>NW_028270140.1:86256804-86568054 GCF_037043375.1 Chiloscyllium plagiosum
CTCATACTCTATACAGATTGGTTCTCCTTCAGGCCCTCGGACCACTGCACACTGGCAGAGTATGCCACCTGCACCCCTTTCGCAGTGCTAGAATCAGCTGCACTGCCAGATGGCACCTCCACACAGGCTGCGGAGCTGTTTGCACTCACTCAGGTTTGTATCATTGCTAAAGGTCACACTGCAAACATTTATACTGACTCCAGATATGCCTTCGGAGTCATCCATGATTTTAGCACACTCTAGAAACAGAGAGGCTTCATCACGTCAGCAGGGAGGCCACTACAACATGCTGTGCTGATCTCTAACTCCTGAAAGCAATCCTGTTACCCTCAGCCCTAGCAATTATCAAATGCACTGCCCATGTCTCTGTCACTGCAGTGTCACCCTCGGGAAAACCTCAGCTGATACAGCAGCCCGGGAAGCCGCACTGCACCCCACTACCTACGTCCTGCAGGCCCCTAGAATAGTGAAGGCTGCAGTATTCCCTGACCCCTGGCCGCTCCACAGCAGGAAAAGGACAGTTGGGCCCAAAATTGGGGCCATGCAATCAGCTTCCCTACAGCTGCTGGTACACCCTGATGGCTGCATCATTTGCCCAAGAGCCCATCTACACACACTGGCCCCAGCAGCTCATTGCATTGGCCACACTGGCAAGCGGGGCATGATATACAATGATGTGGTCCTGGTATGCACCGGGATTCACTGCTGCTGCCCAAGCCCTGCTGTCACAGTGCCTCATCTGCCTCCAGAACAATGCAGGAAAGCCTGTTGCCAAATACAACCATCTGCCAGTTCCTGAAGGGGCCTGTCAGCCACTTACAGATTGACTTCGCACACATGCCCCAAAAACCGGGTTATAAGTACATCCTGGTCATCATAGACATGTTCTCCAAATGGTTGGAAGCATTTCCCACAAGAAAGGATGATGCACGGTTAGTAAAATACCTCCTAAGGGATGTTATCCTCAGACTTGGGGTCCCTGGCAACAGAGATGGACAGGGGGACTCACTTGACTGCTCGGCTCACGACTGGCATTAGCGAGGCACTGGGGATACCATGGCAACCCCACATCCCCTACCAACCCCAGTGATCACGCATGATTGAACAGATGAATGGCGCCCTTAAGACCACATTGACCCAGATCACCCAGGAAACAGGAGTGACCTGGCCAGATGCCTTGCCACTTGCCCTTTATAACCAGACCTTGTACACTCACGGGGGCATTCCCTTAGCCTTAATCCCCTTAAACATCTGACATGGCTGAGTGGTGGCTGGAACCAGACAGGTCCCCTGAGTTTACCACACTAACAATACCACCAGCCAAGACCAAATACAGGGACAACAGCCCAGCCCGCTGGATGTCTGCAGGGTACCATCTGGACAAATGTGGTTTTTACCCAGCCTACAACCTCTCCCATGAGCCCACAGCCCTGACCATTGCTGACACTAATACAAACGGGCCATCTGCGGGATCCATCTGTTTGAAAAGCACACAGCCATCCAGACTGGAGGCTGGCTGGAGTCGGTGCGCAGACTCCCTGCTCCTAACTCCTGCAGCACGCCGATTCGCTGCAGAAGGCAGCATTTTAAACATACAGGTCCTCAACAGGACCAGCCAGAACACCACCTTCCTCACTGTTGGACAGGGACCCAGACCTGCTATCTCCGGACCTACAATGGCACCTGTTTCATCTATGGCCGCAAAGCCTATCCATGGCTGCAAAGCCTACCCATGGCTGCCGTTGTCCTGGACTGGGAGCTGCAGTACCATTCATCTATCACTCATCTATCAACCCTGCGGTTGCACATGGAAGCCCAAAAAATCGCTGCCACACTAGAGGTGGTGGCAAACTCCACAGCTGAAGCGCTCACCCAGCTGAATGCAGAGGTGGTTGCCATTCGCACTGTGACCCACAGAACAGGGTGGCCTTAGACTACTGGCTCGCTGCGAAAGGGGGCACATGCGCCCTCATTGGTGCTGACTGCTGCACTTACATTCCTGACCCCAGCTCCGGCTACATTGCCCCCTTCTCATCCCTCTCCTAAGCAAAAAAAAGGAGGAATTATGGGAAAAGATCTGCCACCCTGTCTAGGCCCACACAGAACATAGGAGAGCAAACTTGGCCAAACTATACCAGAAACACCCAGAATACCTCAGCAGGGACCAAGCAGGCTGACTAGTGAAACCAGACAGCACTTGCAGACAAGGGAATACACTTCCCAAAAACACATTAACAATACCCGGTCGACACAGCTGCCCAAAGCCCCGAGGGCAGTATCATAACACAGCAATACCAAAGCCACACAAAGAACAGCTCACTTCCTTTGCAACTTCATCCAAGGATATGCCATTCTTCCTCAAGTGTTGTGTCTAGTTAAGGCCTAACCAGTAATTTAGAAAGCTTTCCTTTTGCCTTTGTACTCTATGCCTCAATATTCTCAACCTGTTTTGTCATCTTTACAGGTCTTTCAAAGTAGACCTCTTAAAATAACATTTTGTGACAAGTATTCACAGCCTTGGGCCACTAGAATTAACTCATTTTCAATATCATAGTCCCAAATTACTTCATACAGAACAACCTCATTTATCTGAATGAGACAGATGGGAAATATTTTGTTTGGATAACTGATGGTTCGGATAACTGACATTTTTATGGAACCATGAGATCTTCAATCGGATAATATGAAATTCAGATAATTGACATTTGGATAACTGAAATTGTTCTGTATATGAACACAACAAAGAGGAAGATTGATCATTAGACCCCTCAAGCCTACTCCACTATTCACTAACGTCGCAACTCACCTGATTACTCCACATTCCAAATAGCCTGCTAACTTCTAAACCTCTTGCTTACAAAGGACATATCTATCTCTGCCTTAAAAAATTTAAAAACTCCATCGCTATCACATTGAGGAAGAAACTTCTAAAGAGGGAGAAAAAACTTTTCCATTTCTCTATCCCAAATTGTCAATCTTTTCTTTTTAAAAGTGATCCTTAGTTCTAACTCTCCACAAGTGGAAGCATCCTTTTTACATACACCTTATTAAGACTCCTCAGGATCTTAACCAAAAACCTGAAATTGTTGGAGAAACTCAGTGGGCCTAGCAGCATCGACAGATAGAAAGCAGAGTTAATGTTTCTGATCCAGTGACCCTTCTTATTGATCTTTTCATTACACAGGTTCCAGACCAGTCAGCACACCCTTACAGAAGTTACATGACATCACCATTAGAATTTCTGATAAAGGTTATCTACAGTCAGGCTCTCAGTGCTACAGAGTCAGTGTTGCATGTTCAGTCATGTAATGTGCAATATCAGTAAGCATAGAGTCTAATAATGTTAAGTCTGTGATACTATAGCAATGCAAATATTTAATGTTGCTTACAAACTTAAAAATATCTGTCTCAACAAAAACCATACTGTTGTGCCACGTGTCATGTGAGCTTTATGGGGCAAGTCTCATACAATATCATACTGTGGGCAATGTTTTACCCAAGAAACCAGACATGAAAAGCTAATGGTGAGGAGTTGGTACGAAAAGGTGATTGCAGCAGTAATGAGTTTTCTTTTATTGAACAGTCATTCCTTTTCATCTAGAGTTCAGTGCTGAGGATACAACTACAACCAAGCCTAAAGTGCTGCAACATGTATTGAAGCAAAGTAACATCAATGGAGGTGAAACGTTAGTGAGCACTTTTCTTTTGCACAAACACTAACTACAGATGCAAGCCTGCGACTTCTAAATAAATAAGAGAAGCCAATAGTAAAAGAATTAAAAACCAGAAAATGCATTACACTGCACAGAATTTTAGACAAACAGGAGGTTTGAAGAACACAGCAAGCCAGGTTGCATCAGGAGGTGGAGAAGTCGATATTTCGGGTATAACCCTTTTTCAGGACTGGGGGTGGGAATAAAGGGTACTACAAATAAAGTGTGTGTGTGTGTGTGTGTGTATATATGGGGTGGGCAGCAGAGTGGTGAAGTAAGTTTAGGTGAATACAGGTGGTGGGTATGACCTGGTTGGTTCATAGGAGGATTGAATCCTGTTAGTAACTGGAGGGAAAGATCAGGTGGCAGGCCTGGAAAGGGAGTCGGGAGATGGGTGGGAAGGTTATTTGAAATTGGAGAAGTCAATGTTGAGTCTTTGAGCTGTAGGCTGCCCATGCAGAAGATGAGGTGCTGTTCCTCCAAGGTGAGGTCTGATTCATTGTGGCAATGGAGACACCGGAGGACGGACATGTCAGAAAGGGATTGAGAAGGGGAACTGAAACCAACCCTTCCCTCCAGCTACCAAATTGATTCATTCTTTCTACTGATCAAGCAGATCATATCTGTATTTATCTATCAATATCTCACGACTCCACCCATAAACCTTCTCCCCGCTCCCTTTACCTGCAGCACCCCCTACCCCTTTTTCTGAAGAAAGGTTATACCCGAAAGTGATGCTGCTTGCCTCACTGCTCTTCCAGCCTCTTGCTCATCTACTTCAAATTCCAGCATCTGCAGCTTTGTTTGTCTCTAACAGAATTTTATACTGGCATTTTAAAGAGCACAGAGATACAAAGCAAGCATCTGACCATGGATTGGCTCACCATTAATGTTCTATCAGAATTTCAGTTATAGAAAGAAACAAAAATCTTTATCAGTTATTGATTTGGGAAGTAATGAAAGATGGGTAGAAACTCCTCCTGCTTTGGAAAATAAAAGTTTAACAACCTAAATCCTCTAGAATTTAGCTTCATGACCACAACGATTCTGACAATATCTTCTCAGATGTAGAAAATTAAGAAAGAGTCAAGTCTAGGTTACACAGGCTGAAGTTCATGTTGCAGCAACAACAGACTAGTGAAACAATCAATAAATTCATAGACAGGTGTTGATGCAAAATGTATGGAATGCGACTACAAAGCTAACAAAGCCGTCAGTTGCAGCACCAAAAAATCCAGACCACACCAGTGCATCTAACAATTACCTGACTAACATTTATGCAGGTAGATTTGATACTATCAGCAGCTGCGCAGTGTTACAGAATTTCTAAATGCATTCATATTCAAGAAATGCTCAAATTAGATTGGATTCATCAGGCAGAATATCATCATCTGAAAAGTTCAGCTGTTTGCAGCAGCTCCATTACTTGTGCTTAGAAGGAAGATGGCAGTATGTATTTATGTTTAAACCCAAGATGACGAAATGTGGCACAAAGCATTGCTTTCATAAGATTACTACTCTTACAGACCTTAATCCCAACTTCTCAGTGGCGAACATTTTTCTAACCAGAATGATTACTGGATCCATAAATTTTTCTCTGGAGTCACAGGAACTGATAAATTTTAGGACATCTTTCATTTGATATTGTTTCTTCAAGTTATTATTTGGATTATTTGACAAACAGGACATATCCTAACAATGAATTCATTAGGAATCTACAAGGTTCTCTCTATTATGACATTGCAATCCACAGAAAAATTATGAAATTAACAGTGGCAAGATAAAATGGCTATTTCCATATTCCAAACTATTGGTTAATAAACTGAGGAAGTTTGCTTTCATAAAACAGCTATTTGTTGTTAACCTAATGAGTAATTTGCTGAATTCGACCAGTTATTTGTATTGAACCTCTCTCAGCTGGAGACCTACTTAAGTGGTTAGATCACCAACCTGGTTAAATTTAAAATTTATTGTGACCAGTGGAGTTGGACTAGAAAAGCAAGCAGTGCATCTCTCTAACTTCAGGTCATAGCAAACATAGTTTCAAACAAACATTCATGTATACATACAATAAGGTAGGGTTGGATGTGAAGCCATTCTTCTGGCATTGTTCATATTCCTCTTGATCATCTGCCAAAGTGAACAGTTTACATTATTAAATGGAAAACAAATGTAGTGACATTTCTAAACCTTTTGATGCACACCAAATACAAGCACGTTAAAGATACTACATTTTGACACACAACTCAAAATGTCTGCAAATCGGGAAAACAATATGACTTGTACCAACAGTCCCTACATTAGATTCTATTTCTCTTTATTTTTCAGTTTAAGCAAAATTTTCTGTACTATAGGCAGCCCCCCTCAACAAATATTTTATTATGTTAAGAATAAGTTACACAACATGAGATCATTATTTCTGGTTGAACTATAGGGAGAAGCTGAACAGTTGGGGCTGTTTTCCCTGGAGTATCGGAGGCTGAGGGATGACTTTATATAGAGATTTACAAAATTATGGGGTGAGACCAGAACTAGAGGGCATAGGTTTAAGGTGAGAGGGGAAAGATATAAAAGAGACCTAAGGGGCAACTTTTTCCACGCAGAGGGTGGTACGTGTATGGAATAAGCTGCCAGAGGAAGTGGTGGAGGCTGATACAATTGCAACATTTAAGGGCATTTGGATGGGTATTTAAATAGGAAGGGTTTGGAGGGATATGGGCCAGGTGCTGGCAGGTGGGACTAGATTGGGTTGGGATATCTGGTCGGCATGGACAGGTTGGACCGAAGAGTCTGTATCCATGCTGTACATCTCTATGACTCTAATCTGGGTCAGTGCACTAACGTTGCAGAGCCAATTCACAGAATAAATTGTGCTCAGTTATGCATTTGATGCAACACAACATTTTCATTCTCAGAATTGTATATTTGAATTCTTTTGGCACTGTACAGGCCATTTTAAAGTAAAATTGACTGGTTTATATAGTTTTGAAACAAAACAACCCAAAATAAATGAATCACATTTATCAAGAGTGAGTAAACTAGTATTTCATTGTTGTACTGCATAGAACATGGAAAATTTGCAGGACATTTCACTCCCTCAGCCTTTTTCACCATTCGCTATGATTATGTCTGAACATCCAACTTCATTGCCTGTTCCTGTGCTTCCCTGATATCTCTTGATCTGTTTAGCCCCAAGTGCTATGCTCAATTCCTCCTTGAAATCATAATATTTTAGCCTTGAAAGCTTTCTGTGGAAGCAAATACCACAGGCTCACCACTCTCCAGGTGAAAAATCTTCTCATCTCAAGCCCAAGTGGTTTAACCCATATTTAAGGTTTTTGTGAAGATTTGCAGCTCATGCTGTGGATGAGGCAGTTGGTTAGTTTGCCAAGCTGCTGGGTTATCATGCATAGATTTCATGACTGTGCTGGGTAACAGCATCAATGCAACTTCCGTGAAGTGCTGCTGTTCTGTCCTGTTTGGTATAACCCAAATCCTTAGACTGTGATCCCCAGTTTTGGACTCTCCTGTCATTGGGAACATCCTTCCTTCTATCGAACCCATCTAGAATATCAGTTAAAAATCACACAACACCAGGTTATAGTCCAACAGGTTGAATTGGAAGCACAGTAGCTTTCGGAGTGAAGCTCCTTCATCAGTGATAGTGGAAGGCTCAATCCCAACAGAATTTATAGCAAAAATTTACAGTGTGATGTAATTAAAATTATACATTGAAAAATTGATTGTCTGTTAAGCCTTTCATCTGTTAGAATATAGTGATAGTTTCACTTTCATATGTAAATCATAAAACCTTTTTTTTAAAAAAGTCGCATTCTCGGGTTAGCTGTTCACAATGGTGATAGCTAGACAATATGTTGAAGGTGTTGGCCCCCTGTGTTCGCTGTCTATGCCATGATGTTTAGATTGAATCTAAACATCATGGCATAGACAGCGAACACAGGGGGCCAACACCTTCAACATATTGTCTAGCTATCACCATTGTGAACAGCTAACCCGAGAATGCGACTTTTTTAAAAAAAAGGTTTTATGATTTACATATGAAAGTGAAACTATCACTGTATTCTAACAGATGAAAGGCTTAACAGACAATCAATTTTTCAATGTATAATTTCAATTACATCACACTGTAAATTTTTGCTATAAATTCTGTGTTAGGATTGAGCCCTCCACTGTCACCTGAAGGAGCGTCGCTCCGAAAGCTAGCGTGCTTCCAATTAGACCTGTTAGACTATAACCTGGTGTTGTGTGATTTTTAACTTTGTACACCCCAGTCTAACACCGACATCTCCAAATCTAGAATATCATAGGTTTCAGTGAGATCCCTTCTCATTCTTCCAAATTCCAGTGAATATAATCCTAACCAACTCAACGCCTCCTTCTATGACAGTCTTGCCATCCCAGGAACCAGTCTGGCAAACCTTGCTGTATTCCCTCCACTGCAAGACCACCTTCCTCAGATAACTGACCAAAACGGAACACAATACTTCGGGTATGATCTCATCAAGGTCCTGTATATTTACAGCAAGACATCCTTGCTCCTATACTTAAATCATCTCTTTATGAAAGTCAACATATCAGTTGCCTTCTTGACCGCCTACAGCAACTGCATGCATTTCTTCTGTGACTGGTGTACCAGGACACCTAGGGCTCACTCCACATTTCACTTCCTTAATTTCTTTCCATCCATTTAGATAATAATCCACCTTCCTGTTTTTTTGCTCCTGAATTGGTTCCCCTCATTTTTTTTCACAATGTAATGCATCTACCATGCATTTGGCCACTCACTAAGCTTGTTCTGAAACATCTCAGCATCTATCCTCATATCACAACCTCCAACTCAGCAATGAGTTGATCAACTCTTGTCCACTCTAACTGCAGAGTACCTACACCCAAAAGGACTGAACTAGAACAGTTTTTCACAGCAGCTAAATAAACTTTTAATGATTTTTCAGGATGTGGGCTGTTGCTGGTACAACTGCTAAACACTATTACTTGCCAGAAATTGGTGGCAGGTTTGCTTGAATTGCTTGCTATGATCAGAACAGTTTAATACTTTTTAAATTAGACACATTGTCAACAACTTTGCTGAGGTTTCACATCTTGAAATAGGTAAGCCTAGTTTCTGAGAAGCTAGCTGAAAAGTCTGTTTCAGGATGCAGAGACATTGGGAAGGGTGGATTGCTGCAGGATGAATACAGCATGGCAGCTGCCCAGAAACCTTAAGTACGGTTGTATAAACATCTTTGGGGTTATACACAGCTTCACGATGCTATGGAGGCACTGTTTAGTTGATAAACATACTTCAGTTGACACATACAGTCAGTAACATCCTGAATATGTGGGAAGCCAGCAGGATCCACCTACCTTAGCACCAACTTATTTTACATACACAAAGTTGACATAACTGACTGCTGTGGTAAACAAAGCATTCATCTGTCAAATGCATTTGAAAGTGTCTGCTGACATCAATCATCTGACAAATTCTCACTGCAGTTGCACATCTCCAATTATTTAAAAATCTGCATGCACATAAAATATAAATCTGATCTTGTACATTTTAAAACAAATTATTGTTTTGCCAAAAGCTTGACAAACTCCGAAACATGAAAACAGAAGAGAAAATATAACTATTTCAATTTAGTTCTGAGGTTTCACAGCTTCTATGCATACTCCTGGGCATTAGCAAACATGTCTAAATTGAGACTGGAGGACGCCAATGAAATTAAGTAATGTTAATACAGAGAAGTTTTCTGACAGTGTAGAGGACTCTGGTAAGACCGCATTTGGAGTACTGTGTACAGTTTTGGTCTCCTTACTTAAGGAAACATTTGAAACAGGTCCAAGAAGGTTCACTCAACTGATTCTGGGCATGAAGGGGTTATGTTCTAGTAAAAGGTTAGATAGGTTGGGTTGGATCCACTGGATTTTAGAATAGTGATTTTATTATCGCAGGTGGTCTAAAAATTCAAATTATTTACTTTGTTATACTCCTGGGCATTAGCAATCCACATTTCACTTCCTTAATTTCTTTCCATCCATTTAGATAATAATCCACCTTCCTGTTTTTTTTGCTCCTGAATTGGTTCCCCTCATTTTTTTTTCACAATGTAATGCATCTACCATGCATTTGGCCACTCACTAAGCTTGTTCTGAAACATCTCCGCATCTATCCTCATATCACAACCTCCAACTCAGCAATGAGTTGATCAACTCTTGTCCACTCTAACTGCAGAGTACCTACACCCAAAAGGACTTAACTAGAACAGTTTTTCACAGCAGCTAATTAAACTTTTAATGATTTTTCAGGATGTGGGCTGTTGCTGGTACAACTGCTAAACACTATTACTTGCCAGAAATTGGTGGCAGGTTTGCTTGAATTGCTTGCTATGATCAGAGCAGTTTAATACTTTTTAAATTAGACACATTGTCAACAACTTTGCTGAGGTTTCACATCTTGAAATAGGTAAGCCTAGTTTCTGAGAAGCTAGCTGAAAAGTCTGTTTCAGGATGCAGAGACATTGGGAAGGGTGAATTGCTGCAGGATGAATACAGCATGGCAGCTGCCCAGAAACCTTAAGTACGGTTGTATAAACATCTTTGGGGTTATACACAGCTTCACGATGCTATGGAGGCACTGTTTAGTTGATAAACATACTTCAGTAACTTCCTTTTCGATTTCTGGTGTTTCAATCTTATAAAAATTGAGCAGCGAATCTTTAAGGTCAGATTATTGTAAAAGCAACTTCATAATTCAAGTAAAATGACAAAGTTATGGCTAAAAATATATAAGAAACAGGTATCAATAAAAAGATCATAAGACATAGGAGCAGAAATTAGGCTATTCAGTCCATTGAATGGCAGAGCAGACTCAATCACGGCTGCTAAGTTCCTCATCCCCATTCTCTCGTTTTCTCCCCACAACCCTTGATCCTCGTGATACTTGAGAACCTATCTCAGTCTTAAATATACTCAATGGCCTGGCCTCCACAGTCTTCTGTGGCAATGAATTCCACAGATTCACCACTCTCTGGCTGAAGAAGTTTCTCCTTATCTCCATTCAAAAAGGTCTTCCCTTTACTCTTTAGGTTGTGCCTTCGAATCCTAGTCTCTTCTACTAATGGAAATATCTTGCCAACACCTGCACTGTCCAGGCTGTTCAGTATTCTGTATGTTACAATTAGATTCCCTCTCATCCTTCTATACACTATTGAGTATAGACCCAGAGTCCTCAAACATTACTAATATGTTAAGCTTTTCATTCCTGGGACCATTCTCGTGAACCTCCTCTGAACACACTCCAAGGACAGTACATCCTGAGATATGGGGCCCAAAACTGCACATAATACTCCAAATGTGATCTGACCTGAGGCTTATAGAAACTCAGAAGTACATCTCTGCTTTTGTTTTCAAGTCCTCTCAAAATAAATGCCACCATTGCATCTGCCTTTATAACTGCTGATTCAACCTACAAGTTTACCTTGAGAGAATCCTAGACTAGAACTGCCAAGTCTCTTTGCATTTCAGACTTCTGAATTTTCTCCCCCTTTAGAAAATAGTCTACACCTCTATTCTTCCTAAGAAAGTGCATGACCTCACACTTTCCCCCATTGTGCTTCCATCTGCTACTTCTCTGCCCACTCTCCTAACCTGTCCAAATCTTCCTGCAGCCTCCATGCATCCTCAATGCTACCTGTCCCTCGACCTATCTAGCAAACCTAGCCAGCCCTCAGTTCCTTCATCAAGATCGCTAGTGTATAAAGTGAGAAGTTACATTCCCAACACTGAGCCTTGCTGAACACAACTTGTCACTGACTGCCATGCTAACAAGGACCCTTTTATCCCCACTCTGTTTTCTGCCAGACTGCCAAGCTTCTATCTAAACTAGCACCTTGCCTCTGACACCATGGGCCTTTATCATACTCAGTACCTCCTGTGCAGCATCTTGTCAAAGGTCTTCTTGAAGTCCAGGTAGATAACATCCATTGGCTCTCCTTAGTCTAACCTGCTCATTACTTCCTCAAAAGACTTCTAGCAGATTTGTCAGGCATGACCTCCCCTTGATGAAACCATGCTGACTTTGCCCTATTTTACCATACCCTTCACAACAAATTCAAGGATCTTACCCATGACAGTGGTTAGACGAGTTGGTCTATAATTTTCCATTTTTTGCCATACTTCCTTTTTAAATAGGTGTGTCATGTTAGTGATTTTCTAGTTCTCTGGGACCCTCCCTGATTCTAGCAATTCCTGAAAGATCACTACTAATGCCTTCACTATCTCTTTAGTTATCTCACTTAGAATTCTGGGGTGCAGTCCATCTGATCCAGGTGATTTTTCCACCTTCAGGCCATTCAGTTTTTCTAGCACCTTCTCCTTGGCGATGGCTACCATACTCAGCTCTGCCCCCTCACTGTTGAACTATTGGGATATTACCCGTGTCTTCTGCTGATGTGAAGTAATGTAGTTTCTCAGCCATTTACTTGTCCCCCACTACTATCTCTCCAGCATCAGTTTCCAACGGCCCAATGTCTACTTGTGCCCTTTATATATGTAAGAAGCTCTTACAGTCTTTTATATTATTGGAAAGATACTCTCATATTTAATCTCCTCACTTTTTTTTTATTGTCCTCTGTTGGTCTTTGAAAGCAAGATGAAAGAAAGTTCAGGCCTGGCTTACTGAAAGATTTCTACTTCCAAAGTGAAGGGGTTAATGTCAGATTCAGCAGCTGCAGCTGCTTTCATCATTGAATAGTTAGTATTTGCCTGTACATAGATTTAGTAGGCTGAGAGAGACAAGGAAGGTTCCACACTAGTTGTATGGTTAAGGCACTTGCAGATTGACTGGACACTTTCAACAGAACTATAGTCTATTTCCTTTTACTCCATTTGACTAAGAATCCTCTCTTTGATGGTATCACTCAGTATTCTCCCTTGAGAGTTCTGCACAAAATGGTTTCTCATAAGCTCTGTGCAATGCTTAAAATCGTTGCTCCCCCAAATCTGTCTGAACATGCTTTATGATGTCCAATCCATTCATTGTCTTTTAGTTAGGCAATTACCTTCAACTGCCTCAGTCATTAGGTTAAATGGCATGTGTTGCCAGGTTGTGGTGAGCTAGCAAGAACTAATTGTATCTTGATAATGGCTTCCCTGGAGGGTTCTGATTGCTTTTGCAAATGCTCACAATTTCATTAAAGTCTCTAGCAATTTCTTCAAGATAAGCAGAGGGTAGTCCTAATTCCAGCCTACATCCACGCGAACAGTCCGTTTTCTTTGGAGAAACCAGAATCTGGGAACTAGTTTGAGGATTAGAGGCCTCCTATTTAAGATAGAGGAGTTTTTCTTTCTTGGAGGTTTATTAGTCTGTGGAATTCTCCTCCCCAGACATAACAAGAGGCACAGTTATTGAACAATTTTAAAGATGAGTTAGAAATAATAGAGTTGCATGGTATAGAAACAGACCCTTCAGTCCGACTCAAGATGACCACATATCCTAAATTAATCTAGACCCATTTGCCAACATTTTGCTCATATCCCTCTAAACCTTTCCGATTCATATGCCCATCCAGATGCCTTTTAAAATGTTGAAATTGTACTGGCCTTCACCACTTCTTTTGGCAGCTCATTTCAGATACGCACCACCCTCTGTGTGAGAAAACATTGTTGGATAGATTCTAGATAAACAAGGGAGTTAAAGGTTATTGGAGGTACACTGGAAAGTGCAGTTGAGGGAACAATCTTGATCAGCCATGACCTTGTTAAACAGCAGAGTAGGCTTGAAGAGTCAAATTACTTAATCTTTGCATCCTCATTTCTTCATTGGCATGTTTGCGTGCAAGGCATGACTCTGGACATTTTATTTTCCACCCAATACTCACTAACTGCAATTTTGCTCAGGTTTCTTGATACTACACTGAAAACCATAAGGTACAGGAGCAGAATTAGGCCATTCAGGCTATTGAGTCTACTCCTCCATTCAATCATGGCTGACATTTTCCTCAACACCATTCTTTTGCCTTTCCTCTAATTCTTACTCCCTTAACTATTCAAGTACCTGTCTGTCTTAAATACACTCAATGACTTGGCTCCACAGCCTTATGTGGCAATGAATTCCACAGATTAATCACCCATTGGCTGAATAAATTCCTCCTTATCTCGTTGAAATTCTGCCTTGGTGTCAACAGCAGTCATTCTTACCTATTAGCAATACCCTTTGTTAACTCAGTATTTGTTTAAAATATATGGTTACTTAATAAATAGAAGGTGAACGGAATAAAGACAAAATCTTCATTCTCACCACAGACGCCCCTCTGCCAGTCTGCATGCTGCCCAGCCATGGCATGTTTATTGGTGTGCCAGGAACTGTGGGAGTATAAGGTGTGCTGCACTGCAAATCACCAAAATCATCTCGAGCATGAACAACCAGAAACTCATCAGATCTATGAGGAATTAGAAAAAAAAGTCAACTTTACCAGACAGAAACTATTCATTAACCAGAAATTCATATTTATTCAACAAATAGCTAATGATCCTTGCAAAGTATGTAGGAGTAATGCATAAGACAAACTCCACACCAACGAGTTTGCTAATCATTTTCAATCATGCCAGCAACCTACCAGATAAACCAATTAGTTCATTTTACCAACGTGGTGCTTATTAATAAGATAAAATAACTACTCCACTTCAAACACATACTCCATTATCTTGGCTCAACACTTCATTTTAAAAGAGGTAACAAGTGGTACCATAAACACCAAATTATTTTCTGGCAAGTTGGAGATTGTCTCAAACTGAGGTTTCTCCATTTCTTAGTATAACACATCTGACTGAGCTACAAACATAATCTTTATCCATAAATAAAATGAATTTTTTTGTGTTCAAAACAGTTTCAGTAATTTCTTCAGCAAGAATTTCCGTTTTTCTTTATGCAATGCCATGGGATATTACAAATGTAACCAGATGTTCTACCCTCTCATCCAAAAGATGGCACCTGGTATAGTTCAGTATTCCTTTACTGGCGCATAGTATCATACAGTGTGATTTACTATATCAAATCCTTTTAACATTTTATATAATCATTCGGAAAAGCTGTTAAGGGAACAGAAGTAAAGGTTTTGCAATCTGATCATCTGAGGCCCTAAATCAATCTGAGTTAAACTAAATTGTAATCTTCCATCCACAGTGCCAATATATCAACACACCTTCCTTCAGATGAAATACCTGAAAACTGATGTCCAGATGTGGTTTGAGGAAGGCTCTACACAAACTAAGCATAACTTTGCCCCAACCACAAAATATTTTAATTGATCATGGAGATTAAGCATTAGTATAGACTTATTAGCCTTTGAGATTTTATAATGATTTAGATTCCCATTTTATGAGCTGTATAAAAGTACCAACATTTTGCATTGCTACTTGAGAACTGTCTAACATGGGAACACATAACACAAAATTACAAATTTGAATAAAACAATTACTGAAGGCTAATGGACTCTACTGCGAGCTTATGAATTAGGATAGTCATCTGAGGAGCATTTCACATTGCACGGTCTTCTCAATTACACAGCAGAAAGTCAAAATAGCTCCCAAAGCACACCCTTTTGATTCCAGTTCAAACTCATCTTCAACCCAAGTGTAGATCTGGGTAGCCAGGATTGCAGACACATCTAGTTCCTGGATATCATGACTTGTGGCTATGGCAACACAGTTCCGATTAGCCTAAAAAGGTAGCAAAGCAGACCAGTCATATTTTGACACCAATATTAGAAAAAAACAAATTTTATTAAATTGAAAGTGGATTAATATTCCTCTTTTAAAATAAGTATTTATTAGCTTTCATTTGAAAAAGCACATGAACTTACTTTTACAGTGATTAAACTGGCACTTTTTGATGAAATTATGTATTCACTTACTTTATTAATTGCAAATGCTGTAATGATGTCAGATTCTTTATGCACAATCCTTGCCCTTCCACCAGGGTAACCAGAATCAGCTTCCACCTTTGTGAAACAAAATGGAAAAAGACCACATTCTGTACTGTAATAACTCCACCTATTGCCTTATGGTACTAAAGTATAATCCAACATTAGAACTATATAGCAAAAGCTTTCCAACACATTTTTCCCCAAGACATTCATCTTCATCAATTGGTGCATGGCTAGACAAGACCAACAAGAGAAGATTTTTACTGAGAGATAACCACTTGGGAAGTAAAATTATGTTGTGCAGTCGTAACATTGATAGACATACTGTATAACCAAAATGGCACACTGGGTTCGATTTTGCATTCTGGATAAGTGTTATTTTTCCCCACTTTGGATTTCAGGTTTTTGCAATACCAATTTTATCCTTTTAGTTTGCATTTCAACCCATGATGCTAGTACTACTGTTGACTCCTGAGCTGGAAGTGACTGTTACATCAAAGACTGACCATATTCTGGGGCAAAATAAATTTTGTTGGTAACGTGATAAATTGCAGATTGAGTCATATTTCTCACCTGAGGAACAAATGAGACTAACTCTGCACGTTGTGTTATGAAGTAAGTTCGACCTCAACTTTTATAAAGCACTTGTAATGAATATTGCAAAGCTTTTCAGAGAAGGGTGAAAAAATGGATAAGTAGATGAAATTTATGGACATTGTGCAGAGGGAACAGATAATTATTAGGTGCTGAGAATCTTTTTTTAAAGAATGTACAGACAAAATGAGAAGCGTGGGTTAGAGTTTGAGATGATCTAGGGTCAGGTGACTGAAGGCTTTGTCTTTGGAATAAGTGGAAAGATTTAAAGAAGGGTCGAATGGTTTAGGGAAGAAAGGACGACTAGAGGAAATTGTAATGTTAGACTGGAGCAAGGTGAAGGCAGCATTTACTACAATGTGGCAGAGAGTCTCAGTGCAAATAAATGCTGCTTTTCCATACAACGTAGGACTTGTAAGCAAGACAAGAATTTATTATTCCTTCAAACTACCCTTAAAAAGCATGCAGTGACCGCTAGTTCTGACTACAGCTGCAGCCAAAAGAATATGTTTACCATAAAATGCCCACCTTTCTGTAAAAGTTACTTAGCTAGTCCCACTGCTCTGCTTTTTCCTGTAGCCCTCAAAGTTGGCCAGTTCAGTTTGAAATAATTGAATTAATTGCCACCACACTCTCAATTACAGCATTCTAAATCTTTAGGGGAGGAGACTGTTGAGTGGTATTATCACTGGGCTGTTAACCCAGAGATCTAGGTGACATCCTGGGTTCCACCCCACCATGGCAGATCGTGTAATTTGATTTCATTAAAATTCTGGAAGTACGAGTCTAAAGATGACCATGAATCCATTGTCAATTGTCAGAAAAACCCATCTCTCTCACTAACACCCTTCAGGGAAAGAAACTTCCAACCTTACCGGTCTGACTTTGATGTGTGTCTGGAGTCACATCAATGTGGCTTAATTTTAACTGCCTTCTGGGTAATTAGGGATGGGCAGTAAATGCTGGCCTAGTCAAAGATGCCCTCACCCGTGACTAAATAAACACCAGTCCATAAAACAAACTTTTTCGTAATGCCACTATTGCTTTTTCTTTTGCCAATCATCTTTAATCTGTTTCCTTGGTGGTGTAGTGGACAGCAAAGGTTACTTCAGAGTATAGCAGGATCTTGATCAGATGAGCCAATAAGCCAAGGAGTAGCAGATGGATTAAATAAATGTGAGGTGCTGCATTTCTGAAAGGCAAATCAGGACAGGATTTGTACACTTAATGGTAAGGTTCTGGGAAGTGTTGCTGAACAAGGATCCTGGAGTGCAAGTTCATATTCCTTGAAAGTGGAGTTGCAGTTAGATAGAATAGTGAAGGGGGCATTTGGTATGCTTGCCTTTTTTGGTCAGAGCATGGAGTACAAGAGTTGGGAGGTCATATTACAGCTGTACAGGACATTGGTTAGGCCACTTTTGGAATAATGCGTGCAGTTCTAGTCTCCCTGTCATAGGGGGATGTTGTGAAACTTGAAAGGGTTCAAAACAGATTTACAAGTATGTTGCCAGAGTTGGACGATTTGAGCTATGGGAAGAGGTTGAACAGGCTGGGACTATTTTCCATGGAGATGTCCGAAGCTGGGGGGAGTGAACTTATAGAGGTTTACAAAATCATTTCAGGCATGGATTGGGTAAATAGACAAGGTCTTTTTCCCTGGGATGAAGGAGTCCAAAACTAGAAGCATAGGTTTAACATGAGGGGAGAGAAAACTTAAAATGGACCTCAGGGATAACTTTTTCACGGAAGGTGGTACGTGTATGAAAATAGTTGATTGAGGAAGTGGTGGAGGCTCGTACAATTACATCATTTAAAGGGATGGGTATATGAATAGGAAGGGTTTAGGGGAATAGGAGCCAATGGCAAATGGGACTAGATTTATTTCTGATATAGACAAGTTGGACAGAAGCATCTGTTTGCATGCGATAGATCTTTCTGATTCTATGGCCCTTGTCAATGCAAACAGTTTCTCCCTGTATTCTCTGTCCAGACTCAACGCTCAAGTTGAGGTCAAAGAAGTGTTTGATGCATTTTAATCACATCCTTCAATGCTTTTATACTCTGAATGTTTCTATTTTGAAAGCCCAAGATCTACATGCCACATTAACCACTTTCACAACTGTTCCTGCCACCTCCAATAACTTATGCACATGTACACCCGCATGCCTTCGTTCCATATCCCTTTTAGAATTGCATGTTTTACTTTATATTTCCTTTCTTCATTCTTTCAAAATGTAATACTTCATTCTTCTCAGTATTAAACTTAACTGCCATGTGTCCATCAAATCTACCAAATCATTTAAGCTCTCTTTAAATCCGTAACTAACCTCCTCAGAGTTCATAATAGTACCCACTTTGGTTAAATCTGCAAAGTTTGAAATGCTCAAGCCCAGATCAATAATATCAACAAAAGGAAATGAGTGGCCATAATCATGGCCCACGGAGGCCCCACTGCATGTCTTCTTCCAGTTCTGCAACCAATTTCCTATTTATTAAACCACTGGGTTTTATACCCCAGGTTTCAATGTAGTTCTCAAACCTGTTTTGTTCCACTTGGAAGGTTTTGTGGAAGTTCATGTAATATCAATCATAATACCATTCAAAAATAAAATCAACATTCCTAACTATAATTTACCATGAACAAATCTGAGAAATACTTTGGGAAAAGAATAGAAAATTGAAGTTTTTTTTGACTAAAGACAATCTTGAGCATAATTCTTCAACTTGTTTTGTCTGTCAGTTGGTATGGCTGTTCTCTATGAGGGAACATGCTCTTCATCAGTTGCCAAAATAATTTTTAGCTTTTTCAATATGCCAGAGAAGCATATTTTAAACTGCAATGATAAATAGCAACCTTACCAGATACTAAGAAAATCACAGAATTGCAAGTGTAAAAATTTTTTAGGATAAAAGAAAAACCCATACCTGTTTAATGCAACTCACTGGCACATCATGTATAACAAAATGTATATATTTCAAAATACATGATATGGTGGGTACTATTCCCTTGACCACTAATTTCATGTGTGGTCTCCCCAGGTACTTAACCTGTAAGTTTATTTGAAATCAGTTTTTTTTTAAAAATACAGACTCAGCGAGTGATTAGTCAAATTATGTTGAACTTAATGCTGACCTTGTATTGCAGTAGAACTGTGTAGCCTGGGGAGAACACTACAGCCAGAGATGGTTATTAACAATTGAGCTGTACCTTGTTGACGCTAGGTTCCTCCATCATAGAATTTCTGTTTGTTTCTTTGGAGGTATCTACTGACTACATCAAGAACAGCCACAAGACAAATTGTTTTAAAAAAAATGAATTAAGCACGGATTAGAAAATATTACTCAAGTTGAAACTTTCTGATTTAGGCCCGAAAATGATCGCAGATATTTAACAACAGACATTTTGTATAGATATTGCACCATTTACTGTTTCTACATGAAAGTCTTAAAGTCAGAGCACGAAAACAAACCCTTTGGTCCAACTCGTCCATGCTGACCAGACATCCCAATCTGACCTAATCCCATTTGCCAGTATTTGGCCCATACTCTTCTACCTGGTCCTTCCATGACAACAGTAAAGCAAGTACATGAGCACGTCTACTTGCTCAGAAGGCGAGGGAAATACAGCATGTCCACAATGACTCTTACCAGTTTTTATAGATGCATCATTAATAGCATCTTATCGGTTGCATCACAGATTGGTGTGGCAACTGCTCTGCTCAAGATCACAAGAATTTACAGAAAGTTGTGAACACAACCCGGTTCATCACACAAATTAGCCTTCCTACCACGAAGTCCACACTTCGTGCTCCCTCAGGAAAATAGCCAACATAATCAAATACTCCTCCCATCTGTCATACCCTCTTCCATTAATCAGAAGATACAGAAGTTTGAAAGCATGTATAACAGATTCAAGAACACCTTTTCCCTGTTGTTATCAGGCTTACAAACCCCTATTAGACTATTGAATTAAAACATAGCACACAATCTTACTGATAAAACTTGACTGGCCATTTCTACCTTTTTTCCCAAAAGAATTATGTTAGACATTTGGGACAAGTGTTTCAATCTTTTAAAATCAGCCTAAATAAATTGTTTTAAAATCCAAGAAACATTTAAAATCAATATAAGCATCAAGTGAGCATTAGAACATTTAGGAGTTATAAGACAATGCAACTATAAAATAGCAGGGGAAAACCATATACAAAGGAACCTTGATTATCTGAATATCGATTATCCGAATTTTGGATTAACAGAAGATGATCTCAAGGTCCTGATAGAAACATTACATCAAAGAGATGTTTCCAACTCCGATTGCGCCTTTTGTTTACAAAGATTCAAAGTGGACTCAGCTTACTGAAATGCTGCCCCAAACATCGATGGGAGCCCAGGCACGGTCTCTAAATGGCTGACCACTCGCCATCTCTTTCTCTCTCTCTCCCTCTCCCTACACTTTCCCTGGAGTTCTACACAGAGTACCCTAAATCCCCCCTTCCCCAGATAATCTTTCCAACATTGTCAGGAGGGCAAAGGTGGAACTTGTTAAAATGTTGCAGTAAAAGTGTGTGTGTGACTGTGCGCGTGTACGAGGCTGCATGCATGTGCATGTGCGCGCGTGCGTGCTGTATTTTGAGACTCACCCCCCCCCCCCCAACGGCAGCAGCAGTCCTGCTGTTGATGTCCAGTCCAGCTGCGTGGCGTGGGGGGGGATTAAATGAGGTATGGAGTTGGACAAGATTGGGGGTGTGGGTGGAGTTGGATGGGGTAGGGGGCAGGGTGCTGGATGGGGTTGGGGGGGCACACGGGGCGGACTGGGAGTGGGGGCTTGTGCGCAGCTGCCTAGTCTCTTGAACTGGGAGCAAACGTAGCAAGAGCTGTGTCAATCCCATTGAACTGATGGGGGGGGCAGGTGGGATGTGGGAGGCTTCAGCAATGCTGCAGGTACCTTACATACATGTGTATGTCTCTGCTCAGAAACAAACTCTGAGACAGAGAGAAGGATCAAGACAGGCAGAGCGAGGAAAAAGGCAATGTCAGAAAACTCGGAGGCCCAGAGGGGAGGCATTGAATCAATTAACCAAATAATCAATGATCCAAAAAAAATGCTGCCCACCCATCTCGTTTGGATAATCGAGGTTCCTCTTTAGTCTGTCAAGTTGTCTCCACCATTTTATGTGACCACAGCAGATTTTGGACATCGACTCCCCTTGCTGCCTTTTCCCTATATTCCTCAATTCCGGGAGACACCAAATACCTGTCTAACACAGTTTTAAATATACAGAGGAACCTTGATTATCCGATAATTGATTATCTGGCAAGATTGCAAGGTCCCGATACTTGACTAAACGGTGTTATCCAGCTTTCGATTATCCAGCATTCAATTAACCAAATGAAACACTTCCTGCCCGTGTCTTTCAGATAGTCAAGGCTCTTCTGTATTCAGTGGTGGCACATCCACAACCCTCTGCAATGGGAAATTCCAAAGTGTCATATTCCTTTAAATCAAGTAACTTATCCTCATCTTGAGTGATTGGTCCCTTATCCCAAAAGTACTGCTCTCTTGTTACAGATTTCCCAGTCAGTGGAAAAAAAGTCTCAGCAATAAATCTGCACAGTCACCTCATCAAAGGAATATTTCAATGAGATCATTTTTCATTCTTCTCTAGAAAATACTCAGTAACCACTTAGTCAGCAATTCAAGAACTAGAACTGAAGAAGTTTGTTCCTTTAAATTTAAAAGGGTATAGCAAACTATGAGAAAGAATGTAGGTGATATACCATCTAGTGGAGTTGACAGATATATGGTAATTAAGGTTCAAATTAGATAAAGGTGTGCAAAATACTTTGGGAAAAGAATAGAAAATAAATGCCATAAATCGTACGATTTTCAATGGAATTGAAAATCAAAAGGTTTAGGTCAATTTAAGTCTTTCAAAAATAGGTAGGAAAATGGAAGCACAGAAAAGGGTCACCGGACCCAAAATTTGATTTCTCCTCACAGATGCTGCCAGACCTGCTGATCCAACTTCTGCTTTTGTTTCTGAGTTACAGCATCCACAGTTCTTTGATTTTTTAAATGGAAAATTATTATTGGCTTTATATTTAGTGGTACTGAATACAAAAAGCAATAATCAAATATTAGTTGCAATATAGTCAGAATGCTCATTGCAGTCTCACAGACTAAACGATGGATGGGATACTGGAACTGCAACAATAATTTACTAAAATGTTGCAGAGGATGAAAGATTAATTGCAAATGGCACCTGATGTGTGGGGGGGTTTGGGCTGAAGGGGATTGACTACCTTTAGCTTCGCAGAGGAAGGCCGCGAGGAGAAGATTCATGAATGGTTGAATCTAGAGGTGATAAAAGATAGGGATGAAAATTTTGTTAACACGGGTTGAAAGAGGATGAAGGCAAGGCAATGTTAAGAAAAAAGCAAGTACACTGCTGGAAAGACTAAGGGAGCGGAAATTCAGCTCATGTGAAAGTGAGGGTTGAGAACAATTTGAGAAATGGAAAAGCAATCAGGAAAAAAAAAGGTACAAGGTCTGTGGTGAGGTCAACCAAAATGGCTTCATTCTTACCAATGCACAGTCGTTAAGATCTTGTGTCTCATCCAATTTACATGCAGAAGGATTATGAGATAAGTTTCAGTGCTGGCAGAACACAAATGGAAACTGATCCATGACTGCATCTGAAACTGTCTCCACGATAGTTTTATTGACCTACCCTTCTCCATCAGCAAAATGATAAAATGAACTGCAATCGCATCAAATGGCTTTGACTTACCAATAACCTGTTCACTGATACTTAATTTGGGTTCCACCAGCATCACCCTACTCCTGTGCTTCATTACAGCTTTGGTCCAAATATGGACACAATAGAATTCAGAGATGAAGTAGAAGTGTGATTATCCTTGATTTCAAGGCAGCATGACTGATTGTGACATCAAGGAAACGGAGTACAACTGAACTCAATAATAATCAGGAGAAATGTTACAATGGTTGGATTCATACCTAGCTCAAAGGACGATAGTTGTTCTGAAGAAGGGTCACTGGAGCAAAACTCTAACTCTCTTTCCTCTCCACAGAAGCTGCTTGATATGAATTTCTCCAGAAATTTCTCTTTTTGTTGTGGGCAACAGTTGTGTTTATTGGAAGTCAATTACCTCAGTCAGGACAATACTGCTCTTCCTCACAGCATTATTAACCCACTTTATTACTTTGTTAATAACTTTTCCACATCAAAAGGTCAGGAGTCCAGATGTCAATGATTACACAGCCGAACAAACTTCACTTGAATTTTGATGGGATTGCTATTGCTGAATCATCTGTCAGCACGCTGGTAGTCACCTTGACAAATGTAGGTTGACCAGCTATATAGACACAGTGGCTACAAAGCAGCCCTAAAGACAGGTATACTATGAGTAATAGTTTAGTTTCTGACTTTCTAAAGCCTGTTGACAAAGCATAAATCAGAAGTGTGATGAAATACTTCTTGGGTGAGTTCAGTTCTAAAAGAACTCAGATGTTCAGCATTATCCAGACAAAACCTTCTCATTTATTAGCACATGATCCACCACCCTCAGTACTTACAGACTGGTGTGCTGGTGCCTTATGTACCACCTACAATAGGCACTGTACTAACTTGCCAAATCTTGTTTGGCAGCAATTTCCAAACCAGTGACCTCTATCACTAGAAGAACAAAGACACAGTTGGCACCATCACACAGCATCCTGACTTGTAAATACATTGTTCTTTTATCACTCTACCTACAGCACTGAGAGAGTGCTCATGCCACAATGCAGCATTTCACAAAGCAGTGAATGGAAATTAATGGTGGCTTTTCCAGTGATGTTCAGGCCCTGCCAATGGGGAAAATTTTAAAATAGCTGAATTAAATACCTCCGCTGCAATGGTCAGATTTATATTACTGTCTCTGGATTATTAATCCAGGCTTCTGGTTTACCAATCAAGTAACAAAGCCTCGAAACTACTGCACCTGATTTCTTAACTCCAAAAGGTTTAGTGGTTGGTTAGTATTAGAATTATACAAGCAAATAAAAACAAAACCGATACAGGAGGCACAGATAGATACATAAACACAAATAAAGACACCAACTTGCTTTGCAACAGCTTAACTTCAAAATAAGTAATGAGAACTTCACACGTGCCCTGAAAAATTTGCATGTAAACTATTTTCTTTCAACTTGTTTTGATGCATCATTATTTTCAATTTATTTCAAGCATTTCACAATACTAGTAATGCTTAATTAGTAGAATTCATCTAATGTAAGTCATTATAGAGTTGGTTAATTCCTGACAATACTCCTTCAACATCTTTAAAAGGATAACACTGACGCATGACTGCTTAACCATGAGCAAACACCTTGATTTCTCATCTTATGGTGAGGTCACTGATGAAGCAGCTACAAATGACTGGGGGTGGGGCACTACTTCGGAGCCAGAGTGGGCTCTTGTGGTACAGTGCTGTTCCTGCCTTTGGGTCAAGAGGCATGGGCTCACGAGCCACCTGCTCCAGGGACAGGTATCAAACGTCTCTGAACAAGTACACCCTGTGGCAGAGATGATTGACCAACAACCAAACCATCTTCCATCGGGTTAGGTATGGCTTAGACCAGTGGGGATGTTTACTGTCTCCTGAAGACTCCAGTTTTGCTAGAGTACCTTAATGTCACAATCAAACAGTCACACTCACTTCACATATGAAGTTCAGATTTCTTTTACAACTACTTGTAAAACTTACTAAACTGCATGTTTCTGCAGAAAAGATGCAACTTTATTTTAACATACTATTCAACCATTCACAATTTGTAGAGGTTACATGGAAAGAAAATGTTATAATAACAGCATATAGTTGAACATGATGAATTAAATTCCAAAATCGTAGTTTCAATACTACACACCTCATTGTGACATCTCTGTTTTGTGAAAATATTTCGAATGAAAATCTCTTGTACTTCTTCCTGTTTCACAAGATATTGCCAAAGTCTTTTAACAGGAAGAGCGGTGTGGTGTTTTGACCTGTCAAGAAAAAGCAATTTCGATGTTGTAAGCCTTTGAATTTTAATAGATAGTTTTCACACAATTACATAATAAAACCAAAATTGCACTTAACCTTTTTCACTCAAAATTCCCAAACAAAACTATAAATGACAGTGTCCACATTTCATTATACTACATTTTTAATACCATAGAAAGCCATAGCAAAGCTGGTATAATAGGTTTTCTGTTGGTTGTTTGCTATACCAATGAAAAACTAATGTCATTACCTTATTCTCTCCTCCTTGCTCTATATCTGAATATTTTAATAGGTAGTATTCACTTAAATGACACAATACTTACTGTCTCAACCAGTTACTTTATCACCAAAGTTGCCAAATATAACTTGTCTTTGACAAAGCTGATTGACTATCCTTAATTACATGTAAGCATTTCATCTTGAATTAGAGATTCTATAAGTTTAGCCACAACACACATTAAGTTGAATATTCTATAGCAAAGATTATTAGGCAATTGCATTAAATAATTAACTTTCCACTCCCTAGCACAACTTGAAGGCCTCAAGAGAACTCCAATGTCATGGTCAGTACTTCTAATATCCCCTCTTTTCAACATCAACGTCTTTCCCATCACAGCTTACTGATTTCATCTTTTATTTGTCAGAACCAATTAATCAGAAAGCCTTCTGACAGTGCATCATTGATTCTTCAATAGAGATGTACAGCATGGAAACAGACCCTTCGGTCCAACCCGTCCATGTTGACCAGATATCCCAACCCAAACTAGTCCCACCTGCCAGCACCTGGCCCATATCCCTCCAAACCCTTCCTATTCATATACCCATCCAAATGCTTTTTAAATGTTGCAATTGTACCAGCCTCCACCACTTCCTCTGGCAGCTCATTCCATACACGTACCACCCTCTGTGTGAAACAGTTACTCCTTAGGTCTCTTTTATATCTTTCCTCTCTCATCCTCGACCTATGCCCCTAGTTCTGCACTCCCCCACCCCAGGGAAAAATTTTTGTCTATTTATCCTATCCATGCCCCTCATGATTTTATAAACGTTTATAAGGTCACCCCTCAGCCTCTGACACTCCAGGGAAAACAGCTTCAGCTTATTCAATCTCTCCCTATAACTCAAACCCTCCAACCCTGGCAACATCCTTGTAGATCTTTTCTGAACACTTTCTAGATGCCCACCTATTTTGAACATTGTGTTTTTCCCCCCTGTCACCCAGACAGCCCTCCACTGCACCACCTTCATTCCCCGCTCCACTGCTCTAAACCCCTCCCCCCTCCCAGGGCAATAAAGACAGAGAGTTGAAACTTTATTGCTGGAACAGCACAGCAGGTCAGGCAGCATCCAGGGAACAGGAGATTCGACGTTTCGGGCACAGGCCCTTCTTCAGGAATGAGCAGAGAGTGTTCAGCAGGAGAAGATAAAAGGTAGGGAGGAGGGACTTGGAGGAGGGGCGTTGGAAATGTGATAGGTGGAAAGAGGTCAAGGTGAGGGTGATAGGTCGGAGTAGGATGGAGGCGGAGAGGTCAAGAAGAAGACTGCAGGTCAGGAAGGCGGTGCCGGGCTGGAGGGATTCAGCTGAGACAAGGTGGGGGGAGGGGGGATGAAGAAACTGGTGAAGTCCAAGTTCATCCCCTGTGGTTGGAGGGTTCCCAGTCGGAAGATAAGACGCTCCTCCTCCGACCGTCGCGTTGTTGTGGTTTGGCGGTGGATGAGTCCAATTGGACTCATCCACCGCCAAACCACAACAACGCGACGGTCGGAGGAGGAGCGTCTTATCTTCCGACAGGGAACCCTCCAACCACAGGGGATGAACTTGGACTTCACCAGTTTCTTCATCCCCCCTCCCCCCACCTTGTCTCAGCCGAATCCCTCCAGCCCGGCACCGCCTTCCTGACCTGCAGTCTTCTTCTTGACCTCTCCGCCTCCATCCTACTCCGACCTATCACCCTCACCTTGACCTCTTTCCACCTATCACATTTCCAACGCCCCTCCTCCAAGTCCCTCCTCCCTACCTTTTATCTTCTCCTGCTGAACACTCTCTGCTCATTCCTGAAGAAGGGCCTGTGCCCGAAACGTCGAATCTCCTGTTCCCTGGATGCTGCCTGACCTGCTGTGCTGTTCCAGCAATAAAGTTTCAACTTTGATCTCCAGCATCTGCAGACCTCACTTTCTCCAATAAAGACAGAGAGCCCACCCCCCCTTGTCCTCACCTACCACTCCACCAGTTTCTGCATCCAATATATCATCGTTAAACACAACTAGACCCCATCACCAAGAACATCTTCCCCTCCCCACCCCTCTCTGCCTTCCACAAGGACCGTTCCCTTTGACAGTCCTTGGTTTGCACCACTCTCCCCACCGAGCCCCCTGATTCCCACAATCCCTTCCCCTGCAACTGGAAAAGATGCAAAACCTGCCAGCGCACCACTCCCCTCACCTCCATCCAGGGCCCCAAACAGTCCTTCCAGGTGAGACAGAGGTTCACCTGCCTCTCCTCCAATCTAGTTTACCTTTTGAGTTTTATACAGATCCTACCCATGTTCTAATTGCTGATGCCTAATTATTTGTTTGTTCAGTATACCCTTTCACCGACAGTCAACCAGCATATCTTTCCTTAACAGACAAAATAATTAGATATGGAAATGTGTTGCTGGAAAAGCGCAGCAGGTCAGGCAGCATCTAGGGAACAGGAGAATCGACGTTTCGGGCATTAGCCCTTCTTCAGGATTCCTGAAGGGCTAATGCCCGAAACGTCGATTCTCCTGTTCCCTAGATGCTGCCTGACCTGCTGCACTTTTCCAGCAACACATTTCCATCTCTGATCTCCAGCATCTGCAGACCTCACTTTCTCCAGACAAAATAATTACCCAGATCTATAAAATGTCCCTGAATAAAGTTTTTTCCCTCTTTGACTTTGTACATTACATTTATTCTAGTCTACCCTGGGACAATTTAAATTATCTAATACTTTTGGCTTAATCCTCTTACTTGAATGGTGTATTGGTGGGCTCCAGCAATGCTTTATGAATGAGGAGAGCAGGACCTGAAGACATTGTGCCTTCACTGGCATGCATTGAGATGAAATCTTTAGGAGGGCCACCAAATAACTCAAGACGCCGAAGTAACACTTGTTCCCAGCGCTGAAGAGTTTTTAAAATTGCATGGCAGGAAGGAGAACAAACTGGGAGCTCTATAAGAGAAGAAAAGATGCTAAAACACTGGTGAAATAACAAATTTGCTTTATTAGAACTTAGCAAAGTGGAAGAAAAAAAGTTGCTAAAATGAATTGATTGGAAAGTCACTGCCTGAATGTTTCATCTCATCAAAATCTTCCACTTCTTTCCCACTAGGTTCAAGGATGAAAATGGTCCGAGCCAAAAACATTGGAAGATTAGTGGTCAAATACTGTGACAAGGAATCACGTAACGCTGACACAATTTACGATGTGTACTGAATGCAAATGCTTCCAGGCCACTTCAAGTAAGTGGAATTACTAGATTTGAAGCGAGTTCTCTCTTTACCTTCCATCACAATCAAGATTGTAAACCAATACATTTACTTACATTGACAGTGACCTCAATATTTCAGTATTTAATATAAGATGAAAATCAACTCAATAACTAAACATGACTTTGCTGAATTATGAACATGCAAAGCACAGGATGACAGCAGAGATTTGCAAACTACTTTCCAATAAATAGGCTGTATTAGCAATGCCTGCATCCTGTAAAAGAATATAAACAAAAAATACTTCTGAAAAATGACCAGAGAGTCCAGCAAAAAACAAAATAAGTGAAGGCAGCACTCAGTAGTGAGTGCATTTCTTTTGCCTTTCTGTGTTTGCATAGTTCTTCCTTAAGGCTGCCCTTAACTGTCTGATGCTCTGTAATTACAAAGCTGAACAAGATTACTTTATTCAGACCTTCCATCTCATTGGCACAGCTTCAAGCCAATCTGTACATTACCAGCTCTTCCAAAAAGTCTGCTCACATTTTCACAACTGTTACAACTTCCTCCAGTACAGTTTAAACAATTGGGTGACACTGTGGCTCAGAAGTTATTACTGCTGTCTCACAGCACCAGGGACACGGGCTTGATTCCTGCCTCGAGCGACTGTGTGGAGTTTGCACATTCTCCCCATGTCTGCATGGGTTTCCTCCAGGTACTCCAGTTTCCTCTCAATCCAAAGATGTGCAGGTTTGGTGATTTGGCCATGCTAAATTGCCCACAGTGGTCATGGATGTACAGGTTAATGTATTAGTCAGGAATAAATGTAGAGTAATAGGGTAGGGGAATGGATCTAGGTGGCTGTGGACTTACTGGGCCGAAGGACTTGTTTCGAGGCTGTAGGGATTCTATGAATTCACAACCTTAAGTAAAATTTATTTGCAGGAAAATAAATGTGCAGGGCAATGAGAATAGAGTGGGGCAATGGGACTGATTGAATTGTTCTGGAAACAGCTGACACAGACTCGATCAAACTAGTGGCCTCCTTCTGTCCTGCAATAACACAAACTGTGACATTATTATTAAAACTCTTCCTTTTAACCCATCCCTGACTATACATCTTTAATGAAAACTAATTAGAATGCGCTCAAGGAAGAGCTATCCCTATACAAAATTTCATTGAAATGTGTTTATCAGTTTTTGAGATACTGTCTACAGACAAAACAGCAGGTGTGAAATTACCGCCTCAGTGGCAATACAGCAGTAAGATCATTTTTGATATATAATTAGAGCTTGTGTATTATCAACATATAAATATGGTTTACATAGCATGAAAATCTGTGGTTTTAAAGTACTTCACAAAAGTATCATTATTTCACATATTCAAAGTTTCAGCCAAACTCTCCAAATATTCTCTGGTGATAGAAGAGTCATTGAAGCCTTTCCTTGTACTTAAATTGTAATCAACCCTTTTGATCCCATGAAAGAGAAGCATCTCTTCCCAACCCACCCCATTCAAATCCTAACCCTTTCTACACCCCACTCAGTCAGTATTTCGTCCTAAACCCCTTCTACACCACACACAGGCAGTTCTTCCTGCCAAGAAAATCTCCACTCAGAGATCCCTTTGTCCACAACTGTACTACCATAACCTACCGAACCACATCAAGAATTGGGCTTTGCTGCTCCTCCCTCTGAGAAACCTGCAGAGGCATTCCACCAAATGGTCAATATCAGTATACATTTTCTCAATGGAATGGAGTATAAAAAGGGAGGGCATCCCAAAAGTCTACAAAGCACTGGTCAGACCACAGATGTCAATCTCAACAGGCATCTGTGGTCAAGAATTCCATGAATTTACTGCCCTCAGAGGGGAGAAGTCCTCTTCATATTGGTCTTAAATGGGAATGTCCTTACTCTGAGATTAGGCCCTCTGGGCTTAGACACTCCACAAGTGGAGAAAAACTTCTGTGCATCTACTTGTGTCTAAGCCCAGAGGGCATAATCTCAGAGTAAGAAGATCCCCATTTAAGACCAATATGAAGAGGACTTCTCCCCTCTGAGGGCAGCAAATTTGTGGAATTCTTGACTACAGATGCCTGTTGGGATTGGATAATTTTTAATTATTAAGAGAAACAAGGGGATAAAGCAGAAAAGTGGCCATAATCTTAATGAATGCGAAGGAAAACAGACATGATCGAAGTAGAAGTGGGCCATTTGGTCTATGTCTTATGGTCTTACAGGATGTGACAGCAGCAAAGCCTATTCTCAGCCCCTTTAATGACAAAGTTTTTGCAAACTTTGAAATTCACTCCTCCTGGCTTCAGCCACAATGGAAACAGTGATGGCAGCACATGGTAGTCTGAAAAAATTATAAAGGCTGAAATTTCTCATCTCTGTATACTTTAATCTCCCTTCTTAAATAAGAATTTTGAGCATCATAACCTGAGAAAACAAATGTGGGAAGAAAATTACATAAGGAAGGTAATTAATTACCTGATAGATCCAGCCCTGCCATTGGATAAAACTTCTTCAAATTATGAAGCACCAACTGTACCATAGCATATCGCATCAAGGACCAGCTAAACAACAGGAAACAAGATTGTTACAAAGCCACTGCACTCGATTCACAACAAATTTTCTTTTGCTAACTGCGATATGACAATGCCTGATATGACACACCAGTTAATAAGCTTGGAGGAATTTATCTTTCGATTTTACTCGTCCTGTTGCAAATGCAACCTTGAAGCAAAACTGGCAACAATCTGAACTAATTTTAATTGTAACATTGTCATGTAGCTTTAATTTTTCACACACAATTACATTACATCCATTGAAGTAATTTTGCATATTCTGTGAGCAATGCTAATACTTACGTAAAAACACACTTTTGCTACTCAGTACAGCAACAAACACTTTTAAGTCACACATTGTGAAAACAAAGTAGGGAGTAAGACCCCTTTATTCTATCACTTCAATAAAATTGGAAACACAGAAAGCTTTATCTTAAACCAGTTCTGTTCATACAGCTATTGTGGCAGCTTGTCACCAGGGCTGACAACATATAATTGGCATTCCTACACTGTGGACCCAATTTCACAATAATATAATAAGCATAATAAGCTGACCCAAACCGATGGGGCTATCATGAGTACGTATTTATCACCAGATTGTGTCCAATGAAAGAAAATCTAACGTGAAAAGTTGCAGTCATCAGAGAGTAGTTATCAAAGTCCTGTAGTTCCTCAGGGAAGCTTCCTATGTCAAAACCATTTTCAGCCAATTCAGCAGTTTTCTATGCATCATGAATAATAATGCTATCTTATGATCACACCCCCTCAATAATGCCTGATATAAGCTGTTCAATTTATACATTTTTAATATCATTCAGTATCATTTGAGTTAGTGACATACAAGTTCTGCGTGTCTCAAGTTAATTATTAGATCAAATATTTCTCCAACCATGATTTGTTTTTGTAAAACAGTTGGAGAGAGAGAGATTTCGGGAGCGCAAATAGATTTTGTCTACCATAGGAATTTTTACGACTTAGCAAGTTAGAACAATATGCAAGGTCTGTAGACATTGAGACTTCGTTTTCATAAGTTGAAACTTTATTGCTGGAACAGCACAGCAGGTCAGGCAGCATCCAGGGAACAGGAGGTTCGACGTTTCGGGCACAGGCCCTTCTTCAGGAATTCCTGAAGAAGGGCCTGTGCCCGAAACGTCGAATCTCCTGTTCCCTGGATGCTGCCTGACCTGCTGTGCTGTTCCAGCAATAAAGTTTCAACTTTGATCTCCAGCATCTGCAGACCTCACTTTCTCCTCTTAGTTTTCATAAGTGCTTGGATATCACTAAGACCTCCCCCCTCCAGCTTTCTTCATTTTGGGTAACTATGAAAACTTTTGATGAAAATGACTGCATTGCACCTGAGAAAGGAGAATTTAGACAAAACAGATTCTCAAGAGTAAACAGTTAATGATAGTCCCAAATCAGAAGTGTTGGGACAAAACCCTGAAGACATTACTCAAGGTATGGGAGGGGAAGTAGACCATTCAGCATATCGAGCTGCTCCACCATTCAATATTATGGCTGATCTGGAGAAAACAATCTTTGAGGCTATCCTGTCAAGCCCCTTGAGAATCTTCTATATTTCAATAAGGTATCTTCTCATCCTTCTAAGCTCCATTAAGTATAAGCCCAACCTATTCACTCTTTCCTCATAACAGAAACAAACAGTGCTGGAGAAACACAGTAGGTTTACCAGCAGCTATGGAGTGAGACAGTTTATTTTGCAATTCTAATCTGACTGTTCTTCAGAGCTGAAAGGACCTCGGAAATGGTGGTTTCTGTGCTGTTGACAGGAGGTAGGAGAAACAAGTGGAACAGACTGCGAGAGTGGCTAGAGTAAATGACAAAGGAAGAAAGACTGGTGGTGAAGCAGTTAATTGAGATAAAAGTGCAAAACGTAGTTTGGAGAGAAAATTAGCCAACTCTGCTTGGGGGTGTCAATGTGTGTGTGTGGGGGGGGGCGGGGGGTAAATGATGCAAGAAAAATGGTCCTGACCTTCCAGCCGTTTGCTATGCTAGAGTTACAGTGAAGTTCAAATCAAGGAGAGGAACACCTCATTTTTGACTGAAAACAATAAACAACTTCTAGGTCTCAATATTGAGTTCCACACTTGGATCTTTGCTGTCCATATTTATTACATTCCCCCCCACCCTCACCAACCACCTCCACTGGCATTTCAGCTCCTGGTTAATGTCTTGTTGGTGGCTTGTTAGAACAAGTTGAGGTCACACAATCCAAGGGCCAGTGATAGCAAGGAAACAAAACTGGGTGAGGCAGAAAATAGAACATAGCTGGGAATTGTGCATTTGTTTATGTGATGTGCATGTTTGCTGGAAAGGGCAGCATTGGCTGTCTATCCTTAACAGAAAATGAGAATGTGGTGCTGAATCACCATTTTTAATCTGCAGTCCACTTGGTGCAACCACATTGACAGTACTGATCTTGAGCTTGTGACAGTGAAGGAATGGCAATATAGTTCCAAGTCAGGTTGGTGCCTCATTTGGAAACGGCAACGTTTCCAGCACCTGCTATACCTGCTCTTCAAGAGATAAGGTTCTAGAAGGAGCTATTAAAGGATTTGATTTATTATTGTCACATGCACCGAGGTACAGTGAAAAGTTTTGTTTTGCATGCAGTACAAGCAGGTCATTCCACAGAAAGTGCATAAAGGTAATAGATCAGAATGAGTTTTACATTGATTTGGCTGCAGAGAAGGTGCACAGAGATCAATATTAAATTTAAAATGTTAAAAAGTCCATTCAGAAGACTAAGCAGGGATTTCTTGGGGAGCCTTGGCAAGTTTATGGAAGGCACATATGTTGTATACTCATGAGAATGAAAGGTTAAAGTGATCAATAGGGTGTCAATCAAGTGGAATGCTATGCCTTAGATACAGTTGAGCTGCTGTGAAGCTGCTTTCATCCAGATAAGGAGAGAATGTTGGGTGAAAATTAAAGCATAAATGTCACTTTAAGAAGTTAATACAAACCAAACTCTTACCTGAACGAGTTAGAATTTGAATGCTCCTGAAGCTGTGTGCCTGAAGCAAAAACATCTTCCTCATCATCACTGTCCTGACTTTCTTCTGAATCATACTCAAATTTGCTCTGTACTGCAGGAATGAAGGGCTGGAGAAAGGAACATGTGTTTATGACATCCGTCAACTATTGATAAGAACTTTAATTCTAGATACTATTAAACTATTAATGATTTCTTGTCAAAAAGTCTCAATTTTCAGCAAGCATTTCTTCTTGATGAACTGTGAAGTCAATTTATTATGCTTTTTATTTATAAACAGCAGATGATTAGGAGGAACAAAAGGCATAATATCACAGTTGCTGGAGATCTGAAATAAATATCAAAAATACACACACTGTGCCTTGAGGTAATTACTGCAGTCCTTTTTTGTGCCAGGAGTAGGGGCGGCATTAAGTTATAAAAGGAAACATTAGAACATGGATTTCCAAACTCAACATCGGTCTTTATTCTTTAAGTTACCTGTGGCCGTCAGGTTTTACGACCTGCAGCACATGGCTTTTTGGTGTCAGGGCAATAAGGGATGAGCCATAAACATAGGCCTATCTAGCAGCCCCACATCCTATAAATTAACCATTTTTAGTTAGCATCAGTAGAGTTTACTACATAGTTTATTTGGCCTCGAAAAAAAAACACCTCTTTTAGCTCAAAAGCAGTGGCACAAGTCAAAGATTTAGCACCTTCAAATGCAGGGTTTGGCAGGATAGGAAAATCCGACTATGGTTTAAAAAAGGAATCACTTAAAATGAGGGTTTTCCATCTCTAAAATATTTAAATAATCAACCTGCCTTCTGAGAGTGGATTGACTGCTCACTGCTCGTCTTGACCTTATTTAAGATCAAAGAGGACAAGTGGAGATCCTATGTTATGGAAATTAGATGTTGCTTTCCAGCCTAAATCTATTATTCCCTTTGTTCATCATTCTATTTCCAAATATCCACTAAATCCTGGGCATGTATCAGATCGGTCTAACGATAATTAGATTAGTTTGGATGCAAAGTTAGCAGAAACAATTAGGTGAAAGACTTCTATAGATGTCTTTGAAGCTTGAACATTTGAGTATTAGATAGAATAAAGAGACCCATGTCAGCCAGCAAGCTTACAAAAACAAAGTGACTAGTACAAAGAGTAATGTGAAAAATAGTTTTAAATTACTTCAGCAATACCTAATGTGGGGAAAATAGTTTCAGTAATGTAGTCGCTGGATTGACAATTCAGATTCCCAGGTTAATATTCAGGGAACGTGGGCCTGAATTTCGCAACGATAAATTTCACAAATGGTAAATAGCAAAATTTGAATTCAATATAAAAATGTGGAACAGACAGCTAGCTTAATGGTGATTTTTCTCTGTTGTCAATTGTTGTAAAATCTCATCTGGTTCACTAATGCCCTTTAAGGAAGAAAGCAGGTCATCCTTACCAGGTCTTGATCTACATGCAACTTCAGCACCATAGCCATGTATTTGTTCATTAGCTGCTTTCTGAAACAGCCTATCAAGCCATTCAGTTCAAGATGAATTAGGAATGGGCAATAAATGCTGGTCCAACCAGCAACATCCACATCCCATAAGCAAATTAATAAAATCTAATGACGACATGAAATAGACAGATTCCCAATATCAATAATGTACATTCATCAAAAATTGATTTTTTCCACTGTTGATACTGTCAGTTTCTTGATGTTAACCTATAGGATTTGGAAGGCAAGTTTGCAAATACATCACACACAACACAAACAAGTATTAACTTTCCATGTGCTCTTCCACGGTTTCCAATTAACAATTGGAATTAATTTTGTTCCACCATGTGAAAAAAGTACCTTTGCTATAAAGTAATCCCAGATGCTGAGTTCAGGAGGGATGAACTTCTCTTTATAGACTGGAATCACCTGACTGACAACTGGAAGAGAAGTACTGTATGAGGGTGCTTCTCTGTTTGTTGCTTTTGAGCCTGTGCCCTTGAAAGAGTTATGATGCTCATCAGGAGTACGACCTTCTGTAAACGAAATAGAGAGGGAGTAATTTGCCATTTGTTCACTGATTTGTTGTGGTTATATGCTTAATGAATCTTAAAAATCATAATAATACAATTTTACTTTTTCTTCTACTTAAAAAATGAAAGAATAAACAGCACTTCAATTCTAATATTAGCAGTGAATGTTAGCATAGCTGCTTTGGCATTCTGAATAAATGAGCCTGTTTTAAATGAAAATATACAAGGCAACGCAATCCTGTAACTTCAGTTAATTATTTCCGTGCATATATTTGGAACAGAGTACAATCATTCTGTAGTATAGATACATAAATAAAGATAAAATGGAACTTAAAAAAAAAAAATCGGTGTGACAACTGCTTTGTCAGGAATATTTCATTTCTTGTAACATGTTAGTCAGGAAATCGGAAACTTAGTTCAAGTCTTTTTAAAAAGTAAAAGCTGATTTTTTAAAAACTGGTACATCCCAAACTCTCAACCTCTATTATTTTGAAGGATAAGGAAAGTCAATGATGGGAACCAGCTGCAAGCTCCCCTCAATGAAACACACCATCTTGACTTGGAATGACATCACTTTTGGGTCAAAGTCTGAGAGCTCCTTTCCTTACAGCATTGAGAGTGTATCAACAGTGGAGAGCAGCCATTCAAGAAGATGGCTCACCAACATTTTCTCAAGATGATTTAGCAACGGGTAATAATGGCTACCCTAGCTGGCAATGCTGACATGCTGTGATCAAATATAAAAATGACATACAAAATCCCACAGTAAATTGTACTCTGTCTAAACTTTAGTATAACAGCAATGCATAAAGAAATTGTCTGTGTATAAATAGCCCACCTATGCCTTTAACTGGGAACATATTTCCATTTCCACATGTCCATTTGGTACCTCAAACAGTATTGACAAGAGCAAGAGTAATTCATTTAAAACATTCAGAAATTACAAATATGTTAGGTTTTACATTGTATGCATGGTTGGAGCATGATTCATTGTTGTCACATTTACTGAGATAGTGAAAAGTGTTGTTTTGCATGCTGTACAGGCAGATCATATCATACAAAGTGCATCAGGATAACAGAATAAAATGCAGAATGCAGCCACAAAGACCGGACAGAGAGAGATCAACATTAACATTTGCGTTACCTGTTCACAAGTCTGATAACAGCAGGGAAGAAGCTGTTCTTGCATTTGTCCATACATGCATTCAAACGTTTACATATTCTTCCCAACGGAACTGGGTGCAAGAGTGTATAATCGAGGTGCGAAGGTTCTTCCATTATGTTAGTTGTTTTCCTGAGTCAGCACGAAGTACAGGTGGAGTCAATGGATGGAAGGCTGATTTGTATGATGGACTGGGTTGAGTTCATGACTCACTGTAAAGGAGTCTTGGGAACAGCAGTTGCCATACCATGCTGTCATGCAATCAGATAGGATGCTTTCCATCGTATACCTATAAAACTTGGAAACAGTCCTTGTGGACTTGCTGACTTCCATGACCTCTTGAGGAAGGAGGGACATTGTAGTACTTTTTGGCTGCCGCAATGAGTGGACCAGGACAGAGTGCTGGTGATCATTACTCCCAGGAACTTGATGCCCTTGACCATTTCCATCCCAGCATATTGATACAGACTATTTGTTTGCATTCACAATATTAGTTGCAGGTATTTATAGTAATTGTTTTTGGATAGTTAATTTTATTAGCTATAATGCAGAAATACTAGGCAGCCCAAGTATTTACTCACTAACCTCTACTATTTCAGTCTCAGATATATGGAAATGAGAAGTTCAAGCTTCAGCTCTGGATCAGGCAACTTTGCTATTGCTTCTATCTCTTAAGTACAGAAAAACATGAAGGATGTGGCAAAAAATATGAATCAAGAGAAACTTGAAATTTCCTTCCTTAGAAATCAAAATTTCTTTGAAGACAGGTATTATGTAAGAAAAGTGGCAAATGCAACTCATAACTGTGTGTGGAACCATAGGAGAGATACTAAATTAGTAATTTGCATCAGTATTTACTGTAGAGACTGGTATTATCACTGGACTATTAATCCAGAGACCCTGATAATGTTTTGGGGATCTGGGTTCAAACCTTGTCAAGACAGATGGCGGAATTTTGATTCAATAAAACAAAATCAGGAATTAAGAGTCTAACGATGATCATGAATCCATTGTCGATTGCTGAAAAACCCCATCTGGTTCACATATGTCTGAGGGAAGGAAGCTGCCATTCTTACCTGGTCTGGCCTATATGCGATTCCAGACCCACAGCAATGTGGTTGATTCTCAACTGTCCTCTGGGCAATTAGCGATGGGAAACAAATGCTGTGCATGGGCAGTGATGCCCTCATCCCATGAATGATGAAAGAATAAAGATAAATGCCCGAGACCTGATCAGGTGCACCCTAGAACTTTGGGGGAAGCTAGCGAAGTGATTGAGAGGCCCCTTTTGGAGATCTTTATATCATTGACAGTCACAGACAAAGTGCTGGTAAACTGGAGGTTGGCTAAAGTAGTGCCATTATTTAAGAAAGGTGATAAGGAAAAGCCAGGGAACGATATTCCAGTGAGCCTGATATTCATGATGGGCAAGCTGTCGGTGGGGATTCTGAGGTACAGGGTTTATATCTACTTGGAAAGGCAAGGACTGATTAGAGATTGTTGATATGGTTCCATGCATGGGAAATCATGTTTTATTATTTCAAAAACTCCATTAAGTTAATGAAAAGAATTGATGAAGGCAAAGCTGTGGACGTGATCTACACGCACTTCAGAGTTGTTTTATAAACTAGTGTTTGGAAATGCAACTGCAAGTAACCGGACATCCATACCAGGCATAAGAAAATAACTACTTAGACAAGTAGTAATTGGAGAGTTGCAGATGATTTAGAACAAGGCTATATACTGATGCAGCTTGCGCTGGCAATAAAAATTGATTGATCTATGGACTAGTGATCAGTTATCAATCACACATACATTTTTGCCTGCAAACTGTAAGATAGTTGCCAAGTTACCTGAGAACAAGTTAGAGAGGGTCAGATTTTCCCCAGTTAGTAGTCGTCTCTCTGACCTGACAGTGAAGCCTTGCTGTAAACCTGAAGTAAACCTGTTAATCTTTCTGGCAACAATTATTGTAAACTCTGTGTCTCTTCCCAGGCAGAGGAAGCAAAGAGAAAGAAGACTGAAGTAATGTGCTGGCCAGCAGAAGAATTGTCATCACAACAACTGTACTGGGAGAAAAGACCATTGAGCTGTATTTCTAGCTTTCCCTTGTCTATAACCTATTTTACCCTGGATATTTGTGTGTGTGTGTAAGGGGAGTTCATAAGAGAATTACAATTTAATTAATAGGATTATATGCTGATGACTTATAACTGTTTACCTGTAGCTAGAGTCAAATCACTTGCAATATATAGTGATTCTCATTCAGTCCAGGAACCTAACTAATGCTATTTGCCAATCTGCCTTTGAAAATCACAAAATGGGGAACTGCCCATCCTTGATAACAGTTTTAACTTCTGTGATGACTCTGGGAATAGCAAGGCTTGATTTCCAGTGTGAGTTTCAACAACAGATTGTATATGATTTGCATCATTACGTTTTAGGAGATTGGATTTTCATGTAGAGGTAAAATAGGTTTCTGGTTTCAGATTTGTGAAAGTAATGTTTTTTTTAAAACAAGGAGATCAGAAAGTAATTTAGAATGGTGAACTAACTATATGACTTCCAAGAAAGCACATAATTTAAGTTAAATGCCTTGATCAGATAACTGAAAAGTTAAATGATGTGTTAAAAATGTCAACCTTTATGAAATACAGAAAAATTGGCCAGTGACCACTTAGTTTGTGCTCAGTTCAGAAGAATCCTGGCAGAAGGACAGTCTAATAGTTGTGTGAAATTTACCAAACTTCAATTAGTTTGTGAAGTTACCAACATATAGAAACTTTCAGGCTGTCAGAAGGGGAAAGGACAGCAGATTATCAGAATTGGAAATAAGTCTCCAAGTCAAAAACTGGAGAGTGTCAGTTAAGAAAAAAGTTAAATTATTACCAACACCAGACTGGCACTGGTACCTTCAAAAGGAAAAAATATCAAAACTTTATTTCGGGTTAAGCTCTTTTCAAGCTGCCACACACACACACACACACCTTTTGACAGTTTTTCTTTCAGTGCAATAAACTTGTGTTCCTTTGTCAAAGAATATTAGTAACCTTTAGTGAATGTTTCAGTCAGTAAAGTAGTTGCCATCTCCTACCAGACCACAGAGGTGCTCTTTGATTAGAGAGAAATGACTTGCGGAGTAGTTTAACCTGAGGGTCATCATACCTCTGACAATTGCAGAGTTGAGCAGGAGAGTCCTTCACGGTAGTCTCAGGTGGTGTGGGAATCGAACCCATGCTATTGGCAATTCTTGGCATTGCAGATCAGCCATCAAGTCAATTGAACTAACTAGCCCCTCAAGTACTGGCCATGACAGTAACTAACTCCAAACATCAGTGGTTAGCACTGCTGCCTCAGTGCCAGGGACCTCCGTTCAATTCCAACCTTGGGTAACTGTGTGGAGTTTGCACATTCTCCCTTGTCTCTATGGATTGCCTTTTGGTGCTGTGTTTTCCTCCCTCAGTCCAAAGATGTGCAGGTTAGGGCAGGCTAGATGGGGTTGGCATTGTAAAATGTGGAGTTAGAGGGATAGGGTGTGGGGGAAAGAGAACTGGGTCTAGGCAGGATGCTGTTTTGAGGGTCAGTGCAGACTCAATGGGTCAAATGGCTCATTTTCACACTGTAGGGATTCTAATTCCATGACTATGATTTATCAAGCTGGTTTCACTCTGGAATCTCAGTAGCCTAAGATTACGAAGAACTGGGATCGTAACGACATTCACTTTGAAGATAATTTCAAACCCACCATACTTCTGACACTCCGTTGACAACTAGACTGTGATCCCATTATTCCAAGTTGGATTTGAGTCCAGTACAAGATCAAAGTACAATATTTAAATACAGTGACATTAGTCTTCCATTTATATCATTTCCTAAGAAATATTCTATATAGGAATTTTAAAAAAATTATCTTTGACTATATACAGACTGAAAATGAAGCATAAAATGTTTCATAAAAATTAGAAAGGAGTGTTGTTTATGAAAGAATACAGTACAATTGTGTTTGACCCACTCCAAAACCCAATTCTTAAGCTGAAAGTTGATAACAAGCATCTTGAAATATCAACATTAAATGGTTAACACAGAATATTGGAGAAACTCAGCAGTTCTGGCAGCATCTGCGGAAAGAGTTACTTTGAGTCTTGTAGGAGTCTGCTTCCGAACTTTTCTGAATAGTCATATTGGATTTGCAACATTAACTGTTTCTCTCCACAGATGCTGCCAGAATTGCTGAGTTTCTCAGGCATTGTTCGTTTCAGAATTCTAGCACCAAAATATTTCTCTTTTATTCTAACACTAAATGTTTGTACCAGTTTGTGGCAAGATTTCAGATTTCAATCAGCATCTCTGTTCAAGGGTAGATCTATTAGTGGTGGCAAAAACGTAATGTCAATGGGCCAGGTTCTGAGGATGTAAGTTTAAGTTCCACAACAGCAGATGGCGAAATTGGAGTTCAATCAAAATGCAGAATTAAAGCCATATATGACCAGAGTTGATTATTTTGAAAATCCAAGTCTTCACTGATACCATTTACAGAAGGAATTCTTATCTGGTCTGACCTCCATGTGACCCAGAGCAATGCAGATGTCTCTAAGTTGTCCTCTGAGATGGCCAAGGAAGCCACTCAACAACTGCAGGACAATCAAGAGTGCACAATAGATGTTGGCTTAGCTAGCAGCACCAACATCCCACAATTGAATAAGAAAAATAATAATATTACAAAAACATCATGACAAATATTCATGGAAGCAGCTAACTTTTCAGAGTATTGAACAACTAGCTATTCTTTCCAAATAAGATACCAGACAACAATTTTAAGTTCTGACTGAAATTTCATTAGGACAATGGACTGCCATATTTCTGAATTTAATGCTGCTAAAATACAGTTTCAATATCTGTACAGCAATTTAAATTTAAATGCTGCAATGATTCAGCTGATTTACTGCAAAAAAAATTGAAGATTGCATGCACCAATTCCTCCATAAAAAACAAAATAAAGAACACTTATGCATGGACTTCAAATTAAGCACATCAAATGAAATTAAAAAGGTTTCTGACTGACTATTGAAAATTAATTTTACCATCTGAGCTTTCAGAATACTGTGCAAGGCCAAGATAACAAACCCAAATCATAAAATATACATTCACAGAATTTAATAATGTTAGCTAAAGAGTCAATCAGAAATAAGAAAAAAGAGCATAAACCTTTCATTTAAGTTTGCTATTACTCATCCTATACAATTAAAACTGGTCACTTCTTAACCTTGACGTCAACATTTGAGATTATAAAATCAAGAATTATTCAATATTTGCATGATAAAATGTTTTGAATTTATAAGTTAAATATACTGAAGCCAAATGACCAGTGTACTTCAACAGTTTTGTCTCAAAATTAAGAAAGTATTGGGAACCACTGGAATGAGACAATGGCATCTCCTCACTGTACCTCATGATTTGCAGCATGCTCCTATTTCTTTATCACTGAAGTGCAAATAAAACACAATGGAACAATCCAATTACATTAGTAAGCTTAGCATCGCAGAATATGTTTTGATCTTTGTAAAATTTACGTGAAATATGCTGTTTCTCAAATTAACACTTCTATTTTAAACTATTAGATTTGTAAATTAAGATGTATTGGCTTTTCTGATAGCAGTTTATATTGCTTTAGCCTCTTACACACAATTTATCTGAAATAAAAATCAAATAATTTCTTTGGGTGCAGCAAAGTACTTGTACAATTAAGCTTTATTATGTATAGCATGCTTAATTCCTTCAGTTATTAATAGCTCATATATAGGTACAGTTAACTCAATGGGGTAGTAACGTCTTTCCTTTCAATCAATCTTTTTTTCACTTTCCTGACTACGTTGCAAATGTTCTATAATATTTATGCCATTGATTTTCAATTCAGTTTTCAAGAAAGGCCAGAAAGCTTATATTTAAAACAGCAAAAGCTATGAGAAAAATATTGGGCAATATGAAATACTAGCATTTAAAATGTGAAGCACTGAGGAACTTACAGTTAAAAAATATGCCTTATGATTAGGTGTAATCATAACTTGTTTGAAACTGATTTCAGTCAGCTCTATGAATTATAAAAATAATGGTTATGGCATAGGACTAGTAAACCCAAGGTCAATTTTAGTAAGGTATGAAGTAAATTCAATTACATCCACAAAAACTGTTCACTTTTGTTGAGGACCTAATTGGTTCGCTCATGATCTTAAGAGAAAGGAACTTGCCATACCTGTGGAGGAATCTAATCTGTACTCAGTGCAACATAAAGGCTAGGCAATAAATGCTGGCTATCAACATAGTGTGGACAAACAGAAGAAAAATAAGTATTACAAGACAACCTCCCACAGATCCATTTGATATATTCCAGTTGGATTGAAAATTTGAAAACAATTTGTAACCCTCAACAGAATTAAATAATGTAATCATCTTTCTATTACATAATGAAACATCGCATTTCATGTTGATTTTATAATTGAAAGCAAGAGTAATCATTGCACTAACGTAAATATATGATTTTTTTGAAAAACTTATTTTGTGTTAAAAATTCTGAAATATTCTATTCCAACGGATGTTGAAAACCATTCAACAGTTCACGAAGGTAAAGTTCTGCCGGAATGTTTGTAGCAAATTTAGTTTACAAGAAAAAAATCTGGCTGCTCTATTAAAGCTCCAAACTAAAGACTTAGTGTTCATCTTAGTTGAAGCGTACAATAAATAAAACATAAAAAAGCATTAGAAATTCAACTATCATGCGCACGTACTGTCTAAAGCAATGCATTGCGAAAGCAGTAATAAATCAAAAATATGATAACAATCATTACTTTGTAATGGCTTCATATGTAAAGGCTAAAGCAAATATTCTAGTCCTAGTAGTCTTGCCTGCTGCACTTGCAGAACGCGCAGGATTGAAGACTGCAAGAGCTTTTGAAAACCCCACACAATCCACGGAGTACATTACTATCTGCTGTTGACTATGCTCAGGTAACCACCTTCCTGTCAAAATAGACAAGTATCAATCTGCTGTTGGAAAAACATGAAAGCAATATATATATATATATACTGAGCAACTCACTCATTCATTGCTTTTATTTCTGTGAACATCACTATTTCTAAGTGCTGAGTTAGTGCCGAATAAAAGAAAGGAGAATATGGATACAAACATGCAAATTTAAAATTTTTTAAAGGAGTATTCATGTTTTGATAAGGTTGGAAACTTACAGTAAATCATTTGAATCTTTGGTTTCCTTACTACATGAATACTAAAAACAAACATTTTATTTTAAGCTAGTTTTTAGACCATGAAGTAGCATATACAGGATAAAATATCAGATTTTCACCCAGACTACCTTTAACTAAGTAATTGATGGTCAAACTCATGTACACATCTGTGAACATAACCCTGATTTTAATTATTTCTTTAAGAAATGCATAACATGCTATAGAAATGCTTGAAAATATCAATGCTTTGCTTTGCTGAAATAAATTAATTTTTGGCCAAGTATGACAATAGTTTACAGGTTTTATGGAACATTATATGCAAAATTTTCATAACAATAGCCATCGACTTTCTTGAAATTCCTAAAGTATGCATTTTAACATAACTTATTTTTCATAAAAGGATTGCTTCACCATGAATATAATCACTGACTATGGGCACGCTCTCTGTTCTTGGGTGAGTGATAACATTTACATTGAAAAGATTAACTACGACAACATAAAAATGGTAAAATATTGAGGAACAATTTACAGCTCAATCAGGAAATTTTATATCTAATGTATACAGCATAACACTAAGTTAGTACGGTTCAAATTTGCACCTGTTACATTACTTTTTCAATTTTGCATTATATTCATATCAGTTGCTACTGACCATTCAAAAAATTTAAGTTACTGTACTTCCTCATCCAATGCCTGAAAGATCAAGTCAAATCTAAATAGTTTAATCATCATGTTTAGCAATAAGATCACTTTTAAATTTAAAAAGTGATATGTCTGAAGTTTAAAATAATACTTGAAAAAATTCATTGAGTTGAATTTTGCAGTCGTAAATAGGTGGCCTCAAATTGCAAATAATTTTCAGTTTATAACCAGTAAATAGTGATACAGCAGGTCATGCGGAAAATGGCTGGGTTTCTTGGGACTCTGAACATGTATAGCGACATGCAAAATTACCTCAAAAGCCAAGTACTGTGATGTTGGTGATCGAACATAAAAACAAAGTGGTGGAGAAACTCAGCAGGTCTGGGAGCATCTGTGGAGGGAGAAAAAATGTTAGTATTGAGTGTAATATGACTTCTCCAGAACCAAAGAATGCTGTAATACCTGCTGAGTTTCTCCACTTCATTTTTATTTCAAAGTTATCTCCTTGATAGCACAGTAATGCCTTTGCAAATGAATTTGTGGAAAAATAAAACGCATAAAGCTGTAAGATTGAGCCAGTAAATTGAATGCTGTGGGACATGCCGGAAAGAAGAATACAACAAGATAGATTACGAAAATTGGGTTATGGAAAATTACCAATAGCTTACAAATGAATTCTTAAAGGTTCACAGTATGACCGTGGCCATTTTTCAACAAAAAAATATTCCCTCATTGATTCCAGCCCAGTTACACACATCATCTTTGATCAAATTGGAAGTGTCCCACTTTGCTTTCCTGAGGATTGAGGAATTGCAACTTGGATTGCTAAGCTTCGTTATTTACATGTATTACCTTGATTTTTTTTCCGCTGTGCTCCTATTCTCTGGAGGAGACACGAAATGCTGGACAAACTGCTGCTTATCTTATTTTACTCTTGACCCCACTTCTAAGTAATCACACAATATAAGTAAACAATTTTCTCACCTATTTTCCCAATCTCACTTTGAATCTGATGCCAGATTTCTGTTCACAACAATGCAATGAATCTCTGCATTGACTATGAATCTGCACCCTAACATGCACAGAAGTGCTAAAACATGTTCCCCTCGCTGTCATCCCTTCATATTCAACTATATCATTACCACTAGAAATTGAGATAAATTATTAATTTATTCCTCAAGACAGAGAAACTTCAATTACCCGAGCATCGATTATCCGAGGATTCGATTATCTGAGCATTCGATTATGCAAACAAAATAGTCCCCCCACCTGTTTCGTTCGGATAATGGGCCTTATTTAACATTTCTGGTTACAGACCATCCTACATTTAATGGCAATTTTAATTCATCTGCACAAAGTATGTAACTTTCACAATGCAATTGTGAACTGATCAGAACCATTATTTTTTTTTAAAAAGTATTGAATCCATTCAGCTCTTCTGTCAATTAACTTTAGCAGTATGAGAAGTACAGAACAAAAAAAAAAAAACGGCAATATAAGGGATTTTAAATTGATCTAGGAGTAATAAGCTGAAGACTGAATTGCCACTCAAATTAATAGAATAAAATTCAGATTATTTAAGAAATCTCTCATTAAGCTGATTTACAGAAGTATGAATGCAAAAAACCTTAAGGTAAAACCATTTGAGAATATAAGCAACACTCAGCTGTTACTTTCCATAACAAAAGCAAACTACATAGTAAAATTTCACTAAATAATTTCTTCGTTGATGCACTTATCAAACTGAGAAAAATTACTCACATTTTTGATGACTCAGTTAAGGACAAGTTATATTTAAGGAAATTCTAAGCACAAATATGACAAAGACAAAGCAGTAAAGAACATGTCAGGAAGAAAAATACTATCTACCATCGAAGTGTTTACTAGAATGTAGTGTTATTTCATAGCTTAACTACAGAGATGAAAATTTGGTTTGTGAGAATCGAAGTAGTCAAACTAAATGTTGAGAAACAAATTAGCACAAAAAATGCTAAAAATACAGAACTGCTTCTTTAATTTTCAGTGGAGGTGGCCGACATTTTCTCAAAGCGGCGGAGAACCTGAGGCTCCGTATACAGTAATCGGCACACTGACGTCATTCACAGCATTGACTTCCAAGTATGGAAGCTGCTGCTGTGTATGGACCTTGGAGGTCCAAGCAGAAAAAATAAATTGCAGGAACACTAGTGGTAAACGGTAGGTTAACAGCCTGAAATTGCTCATTACAGCTGGAAAGAAACGAAGAAATATTCTTAAATATTGACTGATCTACTCAAAATATTGTCAATTTATTTTGAGATTGCAACCACACTGATCGGCATAGATGCTGTTGAAACATGAGATTAGAAATTTACATGAAGAACATTCACATAGAACGCAGGTGAGAAAAATAAATTAACAAACCTGTTACAGATTTAGGTTCGATTTGGTTCTTCAGAGGTTGCTGGACACCTCCCCCAAAAACTGCAGCCCACATTTTGCTATCGAGAGGATGAGCTACAAGGCGGAATAGCTCATTGCTGGAGTGCGTTCCCAAGCCATGAACAAAAAGACTAAGGTAAACCGCTGTCAATACCTCACAGAGTAGGATTGTCAGTTTGGGTTTATCCTCGTCTCCAGCAGAATTCAAGAGATGATTTAGTTCCTTTATACCTGTGAATTGAAATATTCAGAAATTAATGTACAAGGCGAATGCCAGATCTGCGGAATCGTTTTCCGCAGTATCAGTTATCCCCAGTTTGCTGCGGCCTGAAAATACTACATGGAACATTCCAGAACCAGGAACTAGCGGGCTGCCGGGGAGATAGATTTCCCATTTAAATTAATGGGGTTGCTACTATCTGTGGTCTTGGAACGTATCCCCCACAGATCTGGGGGGACTACTGTATTTCAGATTTCTTTGACAAAGATGTATCCAAACTTAGCTTTTAAAAAGGAATATATTGTGGAAATACTGTGTTCCTTTGTATTTTTTCATTATCTCTCATCCTAAAAGGGAACACTATTGACTAATGCTAGAGACAGTAATAAATGTAGAAAAAGCATGCAGATAAGATGACAATTATTCATTTGAAGAAATCAGTAGCCTATGAATCATGAAGAATAAAAACTTTTCCAGAACAAAGATCAACTGGCTTGAAAGGGTAGGATACATATGGTAGCAAGTCAACTGTGTGGATTTTTCCACCCACCTTCAAATTTGCAACAGTATATTCTATGGTAAGGTAAGTCAAACACAATAAGCAATTTTAAGTTCAACAATACATCTGCTGAACAGAAGTATATATAGCTATTACCTGGCCACTGGTCTGGAGAAGTGTTGGGAGTTATTGTACCATCTAAACTTGCTGCTCTGTTTGAACGTTGCTGCGCAAACAGAAAACTCTGGTATACCATCCCAGTGAACTGGTTTGCATATGAAGAACTGGAAAATAAATTAACATGAGTTGACTTTCATGTTTCAGCCATGGCTAAGCTGGTACCACTGTTGCTTCTAAGCCATACATTTCTAGTTTCAATGTTCACTCCAAGGATCAGACTACAAAAATCCAAGGTGACATTGCAGAGTAGTGCTGACAAAATGTTGCGCTGTCAGAGGGGAAGTCCTCTTAAATAGACATACAAGTCCATATGACAAAATTTCTATCAAGTGTGTAGGAATTATCCCTGGTGTCTGCTCAATATTTATACTTCAGTTAACATAACAAGAACAGTTATCTGACCATTACTACAATTCAATTCATGGGAGTTTACGGTGTGCAAATTCACAGCTGTTTTCTAAATTTACAAAAGTGACCATACCTCAAAAGATATTAATTGACTGTAAGGTTTAGAAGTGGCCACTAGTTCTGAAATGTTTGCATTAACACATGTTTTGCTTTTCTTTCACTGAAGCATTAGCTGATCCTCAGAATGATTACCAACCCACAGAGCCTCAGGTCAAGAAGGGAATAAAGAAAACAAACAGCATGTCAAGCAGTGATGTATACAAAGGTACTTAGAGATTAAAATGACTAGTGAAATCATGAGAGTAGGAATGGGTGGATGGAAGAGAGGATGAGAGGTATTTCTAACTTCTAACATCAATTTTAATTAACAAGTAGGTAAGCATTAAAGAGATTTACACAAAGCTGTCCTAAATTTGTTGATAAAAACATTAAGAACAATGGTTGGTGGACTTGTGAACAGGCCCAGAAGTTCCATGATTGCAGCATGAGTGCAATACAGTGCCGTAGACCAAGAGGCATATAATTTAGTTTGGGTGAGGTTTAGGGAAGGGTGGGCAAAAGTTGTGACAGTATAGTGAAGAAACATAGGAGAGAATGGTAAATTGAACAGATAAGTACACACATGAAATAGAGGGGCAAAAGGTGGAGGAAAAGAGTGAAACACAGGGCCAGGGATGGAGATGACTGTAGTTTTTTTTGTGGGGGAAATGGAGAGGAGGAGGAAAAGACACAGAATTGGTGAGAAGTGTGTTCAGGGAACTATGGGGCAAACAAAAAACAGGTCCAGTGAAGGAAATTATTAAAGGGGACAGTGAAACAGAGACAGAGAACATAGTAATGGGGTTGTGGAAGATACATAATTATGTACTTCAATTTTTAATTAGAACACAGAACAGTACAGCATAGGAATGGGCCTTTCAGCCTACCCTATCAGCGTTGATCATTGTGCCATTCCAGAACAATCCTATCTGCCAACACATGGACTGTATCCCACAATTTCCTATCTGTTCATGTGTCTGTCTAAATGCACCTTAAACTTTGCTAACGTAACTGCTTCTGCCATCTCCCCTGACAGTGTGGTCCAGACACCCATCAACCTCGGTTGAAAAAACAAACTTTCCTCACACATCTCCTGTAAACATTTCTCCTCTCATCATAAACCTATGGCTCCAATATTTGACATTTCCACCCTGGGAAAAAGACGCCAACTATACACCCTACCCATGTCTCTCAATTTTCAATATTTCTGGTCACCCCTCAGCCTCTGACACTCTAGCAAAGGTTTGTCCAACATCTCCTTATAGCTGATACACTCCAATACAGGCAACATCCTTCCTTTAGTGTGCAGTTCTGGTTCCCACACAATATTCAAATAATTCATTGTGTGTACAGTTGAATGAGCATTGATTTTAATTACAGTGATGAGCAAGAAAAGAAAGCCATCTGACAGAGCATTAAAACACAAGTTGCAGTAACTAGATGATTGGAGCGGAGAATACTAGTGAATTAATATAGGCCAGTCAAGATGTGGCAGGTAACGTTCAGTTGTTAAATAGAAGAGGAAGGGAAGGCACTTGGTTGAAAGTGAAGGAAAAAATATAGAACTAAGAGCAGACCAATTGCACACAATCAAATGGGAGAGCAAGCGGGAAGGGGAGTGAGCAGGGAGAACATGATCACCAAATGAAGAAAAATAAATTGATGAGAACATAGGTTAAGCAAATGGACCACTCAAAGTACAACAAATAGAATCAATAAGTACACCAGAGAATGTATATCCAACAGGAACAGACAGTACACAATGAATATCTAACAAATTTCAATATGGATTGATAGGACAGAGATTTAAAAAATGAAACTAAGTAAAGATTTTAAAGATTTCTTAGCACCATGAGTGCTCTGAGCTCAAGGGACCTCTTGTGCAAAGTTTGAAAGAAATCATATTCATTGTGGATTATCTTAATCAGAATTAGTCTATAATTCAGTGCATTTGAATCAAGTTAGCACTTAAACAAGTCAAACATATCCAGAGTTTCATGCCAAGGTCACTGCAGGATGCTTTAGCCTCAGCCTTCTTTCAGATAAGTAAAGGAAAAAAATTACCCAGGATTCACTAAGAAACTATGCCAAAAGGTGGGGGCATGTATGTGCACATACACTGATTCTACACAAAAATCACATCTTCCTTGAAGAATCACCGCTTGCAAAATAACCTTAGATTCAGAGATATACAGCACAGAAACAGACCCTTTGGGCCAACTCTTCCATACCGACCAGATATCCTAAATTAATCAAGTCCCATTTGCCAGCATTTGGCCCACATCTCTCTAAAACCTTTTTAATCACACATAAATGCCTTTTAAATGGTGTAATTTAATCACCTCTAGCAGCTCATTCCAAACACTCATCACTGTGTGTGGAAACAGATGTCCCTTAGGTCCCTTTTAGATCTTTCCCCTTTCATCCTAAACCTATGCCCTCTAGTTCTGGCTCCCCATCCCAGGAAAAGACTTTGTCTATTTATCCTATCCATGCCCCTCGTGATCTTATAAACCTCTACAAGGTTACCCCTCAGCCTCCCTTGCACGATGGAAAGTAGCCCTAGTCTATTCAGCCTCTCTCTGTAGCTCAAACCCTCCAACCCTGGCCATATCCTTGACAGTCTTCTTTTTCGAATCCTTTCAACTTTCATAACATCCTTCCTATAGCCGGGAGACCAAAATTGCATACAGTGGCCTAACCAATGTAACATGACCTCCCAATTCCTATATTCAATGCACTAACCAATAAAAGGAAAGCATACCAAATGCCTTTTACACTATCCTATCTACCAGTGATTCCACTTTCAAGGAGTAATGAACTTGCACTCCAAGGTCTCTGTTCAGGAACATTCCCTTGAACCTTACATGTATAAGTTCTGCCCTGATTTGCCTTTCCAAAACTTAGCACCTCACTGCTCACATTTATCTAAATTAAACTCCATCTGCCACTCCTCAGACTATTGGCCCATCTGATCAAGATCCCCTTGTACTCTGAGGTAATCTTCTTCACTGTTCACTATGCCTCTAATTATGGTGCCACCTGTAAACTTACTAACCATACTACCTATGTTCACATCCAAGTCATTTATTTCAATGACAAAAAAAGTAGCAGGCCCAGCACCAATTCTTGCTGCACACCACTGCTCACAGCCCTCCAGTCTGAAAAGCAACCCTTCACCATCACCCTCTGTCTTCTGCCTTCAAGCCTGTTCTGTATCAAATAGTTAGCTCTCCCTCTATTCTGTGTGATCTAACCTTACTAGCCAGTCTACCATGAGGAACCTTGTCAACACCATATAGATCATGTCCACTGTTCTGCCCTCAATCCTCTTTGTTACTTCTTTAAAAAATTCAACCAAGTTTGGTACCAGATATTGCTCATTGCCTGGCACTCATGAAATTAGCATGCTTTAAGGGTGAATGTTGACATGAGTAGGGAAAAAGGGATAAAATAATCAAAAATGTTCTGCCTCAATATACGCCATTTCTACTTACCCATAATAATGGCCATCACAAAGGCATTGGTACAGGCATGCAGACAGAGAAGCTGCCACAGTGTGCATTACATAGATCTGAAAGAAAAAAATAAGCATCAAGTATCCAGTTGAAGCTATACTATGATTCTAACTGCTACTAATAATTCTAGAAATTCAACCTTCTATTTTAAGCACAAAGTTTACAAATATTTGGTTTGAAAACACAAGATGACATAATTGTGAAATGAAATACATTCTTTATTCATATGTTAAATCATATTAATGTGCCAATAAAATTATAAAGGACATTTTGTTTTCCTTATCATTTAATTCCTAACAGCCAATTCAAAACACGAGTGGTAAGCTAATGAAAGATTGTAGACATCTGAGCCCTAAGGTTTTAAAGCTGCACAAGCCATTCCAGAAGTGTAGTTATAAAATTAGTCAGACTATGTCACACTAACTGTTTACTTATACAGATAATCCCCAGGTTGTGAAAGGGTTCTGTTCTGGAATCAGTTTCTAAGTTGAAATACAATTCAGGACAGTATGAAGCAGCTGTGTGCAACCACAGGAAATGCTCATATCTTTAGTCTTTAAAAGTCAATCCCTGTTTGGGATCATGTTCCAAAATATAACAGCTTATAATTCAGTGACACCCTGTACAAAAATAGATAATTGAAGAACAAGAATGAAAGATAATAACAAAAAATGCTGTCAACACTCCGAATGGAAGTATTTGTAGAGAGAGAACAACAGAATTAAATGTGACACGTCGGTGGCCTCCAGTAATCAGTTTTTCAGCATCATTGAAGTCTGGAAGAATTTGAACTACTTGCATTCATCATATTATGATTAGATTAACATTAATGCGGTTTTAGAATGTTCATGCAAGTAAAATGGTAGAAGAAAAGAATAAACACAAGTGACCTCCATGAGGCAATCATGCAGGATAGAAGCCATAACAGTTTCACATCAGTGGAGATGGATAGGATATGTCTTTCGAAGGCTTGGTTCAAAACAAGGGCTTCACAGATTTGCGCCAGAAGTCCATTCATATAGGAACAAACATTTCAAAAATGAAATCAAAACCTCTCTGCAAATCTGCTCTATCATTAAAATCAACACATGGGATGCAGGTGCTTAATCATGACCAAAATGATGACACAACAAAAGAAATCAAAATAAGAGTAGGGTCATTCGACCCTTCAAACCCCTGTCCTTCCAGTCATCAAAATCATGGCTGATTATCCAGCTGCAACTCCTTTCTTGTGCCAACATAGAAGAGCTGTCAACTCCCTAAAATTTCAAAAATCTATATACCTCCTCTTTAAATAACCAAGCATCCACAACTCTTTGAAGTAGACAACTCCAGACTCTCGTTACCTTCAGAAGAAATTCCTTTACTTCTCAGTTTTAAATGAGCACCTCCTAATTCTGTAACTATGTTCCCTTGTTCAAGACTCCCCGACTCGTGGAGAAGTCTTCTGAACATTTACCCTGTCAAGCCCCATTAGTATCTTTCAGTAAGATTATCCCTTAATCTTCTGTTTTATCAAAATAATGTCAAAAACTTCCAAATCAACAAGGTGAGTCACAGACAGAACAGTGGTACCTTCAGCCTCTGTTTGCTCATTGTCATTCAGGGGCTCCAGATTTATGTTTCGTTGTTGTTTACTCATGAACAGTGACCTGAAAGCATAATGAAGTACTTGGTGCTCATCAACTTAAATTTCAACAACGAAGAAATAACAATTAATATACTGTTGTCCTATTTCACAGGTATTGGATCGACATGCTTGCATCCAACATTGGCTAAAAGGCTGCCATCTGCCTTGGGGCAATCTGCACTCACTATTCAATGCCTTAAAGCTGCACTGACAAGATACTTTTGCTGGGGTGACTGGATTGCGTGAAATGGAACTAAAAATCCTCTACCAGTCGAGAAATTCAGAACTGCTTCTGAGTTCACCTGCGAGAGTCCCTGAATTCAACTTAAAAAAATGCTTCTGTACTGATTCCTCAGTTCTTCTGAACTGAATTAAAAACAGAATTGTTGGCCTTAATGTGCGGACACTCCTGTCATTAACACCACACAGCTCTGGAGTGATGTTATCTGAGTAATGCTGGTTTAAGGCCACTGTTCCAGAATGACTAGCTGATCTTTTGGAACTGACCAACAGCAACTTGCCTTTACTTTAAAAAAAAAACAATTTCAACAATGTACTACACGTCACAATGGCACTGAAGGCAACATAACAGTCTGTCTCATAACATGAAGGGCAACACTAAGTTTTGTTTGTATTGCACCATTCCAAAACATATGATATTTTGTTTGAGATCATTTATTCAATTCTGTGCCATCCTCTACTAAATGTTAATCAACTGTACTCCAGTACTACACTTCTAGTCAAAATTGACTTTATTTTGTTACAGTACTGTTCGAATTTAGTTGTCTGGACTTTCTTGTATCAGTTTAAATGTTACCCTACAAGTAGCAAAATCACAAAAACATAACACTTCAGTTCAATTGTATGTTGAAGCTATTGCCCAGAGGTTATGACATGTTAGGAAGCAAAGAAATGGACAAATTCAGACATGTAAAAAGATTGACTGCTTAAATGTTTTGAGTGTGTGGATTATCCCAAGGAAGCTGTTGGCCTTTTAGCCAGTAGTAACTGTAAGCATGTCGATCCAATAGTTGTGAAATGGGACAAGTGTACATTAATTCTGTTATTTCTTCATGAAATTTAAATTAATGAGTACCAACTAGATCATTATGCTTTCAGGTCATTTCAACAACTATCTGTATTTCTGTAGAGCCTTGTCTATAACAAGATATCCTGAAGTACTGTAAAACACATCTCAATTAATTACTTCTGAATTAATTACAAGTTGCTTCCTTTGTAGATAAAAGTGACAGCTATTTGAATACAGCAAACATGAAACAACTACAAAAATTCATTTCCTCTGTCACTGATGCTTACAAACAGTAGTGTAAACCATATAAAATATTCATTGCAGAAATTCAGGAGTTCCTTGGTCAGCAACCTCCAATCCCATGACCACTACTATCCATAAGGACAAGGTCATAAAAAATATGGGAACGTCACTATCTGCAAGTTCCCCTCCCACAAGTCTCTCACCATCCTGACTTGGAAATATACTGCCATTCTTTTAGCGATGCTAGGTCAAAATCCCAGAAATTCTTCTCTAAAAGGTACTATGGATCTACCTGCACTACATGGACTGCAGCAGTTCCCCAGCATATGGAGGGCAACTAAGGCTGGGCAATAAATGTTGACCCAGCCAGCAATGCCCACACCCTGTGAATGATTAAAAAAAATTGCAAGGTTCCATGGACTGTACCTCAGAGATTCGGATATCTAAGAAACTCACAATCCTGCACTGCTTCCCTGATAACTATAACTACCTGAACAAGAGATCTGAAAGCGACAACTTCAAAATTCAAACCAAGGTAAAGCAAAGTTTTGTGAAGGACTGCATGATACAAATGACCACCTGACAATAGTTATCCACTTCATCAGGGCAAATATTGAATACCATCTAGATGAAAAACTCTAACCTCAGCGCCAAATCTAAACTGATCTGTTTCAGTCACCATAAAATCCACAGTAGAAACTACTCAACCAGAGTTGATGTCAGCATCAAGTTGAAGAACAGTGATTAAGAGATATGGGGAAATGTAAATGGTTAGCTGTGCTGGCGAGGTTAGTATGAATGCCACTGGAAGATGTGACACTGGTGTTGTTTGGAATGAGGGACAGAAATTGTGGAAATATGTAGGTTTAGATAAACTCTAAGTCTTAACTCTGCTGTGGATGAACCGATAGATCAGAGACCACATTAAAAAAAATCAGGCCCAAGCATAAGTGCTCAATAAATATAAAAAAGATAAATGTGTGTGCAAGTAAACAGCCTTATATACAATGACACAAGCAAACTTTGTTTTCCATATCCTCTTAGCTAAAAATGAATGATGAATTGGCTACCCCTCATGATAATGGTCAAGTCAGAGGACAGATTTATTTCCTCTAGAGATGTTGTGTATTATATCCAAGGTATGTTTGCTCTTGGCTTTAAAATTTAAATACTTTCACTACAAATGCGTTATCACACGAATCAAGGGAAAACAAGTTAATAGAGAAAGCAAATATGGAGAATCAAAAACATTTCAAAAGAAGTAACCCATCTTGTGGGGAAAATAGTAATCTCTAACTTCTCTCTTCCGAGAGCTGGGATTTAATAACGTCACAGTACATTCGAAAGAGGTGCTATCAATTTGTACCATACTCCATGTCTTTTAGGATATATTGCAAATTTTCAATGATCTCAAACCCTATATACTTCAATTTCTATTGTATTCATCAAATTTCATACAGAAAATCCTGGTTAGATCCCACTTGAAACGCTTCAGCGGATCCGAGCACCACATCTTAAGTATATTTTGACCTTGGAGGGAGTGCAACGTAGATTTGAAAAACGGTACCCAGACTTCAGGAGTTAAGTTTGAGGAGAGATTATACAATTTTGTTTGATAGAATTTAGAAAGTTAAGGGGTGATATCATTGAAGTTTTCAAAATTTTAACAGGAAAAAGCTGGGTAAATAAACTATTTCCACTGGCTGAAGATTCTAGAATCAGGGGCAGAGTCTAAAAAATTAGGGCCCAACTATTGAGGAAAGATGTTAGGAAGCACTCTGTATACAAAGATTGGTAGATGTTCCACAAATGGCAGTTGATGCTGGATCAGTTGTTAATTCTAAATCTGAGATAGTTAACAGCTTTGCTAACAAAAGTGTAAGGAATATGGGCTAAAGGTTGGTATATAGAATTAGGTCACTGTTCAGCCATGATCTCATTGAATAACAGAAGAAGCTCAAGGGGCTGACTACACTAACCCTGCTCTTATGTTCCTAAAACACTAAACCACTGTTATACCTTTGGCAGGAACCAAACGCAACTCTCATTTTAGAGCTGCAGAAACAACTAATCACTGAGATTCACATCTCAAAATATTAAAGATAGGTATGAAGTTCTGTCATACGTAATTTGGAGCTAGCTGCACACAGCACCATTGATGCATTGTTATTTCAATTCTTGTTCATCACTAATCTGAGAGTTTTTGCTGGATCTACAAACATGTTAACCTCTGGACTTTTTGCCAATTAATTTAACCAGTGCTCTCCTGTTACTGACTCTAATGCCATCTTTTAAATTTACTGAATCAATTTATTTTATTTTTCAAAGAACAATACATCTTTCCATTGATCTTAAGTTTCACACTCTTGTTAAATTCCTATAGCCACATTTACAAATGTAAAAGCTTGACAAAATGCATACACATTAATATAAAAGAAAAATCAGCTCAGTTTTTTGAACCCTACATTCAATATTAACTTTGAGGTGGCAACTGGCTCTCAAAGCAAGCTTAAACTCGAGACAAAAGTTGCACGAGAGGCTTGAATCTTGTGCTAATCTCCAACTTAGATCATTAGATTGAATAGAAGTAGGCCACCCGAGTTGACTCAGACATTTAAAGTGATCATATCTGATCTATAATCCTCAACCGAAGTTTCCTGTCTTTTCCCCATAATCCTCAATTCCTTTACTGATGAAAAATCTCTCAGCCTTGGAAGTTAATAACCCAGCTTCTATGGTCACCTACAGTAATTAATTCCAGATACTTACTATCCTTAGAGAAGAAATACCTCCTCCTCTCCACTTTAAATGGGCAATACTTACTCCGAGATTATGCCTTCTGGTCCTAGACACACTCACAAGGAGACACGTCCATCCTGTCAAGCCCATTGATGTAACACACCCTGAAGAATCTTGTAGGTTTCAAGGCCACCTCTAAGTCTTCTAAACTCCAATGAGTGCAAGCCCAACCTACGCAACTTCTCCTTATAAAGCAGTCCCTCTATACCAGAGATCAAGCTAGTGAATTTTCTCTACACTGCCTCCCATGCCAATATAACTTTCCTGAGGTAAGGTGACAAAACTGTTCAGAATTCTGTGAACATTTTGCGCTATGTCATTTTAATTTCTTTTTAAAAAGTCTTTGAACTGGATTCAAAATGCAACACACAATGGGCAACAAAATGAATTCAAAAAGTGTGACAAAGACAAAGCAACTCAGTGGTAGTCAAAACACTAGATCCAACTGGTTGCTGCAGATATTTTATTTTCTATGGTCATATTGCATTGAATTAAATAACACCTACCTTGTTGTTTTGCATGTCTGGATGTGGAGGAGAATCAAATTCTACAATAGTATTCACAATGTCCTGGGTAAGGTTGCTAAGATGGAGTCTAGGATTAGCCACCACAGTTTTGGCACTTGCAGTGCAGGCAAATAGCAGGGGTATTGATGCAAGTTGCACAAAAGGACTAGTAACCTGTTTCGCCGAATGCTCCTAAATACAAAATGTTGATATGATTTGAAATTCTGCATAGTTTAAAATTTATTTTCACTTTTGTAATGTCAACATAAATAGATCATTAAATGGTGAGGACCTGAAAAAACATGGTTGAATCATGACAGAAAGGTAATTTAAGATCTGCAACTCAGATCTCCTGAAAATCCTCATTTATTTTGTTCAAATACAAACTTGGAGATTTATGCAGAGCACATCTGTGCTGACTAATATCAGTTGTACTAGCCCATAGATGAAATGCATGTGCAGCTCTGAACTTAACTTGCAGCAAATAATTTTTATTTTGGATTTGAGACTTTCGATCAGGCAGAATATCAAATGGCAGAGCAGATTCAAAAGGCTGAAATAGCCTACTTGTGATGTTGAAGTTTTCTAGCTACAATGATGAGATAAAATGTTTTATAGTCAAACATCATTTCTGCATGGCTCGTCTTGAATGGAGCAACTATAGCAAAGCACTAAAAATTACCACAAAAGTAACCCATTGGACCAGTGTCCATAGGCTGGCTTAGGGCACAAAACTTCCAAAGAGCTGAAATCAGATTGCTACTCTGTTCCTTTATACTTGCCTGGCCCAGAATTCAGTATTTCTGATGCAAACATTTCAGTCGAGCCTCTTCAAAAGCACATTGCATCAACAAACCTTTCAGGCTTGGGAAGTTGGGGGTGGGTAGTTGCGTTGGTGAGTGGTGTTCGGGGTGCAGGATGGTGGATGAGACAGGGTAAATACAAGTAGGGTAGGATGCTCAGGTTAGGTATTTAAGGCAGACGGAAGCTAAGAGGATTTAGTGAGAGTGCTGGGAATGGATGGTCGGTTTTATAATTGGCCAAGACTCAGGGCACATTTCAATCTCTAATTTTTCCTAGTTGACTATTAAAGTAGTTGGGCAGCAGAGTAGCTCAGTGGTTAGCACTGCTATCTCAGAGAGCCAGGGACCCAGCTTCAATTCCAGTCCAGGGCGATTGTTTGGTGGAGTTTGCACATTGTCTGCATGGGGGTTCACCCACCGTCCAAAGATGTGTAGGTTTGCTGGATTGGCCATGCTAAATTGCCCATAGGTTCCAGGGATGAGCAAGCTAGGTAAGTTAGCCATGAGAAATGCAGGGTTACAGGAATAGGGTAGGGGAATGTGTCCAGGTGGAATGCTCTTTGGAGGGTCAGTGTGACTTGATGGGCCAAATGGCCTGGTTCCACATCGTCGGAATTAGATGATTTATTTGGTAACTGCCATTCAGCATTTTAAATATTTCACAATTACCGCGTGGACCTCAAAGGACCTTCAAGTAGTTTCCACATAGAACTTTAGTAGATATTTAGCCTTCATCTACACTGAGGCCAGACAATCTGAGCTTATACTTACTGAAAGAAATTTTGTAGCTGCTTTGCCAAGCATAATCTACAATAACTTTTATTATACAATTATCTTAGTGACAGTCAAACAGCTGGCACCACAATGAAAGCTGTTTATTAAATAATAATGTAGAGTCACTGTGCCCAACTGCAACATAATACTAAACTGATTTGTTTCCTTGAATTGAAGCTTATTAAATAGATATTTAAATCACATTAAATTCCCAGTTCTTTCTACTGCATGTGCCCATCCTATGATCATCTGCTTTTAAATCGTATATACAATCATTTCTATGGAAAATAGAAATTTAACTTGAAATGCCTATTCTTAATGTGGTTAAAGTGTCCCCAGATTTCAAACTAATGCAAGGCTTTGGAATTTTAAGGCTTTTACAAAATTGTAACAATACTTTTTAGTGCTGATACAACCCAACAAAACTGAATACTGTTTAATAGTTATTTTTAATTAGCCTGATCAAATGTGTTTCCTGAGCAGGTGAGACTTGAATCTGGTCCTCAGGGGTTCATACGGAGGAAAATCACAATACCACTTTCAATTCAAAAACTGTTTGGAAGAAACGCATTGCCAACATTTGAAATCATGATCTCCAGATTTTTTAGACAGGCAGGTTAACCTGCTAAGTCACAGTGCCACCAAACTATGAAATGGTTAACTTCAATTTTAAAATAAATCATACTTGTTTTGCATTATTTCGAATGCTCTTCAAATTTGGCGATTGAATTATTACAATGACAAGCTCAATAACAATGAAAATAGTAAAGTAGTTTGAGGATTTACAGCCTGCTTAGAAATCAAATGCATAGATGCTCTGCATATGGAGGTAGAGAACATACCTGTAACTCTGTATACTTCTGGTTTTGGTTTGATATAAACAGTGCTAGATAACCAGATGCCTCACAGGGATAACTGAACTGCACTAACTGAACATTAGTCTAGACCCAGTTTCAGAAGAAGACACTGTCCTGAGGTAAAAAGACCTTACTTTACAGCAAAGAATTACCTGTTGCGATTCCTGTAAAAGAAGAATCAACTCCATCCTGACTGATGCCAGGCCTCCACCATGAGACCCATGGAGACTACAATAACTAAGAAACATCCTTAGAAGTGGTTGATTTTCCAGAAGCCACAGTCTCCTCCGTTGTAAATACCTTTGCTGATGCAATGACTTTTGTTGGTCAACAATACCATTTCCTGCATGTTCACTTTCAGGAAAGTCAAAACTATCTTTGATAGCTTCAAGATCAACATTGTAATTACATGTTTTCTGTAGGGCTGTAATTTCTCTTTCAAGCCAATTGTATAATTGGAAGCGGAGTTTTCCACCATCAACTTCATATCCAGTAGACAATGTACGTAGCTCTGTTGTAAGTATCTTCAAACAAGCTCCAAATTTTAACTGTGCTGCAATGACATCTTCTGATGTACTTAAAAAATCATCAGCTGAACTTGAGAAATTACAGTAACTTTCTCCTTCGATCTTTGCAGCAGTGGGACACTGTGGATTTATTTCCTTCATTGACAGGCCAGTCTCCTCCTCTTCATCTTCCTTATCACTATCCCATTTTAATTCTAATGGCTGGTCTTCAATCGTTAGAGATGACTGACTCCAATCAAAACTAAGAGACGAAGTGGATTGTCCATTTGACAGCCAATCAGATGGAACTTTCGATCCCAAACCATTGACTATTGATGACGAGCAATCACAACCCAAAACTTTATGTTTAGATTCTTCGGATGAAAAATTAACTGTCAAATAAGAGCTTGTTTCATTCTGTAAATTCTTTGGTTTCATGGTGACTGCAGGCATTTTAGACAAAACTTCAAGAGCTAACATTGGACAACCAGCTTTAAAGTGTGCATTTGCAGTTGAAAAGAACAATCGTCTTTCAGCTAAGCTGATCTTATCTGCCAGATCACTTTCCACAGTTAAACCCATCTGTGACATTGTCTTCTCTGAAGAAGCAAAGTGTCGTCGCAACAAAAGTGGATGGGTTCGCAAATAGTTGTAGAAATTAAATACCCCAGGACTGCATGAAGTAGACTTGCTGTATTCTGAGGATAAATAAGGAAAATTTAAGGCATTGTCAGACATTAAATTATTTCATTACTATTGTCTACACTATAACATCTCAAAAGTGAAATCATCAGAGACCCATGTTAACAGGATATTGGGAGGAGATTGCAGAGCCATTGGCCTTGATTTTTATGTCCTCGTTGTCTACAGGAGTAGTGCCAGAAGATTGGAGGCTAGCAAATGTGGATCCCTTGTTCAAGAAGGGGAGTAGGGATAACCCTAGCAACTATAGGCCGGTGAGTCTCACTTCTGTTGTGGGCAAAATCTTAGAGAGAATTGTAAGGGATAGGATTTATGAACATCTGGATAGGAATAATGTGATCAAGGATAGTCAGCATGGTTTTGTGAAGGGCAGGTCATGCCTCACAAACCTTATTGAATTCTTTGAGAAGGTGACTAAGGAGGTGGACGAGGGGAAAGCGGTAGATGTGGTGTATATGGATTTTAGTAAGGCATTTGATAAGGTTCCCCATGGTAGACTACTGCAAAAAATACGGAGGTATGGCATTGAGGGCGAGTTGGAGGTTTGGGTTAGGAGTTGGCTGGCTGGAAGAAGACAGAGGGTAGTAGTTGATGGCAAAGGTTCATCTTGGAGTGCCGTCACTAGCGGTGTTCCGCAAGGATCTGTTTTGGGACCATTGCTGTTTGTCATTTTTATAAATGACCTGGAGGAGGGGTTAGAAGGTTGGGTGAGCAAGTTTGCGGATTATACGAAAGTCGGAGTTGTTGTTGACAGTGAGGAAGGATGTGGCAGGTTACAGCGGGATATAGATAAGCTGCAGAACTGGGCAGAAAGGTGGCAAATGGAGTTCAATGTAGCTAAGTGTGAGGTGATTCACTTTGGTAAGAGTAATAAAAAGATGGGGTACTGGGCTAACGGTCGGATACTTGGTAGTGTGGATGAGCAGAGGGATCTTGGTGTCCATGTACACAAATCTTTGAAAGTTGCCACCCAGGTAAATAGTGCGGTGAAGAAGGCATATGGCGTACTGGCTTTTATTGGTAGAGGAATTGAGTTCCGGAGTACTGAGGTCATGTTGCAGTTGTATAAGACTCTGGTGCGGCCGCATCTGGAGTATTGTGTGCAGTTTTGGTCGCCATACTATAGGAAGGATGTGGAGGCACTGGAACGGGTGCAGAGGAGGTTTACCAGGATGTTGCCTGGTATGGTAGAAAGATCGTATGAGGAAAGGCTGAGGCACTTGGGGTTGTTTTCATTGGAGAAAAGAAGGTTTAGGGGGACTTGATAGAGGTGTATAAGATGATTAGGGGTTTAGATAGGGTCGACAGTGAGAATCTTTTTCCACGTATGGAGTCAGCTATTACAAGGGGGTATAGCTTTAAATTGAGGGGGGTAGGTATAGGACAGATGTTAGGGGTAGGTTCTTTACTCAGTGAGTCGTGAGTTCATGGAATGCCCTGCCAGTAGCAGTGGTGGACTCTCCCTCATTAAGGGCATTTAAGCGGGCATTGGATAGGCATATGGAGGATAGTGGGCTAGTGTAGGTTAGGTGGGCTTGGATCGGCGCAACATCGAGGGCCGAAGGGCCTGTACTGCGCTGTATTCTTCTATGTTCTATGTTCTATCATATGCAACTGCAGATCTTCTTAACGAGATTGATTCATGGACAGTAGAGACTGAACTTGGTGATATAAGTTGGAACAGTGAATTCAATGTCAAATGAGCTACAGAGACCAATACAGCAGTAAAAATGGGATAGAGATACAAGATAATATAAAAGGAACACTTCATAAAATTCCGCAACATTCAGAGAAATCTGAAGAGAATCCACATGTGTTAGAATTTACTTCTCACTACTGGAGATTGTTTGGCAATCATATGAAAAAGAACATCACCAAGATTATACGACAGAGGAATCAATTGAGTAGTCTCAACATCTAGATGTTCAGTACAGAAACATGCAGCCATTTTGATACATTTGAATAACAACTCAATTGGAGTGTGTTTTGCAGCACATTGACTGACAACCTTTGGATTTATACCCTTGATTGGGCATGTACTTTTGCATGAGGGTGCTATCACAGATATCAATTAGTCTCACTACCCTTTGGTTATTTTCATGATAGGATATAGCCTAATATTAGCACTCTTCTCCTCACCCCAGCAACACGAGAACCACTTTGATTCAGAATGTCTTTATACAGAAAAGTCTGTCAATGCAAAGCAGCACTAAATTTGCAACATCAGTAGTCCTTAACTAGCAGTTCCAGTGCAAACTGTGGCAGACTATAATCCCAACTGTCTCCAATCCGGTTTCCAGACAACTGATGACATGTCTTTAGGGAACTTAGCTGACACAAAGTGCTTTGTTGAAGGATCTTCCCACTTCTTTTCAAGTAGTACAAAAAGACATAAATGTCACAATACAAAATTAAATACTTTTATATACTTTATTCATCAAAAGCATTACCTGTCACACTGCAATTATCATTTTCTTTCATCCCCTGTTCCAACAGAGTGTTCAGCGAGTTGGTGTAATCTTCTAATATCCAATATGCCATACTCCGCAACACCGGATCAGAATTTCTTAGAGAAAAGTTAAAACATTTGCTCTTTGGGTCATAGCCTAGGATCCTTCTGACAAGTATAGACTTGTAGGTGGATGACACTTCAAATTCTGATTCATATAAGCGTGCTATTACAAGAGCTAACTGAACATCATGAAGTCTTTCGAGACAAACCTATATAAAAAACAAAAGAGTACATTAGCGAATTGCAAGCATTTACTTTTGTCAAATCCAGATTAGATGCCAGTTGTAAACTTCAATGGTTCTAAAAGGGTTTATGTTGAAGACTGCATTAGGGTCCACCCAATCTCATGTTATAATGGTCTGGATGGATAAAAGACTGAACATCTTGGGATCTTGAAGTGCAGATTTATATCCACAGCTCTCCTCACCATCTTAGTAGTACAGTCTTACAAACTAATGTAGCTTGCACCCAACTGGGATGTGAAATAAATAACACTACATTAGATTAAGATAAGAGCATCGGCTCATTAAGATTCACTTGTGGTTGTTCTTCTATCACTGTAAACCAAATAGGCCCTTAGACTCAACCAATGATGAACAATGGTGGCAGTATCCTTTTACCCACAAATACCGTACAGTCTTTTCTTTTTAAAGAAGTGTACAATATGGAAGCTATATCCTACAACAAGATACAACTTTGTATTTCAGGGCAAATAATCTGGACGGTGTTTACTCACTTGAAAACTTCTAATTATGATCCATAACTGGTATTATAGTAATAATAGTGTAAAATTTTCAAATCACTGTGACATGGCAACAGAATGAAAGTTTAAATATCTGTATAGCAGGATGGTTTTCAATACCATCAAGATGCTTAACGCACAAATGTTCATATCTTATAAATGGGGCAAGAGTCTTCAAATTGGGTTTATATACATGGACCTAAATAGAATTACATTAATAATTTTCTAAGAAATGACCATTTCCAACCCAGAAATGTGGTGCAGAAATGTTAAAGATTTGAGAAATGTGGTGAATTTCATTTATAGGAACTGAATAGAGAAGCAGCGATTTACTCATCTGCAGGTATTTGTGCACCAGACTGCTGAAATGTATTACTGTAAAACAACTGAACTAATCTGCAAGATAAGTTATGTCAAATAAACCTAGTCTGAAATGTCAACATTATGGAATTAGACTAAAGTATCTTTATATGGAGAATGACAATTATCCATACTTTGAAACAAAGAATCTAAAATTTTGAGAAGTAGCCCTGATTATACATTTGGTGCTTGTAGAATTTTGCTGTTAAAATTGGCTACCATAATTGATTATGGTGCAGCAATTAAAACTGAAGAAATCCATGAGCCATTTCGGAATTGCTGAAATGTTCTGACAATGCTTTATAAATTCTCACGACGATTTGTACTTCTCTAACTGTCAACATTATCCACTCAAATTAAGTTCTACATGTGCAGATTACTATTCACTTTACTAGGTGAAAGCATAAAAGTCAGAAGTGCTCCAAGTTTTCTATTTTGATTTGTTACTTGTGAACTCCAAAGTCATTTGTTGTGAATAATTAGAAATGAAACGGGCTAAAACATATTTTTTACTTGAATAGGCAGCCAGAGTATAGATTTAGAAGAAAAGCTGTCACTTGTACAAGCTACCAGAAACCAAGTACGTCAACAAATTATCAGCTGAAGTACAAAGGAACAAATTGAAGTGAGGGAAGAACATTTTGTAGCAACGGCTCAAGTGGTATTCTACATTAAAATCATGCTGCTGGCAAGCCAAATAGATAGGATTTCCAGTTTGCAGACAAGTCATGTGGTATATGAAAAATACTGTCAATGTGATGTTTGTCGTATAGGTCATCTGTTCCTTCAAGTAACAAATCATATCAAGCAGTACTTCATTTTAGCAATTTGAGATCACTGGAGTACAGACTTCTCTGACTAAGTATGCTTACAAAGTAGACTTGCTGTTGTGGTTCTGTTCGCCGAGCTGGGAATTTGTGTTGCAAACGTTTCGTCCCCTGTCCAGGTGACATCCTCAGTGCTTGGGAGCCTCCTGTGAAGGGGACGAAACGTTTGCAACACAAATTCCCAGCTCGGCGAACAGAACCACAACAACGAGCACCCGAGCTACAAATCGTCTCACAAACTTTGAAAGTAGATTTGCCTTTAAATTGGATTCAAACAAAAAATTGTTCACTAGTACATTCTCCATAGTAACATCTTAATCAGAGCTGCATATACTTCTCATGCAGCATAAATTCTTGTTCCTTTAAGAGGTGGTTTTCTTGGTATTCTATCCCAGTGAGGACAACACAGAAAGCTTTGTTTGCATGTCTCTTTGCTGAACAACACAAGTGAACAATTTCTGGCCCTCTAATTATTTGAGAACATAAGCATGTGAATTTGTTTCGTGAGCAATTATTTTAATTTATGTTTACTGTACCTCAACTGCATCCTTAAGGGAACCACCCAAAAGGAAGAAAGCTGCTGACTGCTCAAACCGTTGTTTACCTAACAACGCAAAGGCATTCTTCAACGCAGCCTTCCTCCACCTATCATCACTGAAATTTTTTCCAAAAAACTCTGTCATTTTTTTATCCTGGAGAGATCTGCATATTAAAACAAAACTGTTAATCTAAATTTTGTTCCTGTTGCTTATTCATTGTGCATTCAAAACACTTAAAACACAAGTTGGAGCAACGAAGTATATTGAGAAAAACAGATTATACACAAGCCAGCATACATATTAAGCATGATCTTAGATATTTCATGTTGTCAGGAAAAATAAGCACCCAGCAGAATTGGCAAAATGACATTGCGTTGGTTTATCAAATGACCCTAACATAGTTTAAATCCCTTATTTCCTAATTGTTCCCCCAATCCCACTTCATCTGCGTATAACAGCCCCCCAACCATATCACTTTAAACTGGCTTCAGGAGGTAATGAAAAGCAAATACAGTTCATTTGTTATATTTTCTTACAGCTAATGTTCTGATTTGAATAGTTGAATATGCTTCAAGTGCTTTCTTCCCTCTTGCCAGTGATTAATAAGGCAAAACAGACAGTGTTCCTAAATCCAAGTAGTGGTATGGGATGATTCACCAATCTTTTTGATCTAGAATTAAATGCTCAGCCTATGCTTTTGAATAAGAAATTATTTCCTAAATATGTAACTAAGCTCAACCCTTACATTCTTCTGTTACAAAAGCATCTGAAAACTCATATGCATTTTCAAGCAAAAGCATTATTGTATTTTCGTGGAAACTTGCAATCCTAGTCACAAGGATAAAATTGATGGCTTGTGCTCTCAATGCGGAAAATGATCTGAATGCCATGAAAGAAACATTGGTATGTCTTACCTGAACAGACCCCATAATACAGCCTTTTTCTTCATAGCGAGATAAAATATAGCTGCTTCTAGAGGATCATTATTTCTCTGGAATGCAGCTTTAGCTACCTGTGTTTTAGGGAAAAAGGTCTTCACTTACAGAACACTTGTAAGCTTATATATAAATATACAAATGATGCATCTAACTCCTTCATTACAATTCAAAGTCATCAACATTTGGGAATTCTTATTATCACTTTTACCATGAGAAAAACAATGACAATTGACTTTTTGATTCAAATTTTTAAACTCTTGTTCCTTTTTTGCTTGGAATTTACTATTCAATCTTGCAAAAGTTGAAAATTCCCAACAGGATCAATCTAGATTTTTCCCTAAAAATCGCCATACAAAGTCTTTTTGTCATAGACATTATTTAGTTATGAAATAGCCATACAGGAAGGAGGATCAATAATAACAACTTGAACACCTGCATAACACAATAAAGAGAAATGTGTGGCCTTCTTGATGTTTGCCTTGCTTGTACTTCAGATCATTGACGGTAACTTGACAGCTCAACCCAGTTTTTCAATAGAATTCAGCCAGGCAGCCATTTAGTAAATTAAATACTTTCTTAATAGGATCACTTCTAATTTCGACATAGAACATAAAGATATACCCTAAATATGCCTAGAGTGACTGAAGACGACAAAATAATTTTAATTTGTATATTTGTTTTACAATTTGTAAAATCTAACTAAAGGTGATTTAGCCCTCTTTCAATAGGAACATGGGAGATACTGAGAAAGTATCCTTGCTTCATAATTGAAAGATGACGAAGACTAACAGTTCTAGAATGATTTTCAGAATCACCTGACATCCCAAAATGCTTCATAGCCAATTAAGTACTTTTTTCAAATCTACTCTTGGGAAATAAGGCAGGGCAGGTGTCTGAGGTGTCAGTGGGGGAGGACTTTGGGGCCAGCGACCATAATTCTATTAGTTTTAAAATAGTGATGGAAAAGGATAGACCAGATCTAAAAGTTGAAGTTCTAAATTGGAGAAAGGCCAATTTTGACGGTATTAGGCAAGAACTTTCGAAAGCTGATTGGAGGCAGATGTTCGCAGGTAAAGGGACGGCTGGAAAATGGGAAGCCTTCAGAAATGAGATAACAAGAATCCAGAGAAAGTATATTCCTGTCAGGATAAAAGGAAGGCTGGTAGGTATAGGGAATGCTGGATGACTAAAGAAATTGAGGGTTTGGTTAAGGAAAAGAAGGAAGCACATGTCAGGTATAGACAGGATAGATGGAGTGAATCATTCGAAGAGTACAAAGGAAGTAGGAGTATACTTAAGAGGGATATCAGGAGGGCAAAAGGGGGACATGAGATAGCTTTGGCAAATAGAATTAAGGAGAATCCAAAGAGTTTTCTACAAATATATTAAGGACAAAAGGGTAACTAGGGAGAGAATAGGGCCCCTCAAAGATTAGATTAGATTAGATTAGATTACTTACAGTGTGGAAACAGGCCCTTCGGCCCAACAAGTCCACACCGACCCGCCGAAGCGCAACCCACCCATACCCCTACATTTACCCCTTACCTAACACTACGGGCAATTTAGCATGGCCAATTCACCTGACCTGCACATCTTTGGATTGTGGGAGGAAACCGGAGCACCCGGAGGAAACCCACGCAGACACGGGGAGAACGTGCAAACTCCACACAGTCAGTCGCCGGAGGCGGGAATTGAACCCGGATCTCTGGCGCTGTGAGGCAGCAGTGCTAACCACTGTGCCACCGTGCCGCCCAAGATCAGCAAGGCGGCCTTTGTGTGGAGCCACAGAAAATGGGGGAGATACTAAATGAATATTTTGCATCACTATTTACTGTGGAAAAGGATATGAAAGATATAGACTGTAAGGAAATAGATGGTGACATCTTGCAAAATGTCTAGATGACAGAGGAGGAAGTGCTGGATGTCTTGAAACGGTTAAAGGTGGATAAATCCACAGGACCTGATCAGGTGTACCCAAGAGCTCTGTGGGAAGCTAGAGAAGTGATTGCTTGGCCTCTTGCTGATATTCATATCATCGATAGTCACAGGTGAGATGCCGGAAGACTGGAGGTTGGCAAACGTGGTGCCACTGTTTAAGAAGGGCGGTAAAGACAAGCCAGAGAACTATAGTCCAGTGAGCCTGACCTCGGTGGTGGGCAAGTTGTTGGAGGGAATCCTGAGGGACAGGATGTACATGTATTAGGAAAGGCAAGGACTGATTAGGGATAGTTAACATGGCTTTGTGCGAGGGAAATCATGTCTCTCAAACTTGATTGAGTTTTTTTTAAGAAGTAACAAAGAAGATTGATGAGGGCAGAGCAGTAGATGTGATCTATATGAACTTCAGTAAGGCGTTCGACAAGGTTCCCCATGGGAGACTGATTAGCAAGGTTAGATCTCATGGAATACGGGGAGAAATAGCCATTTGGATACATAATTGGCTCAAAGGTAGAAGACAGAGGGTGGTGGTGGAGGGTTGTTTTCCGACTGGAGGCCTGTGACCAGTGGAGTGCCACAAGGATCAGTGTTGGGTCCTCTACTTTTTTGTCATTTATATAAATGATTTGGATGCGAGCATAAAAGGTACAGTTAGTAAGTTTGCAGATGACACCAAAATTGGAGGTATAGTGGACAGCGAAGAGGGTTACCTCAGATTATAACAGGATCTGGACCGGATGGGCCAATGGGCTGAAAAGTGGCAGAAGGAGTTTAATTCAGATAAATGTGAAGTGCTGCATTTTGGGAAAGCAAATCTTAGCAGGACTTGTACACTTAATGGTAAGGTCCTAGGGAGTGTTGCTGAACAAAGAGACCTTGGAGTGCAGGTTCATAGCTCCTTGAAAGTGGTGTCGCAGGTAAATAGGATAGTGAAGGCGGCGTTTGGTATGCTTTCCTTTATTGGTCAGAGTATTGAGTACAGGAGTTGGGAGGTTATGTTGTGTCTGTACAGGACATTGGTTAGGTCACTGTTGGAATATTGCGTGCAATTCTGGTCTCCTTCCTATCAGAAAGATGTTGTGAAACTTGAAAGGGTTCAGAAAAGATTTACAAGGATGTTGCCAGGGTTGGAGGATTTGAGCTACAGGGAGAGGCTGAACAGGCTGGGGCTGTTTTCCCTGGAGCGTTGGAGGCTGAGGGGTGACCTTATAGAAGTTTACAAAATTAGGAGGGGCATGGATAGAATAAATAGGCAAAGTCTTTTCCCTGGGCTCAGGGAGTCCAGAACTAGAGGGCATAGTTTAGGATGAGAGGGGAAAGATATAAGAGAGACCTAAAGGGCAACTTTTTCACGCAGAGGGTGGTAAGTGTATGGAATGAGCTGCCAGAGGATGTGGTGGAGGCTGGTACAATTGCAACATTTAAGAGGCATTTGGATGGGTATATGAATAGGAAGGTTTTGGAGGGATATGGCCGGGTGCTGGCAGGTGGGACTAGATTGAGTTGGGATATCTGGTCGGCATGGACGGGTTGGACCGAAGGGTCTGTTTCCATGCTATACATCTCGGTGACTCTATTGTCAGCTCCAATGTAGGAAACATGGCAGCCAATTTGCGTTATTACCCACAGCCAGCAATGAGACAGTAACCAGATAATTACTTTATTCTGCTGACCGAGAATTCTTGGCCAGGATAACCCCCTAGCTCTTTGATGAAGATTGTTCCCTGAAAGGACAGCTTGGGCCCTAGTGCAATATAACACTCATGAGACAGCAACTCCATCAGTACAGGACTACTTTATGATTGCACAGGAACATGAACTTCAATTTTTGTACTCTAGTCTCGGAATGGGCTTGAACCCAAGATCCCCAGAATCATACAGCACAGTAAAAGCACAGAGAAGGCACCACGACCCATCGAGAATGTACCAACAATTCACTGTTACTTGCAGTCATACAGTCGTAGAGAAGTACAGCACAGAAACAAACTCGTTGGTCCAACTTGTCCATGCCAGCCAGATATCTCAATCTAATCTAATCCCATTTGCCAGCACTTGGCCCATATCCCTTTAAACCCTTCCTATTCATATACCCATCCAAATGCCTCTTAAATGTTGCAATTGTACCGGCCTCCACCACTTTCTCTGGCAGTTCATTTCATACACACACCACCCTTTGTGCAAAAAGGTTGCCCCTTAGGTCCCTTTTATATCTTTTCCCTTTCACCCTAAACCTATGCCCTCTACTTCTAGACTCCCCCACCCCAGGGAAAGGACACTATTTATCCTATCCATGCTCATGATTTTATCAACTTTTAGAAGGTCACTCCTCAGCCTCCGATGCTCCGGGGAAAACAGCTCCAGCCTGTTCAGTCTCTCCCAATAGCTCAAATCCTTCAACCCTGGCAACATCCTTGTAAATCTTTTCTAAATCTGCTCAAGTTTCACAACATCTTTCCGATAGGAAGGAGACCAGAATTGCACATGATATTCCAAAAGTGGCCGAACCAATGTCCTGTACAGACACAGCATGACCTCCCAACTCCTGTAATCAATACTCTGACCAATAAAGGAAAGCATACCAAACGCCTTCTTCACTATCCCATCTATCTGAGACTCCACTTTCAGGGAGCTATGAACCTGCACTCCAAGGTCTTTTTGTTCAGCAACACTCCCTAGGACCTTACCATTAAGTGTATAAGTCCTGCTAGGATTTGCTTTCCCAAAATGCAGCACCTCGCATTTATCTGAATTAAACTCCATCTGCCACTACTCAGCCCATTTGCCCATCTGATCAAGATCCTGTTGTAATCCAAGGTAACCTTCTTTGCTGCCTACTACACCTTCAATTTTGGTGTCATATGCAAACATACTAACTGTACCTTCTATGTTCACATCCAAATCATTCATATAAATGATGAAAAGTAATGGACCCAGCACTGATCCTGTGGCTCTCCACTGGTCATAGGCCTCCAGTCTGAAAAGCAACCCTTCACCACCACACACAGTCTTTTACCTTGAAGCCAGTTTTGTATCCAAATAGCTAGTTCTCCATGTATTTCATGAGATCTAACCTTGCTAACCAGTGTTCCATGGGGAGTCTTGTCAAATGCCTTACTAAAGTCCATATAGATCATGTCCACCACTCTGCCCTCAATCATCTTTGTTAATTGTTCAAAAAAAATCAAGTTTGTGAGACATGATTTCCCAAGTACAAAGCCATGTCAACTATCCCTAATCAGTCCTTGTCTTTCCAAATACGTGTAATTACTGTCCCACAGGATTCTCTCCAACAACTTGCCCACCACCAATGTCAGGCTCACCGGCCTAAAGTTCCCTGGCTTACCACCTTTCTTAAATCGTGGTACCACGTTAGCGAATCTCCAGTCTTTCAGCACCTCGCCTGTGACTTTCATTGATCCAAATATCTCAGCGTGGGCCCAACAATCACACCCCTAAGCTTCCCACAGAGTTCTAGGGTACACCTTATCAGAGTCCTGTGGATGTATCCACTTTTATGAGCTGCTCAACATCCAGTACCACCTCCTCTGTAATATGGACATTTTGCAAGATGTCACCATCTATTTCCTCACATTCTGCCCTTCTCCACAGTAAACACTGATGCAAAATATTTACATTTAGAATCGGATAGTTGAAGACTGTAGTGCTGGAAAAGCACAGCCGGTCAGGCAGCAGCCGAGGAGGAGTGTCTAGGAAACATCTGACTGACCGGCTGTGCTTTTCCAGCACCACATACTTTGACTCTGGTCTCCAGAATCTGCAGTCCTCACTTTTTCTGAATCAGTCATACGAGCATGGAAACAAAACCTTCGGTCCAAATCGTCCATGCCGACCAGGTTTACCAAACTAAACCAGCCCCATTCACGCATGCTTGGCCCATATGCCTGTAAACCTCTCATATTCATGTACCTGTCCAAGTGTCTTGTACAAATTGTAACTAAATCTTGTTGACAGATTAAAACAACTGCTGCTGTCAAAAACAAAAACATAGCTATGTGGAAAAGTACAATGGTTGATCTAGTTCCCTGATTACCGTCCTTGTGCTCTTATGATCCAAGAGTAATTGAGATACTAAGTAATCAAGGCAACAGCTTACACGAGAAGAGTAAACTACCAATGGGTAAACAGCACTGGGAATGTCTCAAGAGCAGAGCACCTGTAAAAAGAGGGGGGGGGGGGGGGGGGGGGGGGGAAGGATCCTCTTCTCTTCCACACGCATCCCATACAGGAAACAACAAAGCACAAGGCACATGAATAAACTTGCACCAACTTGCTGATATCACTTGGAACTTACAGTATAAATGTGTTCAGTATAAATGCATAGTGCTAACCGCTGTCCATTGGTTTAGAACAGTTATGTAAAAGAAAACAGCATTTTTAATTTGTTACGTCATTTAAAACTTTCCTAGTTACACCAGCAATCGCTCAAATCACATTTGTAAAGATAGCTGGCTTTACTAATAGTTTACAATACACTAATTTACAGCAGCACAGAACACAAGCTAGTGCAAGCATCATTCGCAGCCCACCTAAATAGTTTAGTATGTCCATTAACAAATGCAGAAACCCCATGTTCTACCATCTCCCACTGCCTTGAATATCATAGCACTTCAATTGCTCATCTGAGTTCTTTTAAAAAGTTGAGGTTACCCACTTCAACTATCCTCCCAAGTAGTGTATTCTAGACCCTAACACTGAGTGAAAAAAACTTCTCAAATCCCTTGTACATCTCCTGCCTTTCACACTGTCCCCTTTTTCTTGACCCTTCAACAAAAAAAAACAAACAGTTGCTCTTTATCCACTGTCTTAATGCTTCTATCAGATTCCCTTTCAACATTCTCTGCTCTAAAGAAAACAATCTGAGCTTAGCCAACCAGCCCTTCTCCATATCTGAAATGCTCCATTCCTGGCAACATCATGGCGAATATCCTCAACATGCCCTCCAGTGCAATCCCATCCCTCCTATGGTGAGGGAACCAGAACGACACATGGTATTCCAGCTATGGCCTAGTCAAAGTTCTGTACAGCTCCAATATACCCTCCTTGCTCTTATGCCGTATGCCACGACTGATAAAGGCATACATCCCGTACACCTTAACTATGCTCATCTGTCCAACCACCTTCAGAGATCTGTGGATAAGCACCCCAAGATGCCTCTGTTCCTCCAAGCTTCCCTGTGTCCTGTCATTGAGTATTACCTTGTTCCTTCTTCCTAACTGCTTAACTTTACATTTATCAGGATTACATTCCAGCTGCCACTGATCTACCCACCTGACCAATCCATTTATATCCTCCTAGAATCTAACACCTGCCTCCTCACAATCAAGCACTCAGCCAATCTGTGTTAACTGCAAACTTACTTATCCCCTCCAGATTCCCATCTGCATCATTTATGACTATGACAAACATTAAGTGACCCAGCACAAATAGAATATCACTGGATTCTAGCCTCCAGTTACACAAGCAGCATTCTATCACCATCCTGTTTCCTGACACTAGCCCAAGCCAACTTGGGGTCCAACCTTTCGACCTCATAAGCTGAAACTGGTACCTACTGAGCCATAGCTGACATCTCCAATGTGTATTTGGTATTAAAAGGTGAAAAAAAGGGTCTACTTCTCTGCAATATAAGGAAAACACCCAAACTTGAATCAAGAATGTGTAACAACTTAGGTTAAAATGAATCTCAGATGATGGATTTGCCACTTGATAACTGCGATGTGATTAAGATATATGGATGATTCTAGTAAAAGAAGCTTTAGTAGCAACTTCATATTTCTATTCTCAAATCTGTTAAGCACTCATACCCTAATATTAGATGTCTTCCAATACAAGCAAAACACTGGAGCGCCTAGCTGGCATAAGACACTGCAAAAGTAACAGGAAACTTCCTTTTGAAAGTTAAAATATTCAGAAAATAATTCACAATACCTTTTCTATACATCTGCGAAGAATGTTTGTGCTGCGTACCCACCAGCCTATCCCCATAGCTCTAAGTTCTGACCAGTGGGGATCTCCTCTTTGCATTGCAGGGATCATATTTAGCAGCTCCTCCTCTGCCTCTGAATGAAAGGCCCAGGCAAAATGACAAGTAGATAGACCTGTAATAAACAAACAGTTTTCTGCAAATCATGTTCTGCATCTTAATGGGAATTACTATGCAGTGATTACAGTCCCAAGATAGCAACCCAGTGACTCATTTACATGGCACAGAAATGAGACTTGAAACACCGTCAGAGTTGTTTATCATAGAATCCCTCCAGTGTAGAAACAGGCCATTTAGCTCAACAGGTCCACACCGACTCGAAGTGTATCCCACCCAGACCAATTCCCCTACTCTATTACTCTACATATCCCCTGACTAATGCACCTAGTCTACACATCCCTGAACACGATGGGCAATTTAGCATGGCCAATTTACCTAACCTGCACATCTTTGGATTGTGGAAGGAAACTCAAGCAGATACAGGGAGAATGTGCAAACTCCACACAGACAGTCGCCCGAAGCTGGAATAAAATCAGGCCCCTGGCACTGTGAGGCAGTAGTGCTAACATGTTTATGAATTTGAATATAAATAGTAAATAAATGCAGCAAGCATTAATAGGTTAACATCAGTAACAGTCAAAAAACATCAACTGGTTATATCAACATGTTACAAAGTAGTAGAATAACAGTCAAACAAGGTAGAGCACTTGACTTTGACTTAAATTGTAGATTCAGATGTAATAAATGCATACTCAGACTTAACAGGTTCACAAGATCCTCCTCAAACAATATCTGGCAACTAGGACATTGGTTAGGCCACTGTTGGAATATTGTGTACAATTCTGGCCACCTTCCTATCGGAAAAATGGTGTGAAACTTGAAGGGTTCAGAAAAGATTTACAAGAATGTTGCCAGCGTTGGAGGATTTAAGCTGTAGGGAGAGTTTGAATAAGCTGGGGCTGTTTTCCCTGGAGTGCCGGAGGCTGAGGGGTGACCTTATGGAGTTTAATAAAATCATGAGGGGCATGGATAGGATAAATAGACAAAGTCTTTTCCCCGAGGAGGGGGACTCCAGAATTAGAGGGCATAGGTTTAGGATGAGAGGGGAAAGGTATAACAGAGACCTAAGGGGCAACTTTTTTGCGCAAAGGGTGGTGTGTGTATGAAATGAGCTGCCAGAGGAAGTGATGGAGGCTGGTACAACTGCAACATTTAAAAGGCATCTGGATAGGTATATGAATAGGAAGGGTTTACAGGGATACGGGCTGGGTGTTGCGGGACTAGATTGAGTTGGAACTTCTGATTGGCATGGACGAGTTGGACCGAAGGTCTGTTTCTGTGCTGTATAACTCTATGACTCTAATGACAAAGTTGAAGTCACCGTTATATCGACGAGTCAAACAAGTGACGATGATTGGCTTGTTCTAAGTCTGACTCTCAGTCTCAAACTCGCCCTCTGTGGTTGTCTCTTACTCTACAAGGCACAGTGAGTGACAAGAGGTGGCTTGCAGTCTGGACGGCTTGACTCTAGGAATTGTAAACACTAATGCCAGATTGCATGAAATTTCATGGTTTAAAGTGAAACTCAGGCCAATAATCAGACCAGCTTAGTAAATGACCTCAGAGTGGGGGATTCTCTAGAAAGTAGCGATCATAACATGATAGAATTTAATATTCAGTTTGAGTGGGAGAAACTTGGGTCAGAAACAAGTAAACATGCCTCATTTAAATAAAGAGAATTATGATGAAATGAGGATAGAGTCCATGGAATTGGGCTAGGTAGATAGATTAGTAGGGAAGACAATAGGCAAGCAATAATTGACATTTCAGAATAATTCATGACCCTCATCAAAATTACATCCCAGTGAGGAGGAAAGATTCAAAAAAGGGGGATAAACCAACCAGGGGTACCCAAGTTAAGGAGTTTAAAACTGAAAGAGAAAGCATACAAGGAAGGAAAAGTCAATGATTGTGCAGAACACTGGGATAAATTCAGAACCCAGTAAAGGCAGACTTAAATGATAATAAAGATAGAAAATAAACTGAGGACCAACTATTGAGAAATCATAAACTTGACAATAAGAGCTTCTTTAAATATATAAAAAAAAAGGAGTCAAACTGAATCCAAGCCCCTTAGAAAACAAATCTGGAGTGATAGTTAAGGGGAACAAAGAAGTGGCAGGAGCTACGCAGATGTTTTGCATCAGTCTTTTGGGTGGGAGATATTTTGAACATCCCATTAATACGATAGATAACAGGGGAGGGATTAAGGACTATTACCATCACAAAGTGGCTATTAAACAAACTAATTGGGCTAAAGGCAGGTAGGTCTCCCGGCCTGATGGCTTGCAGCCTCGATCCTAAAAACAGCAGCTAATGAGGTAGTGGATACATTTGTTCTAACTTGCCAAATATTCTTTAATTCTAGAGAAGGACTGGAGGTTTAGAAAACACCTCTACTCAAAAAAGGGAGGAAACAAAAACAGGTAACTGTATGCCAATGAGTTTCGCATCTATTGCTGGTAAATTATTAGAACACATTGTTAAGGAAGTAACAGCACATTTGGAAAACCATAATCAAATCAAACAGAATCAGCACAGCTTTAATTTGTCTGACTAATTTATTAGAATTTTATGAAGAAGCCTCAACCAGAACTAAATGATGTTCTGTATTTGGAGTTCCAGAAGGCATTTAACAAGGGATCTCATAGAAGATTAAGTCAAAATACAATATCACATGGTGCTGGAGGTAGTATATTGGTGTGGATAGAGAATTTGCTAAAAGGCAAGAAATAGCACGCGGGGATAATGTGTTTTTTTTGGGTTAACAACTTGTAAGCACTGATTCCATAGGTATCAGTGCTGGGCTTGCAACTATTTACAACATATATTCATAACCTGGAGGGAGGAAATGAATATACTATAGCCAAATTTGCAGACATTAAAATAAGTGGAAAGTCAGGTTGAGAGGAATGCAAACAGTTTACAAAGGAACATTGTGGGCAAAAAAATTGGCAAACTGAGTATAATGTGGAAAATGTGAAGTTGTTCATTTTGGAAAGGAGGACAAAAGTACGGAGTATTATTTAAATGGAGAAACTTGCAGCAAGCTGCAACACAAAGCACTTGGGGGTACTTGTACATCAAAGCTTATACACAGGTGCAGAAGGCAATTAGAGCACTAATAGAATGTTGGCCCTTATTTCAAGGGGGTTGGAGTATAAGAATAGTAAAGTCTTGCTGCAACTGGAGGAGATGCTTGTAAGACCACAGCGGGAATATGGACTTTGGTTTTCTTAAGCAAGGATATTGTTTGATTGCAGGCAGTTGAGAGAAGGTTCACTAGGATTATCCCTGGTATGGAGAGATTGTCTTACAAGCAAAGGCTAGACAGGTTTGGAGTCAAGAGTGTGGTGCTGGAAAAGCACAGCAGGTCAGGCAGCATCAGAGGAGCAGGAAAATCGATGTTGAGTCTACTCACTGGAGTTTAGAAAAATAAGAAACATATGTGGGCGGCACGGTGGCACAGTGGTTAGCACTGCTGCCTCACAGCACCAGAGACCCAGGTTCAATTCCCGCCTCAGGCGACGGACTGTGTGGAGTTTGCACGTTCTCCCAGTGTCTGCGTGGGTTTCCTCCGGGTGCTCCGGTTTCCTCCCACAATCCAAAAATGTGCAGGTTAGGTGAACTGGCCATGCTAAATTGCCCATAGTGTTAGGTGTAGGGGAATAGGTCTGGGTGGGTTGCGCTTCGGCGGGTCGGTGTGGACTTGTTGGGCCAAGGGCCTGTTTCCACACTAAGTAATCTAATCTAATCTATATGTAGGGTTCTTAGAAGTTGATACGTTAAATGTTGAGAGGATGTTTCATCACTTGGGACAGTCTAGGACCAGAAGTCACCTCAGAATAAAGGGACACCAATTGAAAACTGAAATGAGAAGGAATTTCTTCGGAGGGTTAAGGGCCTTTGGAACTCCTTGCCACAGAGAGCTATGGGGCAGAGTCCCTGTGCATACTGAAGGTTGAAATAGATAGATTCTTAATTAATTAGGGAAATTACAGGACATTACAGAACTGACATTCCTGCACATGAGGAATGTCAGTTCAGCGATGATCCTAATGAATGACAAAGCAAACCCAAAGGACTGGAATTGCCTAATCCTGCTCCTATGGCTTATGGTTTTATAATGGTTGAAATTAAACAACGATCACAAATATCCCCATTGTTAAGGGGGCAGAGCTCAACATGAGAGCACAAGAGGCAAGGCTGAAATGCAGCAGCAGCAGCAGCTAAGGTAAGACTGTTTGTTTTAAAATTACTTACCGGTAGCGGGCAGCAGTGTTTTTTTTTCTCTCTTTTACAGAAAGAGCGGGAGCAGCAGGGGGAAGTGACGAAGACCGGAGGGGCAGCCGGGAAGGTTTTTTCCTATAAAAGCGAGCAGGAGAAGACCCCGAGGCACTACGGACGTAGTGCCTCCCACCCGCCCTCCTCCTCTAACCTAAATAATAAGACCCGTTGTGGTAAGTAGTTAAGTGCTGCATTTTGCTTGTTGTATTCTTTAGACCCAGTTTTTTTTATATATAAAAGGTTACTTTCAGAGGGATGGCAGTGAAGGCAGTGCAATGTTCCTCTTGCAACATGCTTGAGGTGAGGGATGCCATGGACGTCCCTGCTGATTACACTTGCAGGAAGTGCACCCATCTCCAGCTCCTCCAAGACCGCGTTAGGGAACTGGAGCTGGAGTTGGATGAACTTAGGATCATTCGGGAGGCAGAGGGGGTCATAGATCGGAGTTTTAGGGAAGTAGTAACTCCAAATATGGCAGCTAGATGGGTGACAGTGAGGGGGACTGGGAGGAAGCAGCCAGTGCAGGGACCCCCTGCGGCCGTTCCCCTCAAGAACAAGTATACCGTTTTGGATACTTGTGGGGGGGGGGGGGACTTACCAGGGGTAAGTAACGGGGCTCAGGCCTCTGGCACGGAGCCTGTCCCCGTTACTCAGAAGGGAAGGGTGGAGAAGAGCAGAGCAATAGTAATTGGGGACTCAATAGTTCGGGGCACAGATAGGCGGTTTTGTGGGAACGAGAGAGACTCACGTTTGGTATGTTGCCTCCCAGGTGCAAGGGTACGTGACGTCTCTGATCGTGTTTTCCGGGTCCTTAAGGGGGAGGGGGAGCAGCCCGAAGTCGTGGTCCACATTGGCACCAATGACATAGGTAGGAGGAGCGCTGAGGATGTTAGACAGGCTTTCAGGGAGCTAGGTTGGAAGCTCAGAGTTAGAACGAACAGAGTTGTTGTCTCTGGTTTGTTACCCGTGCCACGTGATAGAGAGTCGAGGAATAGGGAGAGAGAACAGTTAAATGCGTGGCTACAGGGATGGTGCAGGAGGGAGGGATTCCGGTATTTGGATAACTGGGGTTCTTTCTAGGGAAGGTGGGACCTCTATAAACAGGATGGTCTGCACCTGAACCAGAGGGGCACCAGTATCCTTGGTGGGAGGTTTGCTAGTGCTCTTGGGGGGGGTTTAAACTAACTCTGCAGGAGCATGGGAACCCAGACTGTAGCTTTAGGGTGCAGGACCTGGAGTGTAGGGAGGTTAGGAACATGGCATCATTTTCAAAGGAGGTGCCTGTATACAGTGAAGTGGCTTTAAGTGTGTATACTTCAATGCAAGAAGTATACGAAATAAGGTAGGTGAACTTGCAGCGTGGGTTGGTACCTGGGACTTCGATGTTGTGGCTATTACGGAGACATGGGTAGAACAGGGACAGGATTGGCTGTTGCAAGTTCCAGGGTTTAAATGTTTTAGTAGGGTCAGAGGTGGGGGCAAAAGAGGGGGAGGTGTGGCATTGCTTGTCAAAGATAGTATTACAGCTGTGGAAAGGATGATGGATGAAGACTCGCCATCAGAGGTAGTTTGGGCTGAGGTTAGGAATAGGAAAGGTGAGGTCACCCTGTTAGGAGTTTTTTACAGGCCCCCTTATAGTCCTAGAAACGTAGAAGAAAGGATTGCGAGGATGATTCAAGAGAAGAGTGAAAGTAATAGGGTGGTTGTTATGGGGGACTTTAACTTTCCTGATATTGATTGGGAAAGCTATAGCTCAAATTCGTTAGATGGGTCAGTGTTTGTTCAATGTGTGCAGGAGAGTTTCCTGACACAATATGTAGATAGGCCAACAAGAGGTGAGGCCATACTGGATTTGGTTCTGGGTAATGAACCAGGCCAGGTGTTAGAATTAGAGGTAGGTGAGCACTTTGGGGACAGTGACCACAATTCGGTGACTTTTACTCTAGTGATGGAGAGGGATAAGAGTGCACTACAGGGCAAGAGTTATAGCTGGGGGCAGGGAAATTATGATGCGGTGAGGCATGACTTAGGATGTGTGGCCTGGAAAAGTAAGCTTCAAGGCAAGGGCGTAATTGATATGTGGAGCTTGTTCAAGGAGCAACTATTGAGTGTCCTTGATAAGTATGTACCCGTCAGGCAGGGAGGAAAGGGTCGTGTGAGGGAGCCGTGGTTTAATAAGGAATTGGAATCCCTTGTTAAATGGAAGAGGGCGGCCTATGTAAAGATGAGGCGTGAAGGTTCAATTGGGGCGATTGAGAGTTATAAGGTAGCCAGGAAGGACCTGAAGAGAGAGCTAAGAGCAGCAAGGAGGGGACATGAAAGGTCCTTAGTTGGTAGGATTAGGGAAAACCCTAAGGCTTTCTATAGGTATGTCAGGAATAAAAGAATGACTAGGGTAGGAATAGGTCCAGTCAAGGATAGTAGTGGGAAGTTGCGTGTGGAGGCTGAAGAGATTGGGGAGACACTGAATGAATACTTTTCGTCAGTATTCACTCAGGAACAGGACATTGTTGTCGATGTGAGTACCGAGTCATAATTAAGTAGAATGGATGGCTTTGAGGTATGTAGAGAAGAGGTGTTGGAAATCCTGGAAAGGGTGAAAATAGATAAGTCCCCTGGGCCTGATGGCATTTATCCTAGGATTCTCTGGGAAGCAAGGGAGGAGATTGCAGAGCCATTGGCCTTGATTTTTATGTCCTCGTTGTCTACAGGAGTAGTGCCAGAAGATTGGAGGCTAGCAAATGTGGTTCCCTTGTTTAAGAAGGGGAGTAGGGATAACCCTAGTAACTATAGGCCGGTGAGTCTCACTTCTGTTGTGGGTAAAATCTTAGAGAGAATTGTAAGGGATAGGATTTATGAACATCTGGATAGGAATGATGTGATCAAGGATAGTCAGCATGGTTTTGTGAAGGGCAGGTCGTGCCTCACAAACCTTATTGAATTCTTTGAGAAGGTGACTAAGGAGGTGGACGAGGGGAAAGCAGTAGATGTGGTGTATATGGATTTTAGTAAGGCGTTTGATAAGGTTCCCCATGGTAGACTACTGCAAAAAATACGGAGGTATGGCATTGAGGGTGAGTTGGAGGTTTGGATTAGGAGTTGGCTGGCTGGAAGAAGACAGAGGGTAGTAGTTGATGGCAAAGGTTCATCTTGGAGTGCTGTCACTAGCGGTGTTCCGCAAGGATCTGTTTTGGGACCATTGCTGTTTGTCATTTTTATAAATGACCTGGAGGAGGGGTTAGAAGGTTGGGTGAGCAAGTTTGCGGATGATACGAAAGTCGGAGGAGTGGTAGACAGTGAGGAAGGATGTGGCAGGTTACAGCGGGATATTGATAAGCTGCAGAACTGGGCAGAAAGGTGGCAAATGGAGTTCAATGTAGCTAAGTGTGAGGTGATTCATTTTGGTAAGAGTAATAAAAAGATGGGGTACTGGGCTAACGGTCGGATACTTGGTAGTGTGGATGAGCAGAGGGATCTTGGTGTCCATGTACACAAATCTTTGAAAGTTGCCACCCAGGTAAATAGTGCGGTGAAGAAGGCATATGGCGTACTGGCTTTTATTGGTAGAGGAATTGAGTTCCGGAGTACTGAGGTCATGTTGCAGTTGTATAAGACTCTGGTGCGGCCGCATCTGGAGTATTGTGTGCAGTTTTGGTCGCCATACTATAGGAAGGATGTGGAGGCACTGGAACGGGTGCAGAGGAGGTTTACCAGGATGTTGCCTGGTATGGTAGGAAGATCGTATGAGGAAAGGCTGAGGCACTTGGGGCTGTTTTCATTGGAGAAAAGAAGGTTTAGGGGTGACTTGATAGAGGTGTACGAGATGATTAGGGGTTTAGATAGGGTCAACAGTGAGAATCTTTTTCCAAGTATGGAGTCAGCTATTACAAGGGGGCATAGCTTTAAATTAAGGGGGGGGTAGGTATAGGACAGATGTTAGGGGTAGATTCTTTACTCAGCGAGTCGTGAGTTCATGGAATGCCCTGCCAGTAGCAGTGGTGGACTCTCCTTCATTATGGGCATTTAAACGTGCATTGGATAGGCATATGGAGGATAGTGGGCTAGTGTAGGTTCGGTGGGCTTGGATCGGCGCAACATCGAGGGCCAAAGGGCCTGTACTGCGCTGTATTCTTCTATGTTCTATATTCTATGTTTGCAAGCATTACATGACCTAACCTATCATGGGTTTCTCTAGAAATCTCCAACATCATAACCAATTTTAATCATTAGTGTGATCTTACAAAAAGGCTAAAGCAACTAGTTACTGCAACAGTTACAGGACTTGAAACTATATTGGCTACAATGCTGAAGACTTCTGTTTTGGAACCAGTGCCCCTCCAACCAGGTTGCTGCAGTACAGCCAGAACAATGGCTACTCCCAACAATATGGATAATAGCATGTTGTGTCTTCAGAATGGAAGAAATCAAATCTATCCAAATATCACCTTAATATTGTCCCAGCAGGTCATCAAAAAAGGAATGGAAGATGTCATTTACTGTCTTACTAACTCAGCATTCTGGGTCAGTAACTCACATAATGGCTCGCCAAAGCCTGCCTGCCAACTTCAAGTCATAATTAAAGTTCATAGTTTTAACAAATGCAGACCACTTGGATAACTAGCATTCCAGTAGCACTCAAGAAGCCGCACACCATCCAAGACAAGGCAATTCACTTGACTGAAAACTCATTCACTACCCTAAAATTCACTCCCTCACCACTAGCCTATTGAGGCTACAGTGTGCAAAATATATTTAATACAATGCACCCCTTTGTGAAGATGTATTTTGGTAGTATTTTATCATCCTTGTGATCAATATCACTTATTGGCAGGTAGGCACATTTGAACAAACTCCAAGCATCTTTCCAAGTCACAAGCACTTGTAATTGTTTCACTGATATTGGATCAAAAATGTAGAAGCCCCTATTTTGCAGCACTGTGGTGTATCTTTATGACATTGATTGAAACAAGACAATGGTCATCACCATCTCAAATGCAATTAAGATGGAGCACTAGAATGCTGAATTTGTAAGGTGTGTTCATATACCATAAATAAACTGGTCAAAAAATTTCAGACATGTCAAAAAGTATATTTAGCCATATTGAAATAAAGACCGCTTTTCTGAAATTCATTCTACATTACAAATAAATAGGATTGTCAAATGCAGAACTAAGAAAATGTACCAGATTGGAAGTTAAAAACAATGCATAGAACATAGAATGTTACAGCGCAATACAGGCCCTTCAGCACTCAATGTTGCATCGACCTGCGAAATTAATCCGATTTCCATCTAACCTACACTGTTCCATTATTATCCATACGTACGTCCAATGCCTGTTTAAACGCCCTTAACATCGGCGAGTCTATTACTGTTGCAGGCAGGTCATTCCACGCCCCGACTACTCTGAGTAAAGAAACTACCCGATAGCTGTCCTAAATCTATCATTCCTCAATTTAAAGTTATGTCCCCTCATGACAGCCTTCACCATCTGAGGAAAAAAGCTCTCACTGTCCACCCTATCTAATCCTCGGATTATCTTATATGCCTCGATTAAGTCCCCTCTCAACCTCTTCGCTCCAACAAAAACAGCCTCTGTTCCCTCATCCTTTCCTTGAAAAGCCTTCCTTCCATACCAGGCAACACCCCAGTAAATCTCCCCTGAACCCTTTCCAAAGCTTACACATCCTTCCTATAATGCGGTGTCCAGAACTGTCCGCAATACTCCAGGTTCGGCCTTACCAGTATAGCATATACTAATACTGTATATAGCATTCAAAGTTATAGCTCTATTTTGACTACAGGAATTATTTTATATTTTCACAGATTTACCTTGACGAAGAAGTTGTGCTCGATAGACTGGAGGTAGTGATGTTAACAGGAATGTATGGAGCCTCATGGCTAAAAGAAATCTCAAGCCACATTCATCAAGGGTCTCTCCACCTAGTAAAAGAAAACATCTGACTTAATTTGTACATTTCATTTTCCAGAATACACCGGCTATTAAGAATTGGACTGCCGATGGATCTATTCTGTTTGTATAATCATAAGCGTCACAATCTAAACCTGCCATTCCACACTCCTGCTAACTTTGCATCTTCCTATGCTTGAAATGTTTACCCAATGTTACTTTAAAAATGCTTTTAAATCATGCGTGAATCACTCCCTTGAGCAAATGCGTTCCATGTTCTGAACATTGTAGCACAAACTCCTAACTGGGCAATGGCAATAACTTAACACTGCTAAACCATGATTCACTTCACGTTGGAGCAAATTTCATGATTTGGCACAGAGCATCGGACAAAAATTTGGAATTTGTAGACTAAAAATCAGGCCAACATGTTCATGGTGATCAATAAACAGATTTTAGTTAGAAAATAATGTGGGCTGTATAAAGATCATGTCCTTGCATTTTTTTTCCTGCATTTTTAATACAGACTGAAATGAGAACAGTTTTACAAGTGGAGATTGAAGGATTATTGCACGTTTTTTGAAAACAAGTAACCTGAAACTCTGATCCTGTTTAGATGCCTGATGCTGAAAGCAATAGTACAAAAAGATGTCGGGCAGATGGTGCCAGGGAGAATTTACAAATTGACAACAATTAATTGATAATTGGTCCCTCGTTCACAGACTAACTACAATGGACTTCTGATGCCAACAACTGTGAAATTAGCTTTCAAGTAGCTTAAAGCTTGGGGCTATGATCAGGATACAGAAAAGATATCAGATCTTTACCAACCCAGGAGCTGTCTCTGCAGCAAAACCCCTTTTAAGTCTGAACAAAACTTGCTTATTTTTCCTTCGGCTGTTGTTTCTAACTAGGATTGACTTCATAGTAAGTCAGGGACTTAACAGTTGTGAACCAGATACCCTGCACCTCCTGCAAACTAAGGAAAGCATCTGGAAAAGGTAGACTGAGAAGCAGTAATTTGATCAGCAAAATAACCATCTCAGCAGCCGTGTGAATAGGAATTGCAAATTGTCTTCCTAGCCAGCATCTCCCTGCATAACCTCTGTTCTTCTTTCTTGTTTCTGTGCATAGGTGCAAATGGGAGTTTAAAAGGACAGAGTTTTAATTAGCAGATACACAAACCAATGGCACATAATTGTTTACTTGTAGTTAGAGAAGATTTGTAGCTCAGGTGGAGGTTCTGAATGTAAGTTTGCTTGCTGAGCTGGAAGGTTTGTTTTCAGACAGATGAGAAAAGGACACCACTGACTGGGACAACACATCCATCCTAGGACAAGCCAAGCAAAGACACATGTGAGAATTCCGAGAAGCATGACATTCCAACTAGAACTCTATCAACAAACACGTCCATTTGGATCCCATCTATCACCCTCTGAGAACAAGAGCAGTAAATGACATGACCAACACAGGAAACGACATCACCAGCACAAGAACCGCCATTACCAATCCAAGGAAACAAACATAAATAGAAAGCGGGCCATAACACCAGCGCTTCACTGGAGGTATAATGATGTTACCTAGTATGGTGATGAAACATCTGAAAATGAACCTTCCAGCTCAGAAAGCAAACTTACATCTATTGACTTGTAATTGTAAACCTTGTTAAACACAGAAATTTGGTCCATGTTTTCTGTCAACCTGGGCCTAAAAGGGCAGGTAAATTGGGAATTCTGGGTACTCAATCTTTACTTCTTTGACGACTCCTGGAATAGCAAATCTAGATTTCCAGTGTGGTTCTTCAATGAGATCTGAAGGATCTAAATATGGCACGATAAACGCTGTTTAAGTTCATATACTGCCAAACTTTAACTTAAAAATTTCTGGATTACAAATATATTAATTATATAGGAGGCTCAACGCTAATACTATTCACCATCTAACCCCAGTATAATGGAGGCACCCTGTGGCACAAGCACATGGAAGTGCCTCTCTCCTCTCCACTGCCCAACACTGCTGCACCCCCACCCCCATCCGACTCAAGGAACCTCCCCAGAGCTGATGTGGTCACACTATTCATATGGCTGGGTTAGTAAGTGTTTCTGGTCAATGGAATTCCCAAGATGTTGATCAGTGAAATGACGGATAGTATTGCTATTGAATGTCAAGGGGTGACAGTAAATGCTTGCACACTCTTATGGCACAAATATCAGGCCCAAGCCTGAATGAATGCTGCTGCACATTGACACAGACTGTTTCAGTGTTCAAGTCATTGCAAATGATGCTCAACATTAGCCATCAATGAATCTCCCCACTTCTGACCTTATGATCGAAGGAAGATCTTTGATAAAGCAGTTCAACCCAACTGTGTCTCAGAACGACCCTGAAGAACTTAGCCCTCTTACTGAAATGCTTGACCTCCAAAAATTACAACCAACTTTCTCCATGCAGTAGAAACAGTCTCCCTGTTCCCATCAACTGTCCAGCAAAACTCAAGTTGATGGACCAAGGGGACAGTGACTTTGAGAACAGACCAAGACAGATCGTCCTCTTGGCAATTCTGGCCTAAAATACTTGTGAATGCTTTAGCCTAGTCTTTTGCACTGATATGTTGAGTTTAACTATCCAATGTTTGCAAGGCTGTGAGTGGGTTGCAGCTATTTGCTACACTCCAGAATGCACACAATATCTTGACACAGGAGTACACATTCAATTCAGGACTGATTGCACTTCCTCCATGAGTAAAGGCTCAACGCTTGTACCTATGTACTGAGTAAGTGTTCATAGTATCATATAATCTCTAGAGTGTGGAAGCTGGCCATTCTGCCCATTGAGTTACACCATCCTGCTGAACAGCATGCCACCCAGATTCATCTCCTACTCTATCCTATCACTGTAACCCTGCATTTCCCATGGCTAATCCACCTAACCTACATATCTTTGGACTGTGGGAGGAAATAGCTACACCTGGAAGAAACCCACGTAGAGACAGGAAGAACGTGCAAACTCAAAACAGACAGTCACCCAAGGTTGGAATTAAACCTGGATCTCTGACGCTGTGATGCAGCAATGCGAAACACTGAGCCACAGTGCTGCTGTTGAGTAACTAGGAGACGGCAATTCAGCCAGAGCCTGAACTGCCATTTAATACAATCATGGCTGATCTCATCTCAGCCTCAGCTTCACTTGCTTGCCAATTCTCCATAAGCCTTCAATCCACCACTAATTAAAAATGAGTTTATTGCCTCAAATTTACAAAAGTCATCACAGAGGTTGTGAATTTCTCAGATTCAGGAACCTTTGAGAGAAGGGATTTCTCACCTATTTTAAATTTACTACCACTTAGCTTAAAACTATGACTTTGCATTCTACATTGCTGTAGATGAGGAAACATCCTCTCTATCTCTACTTTGTCAATCCCGTTTTGCATCTTATATACATCAATTAGATCTCCTGTTATTCTTCTCAATTCCAGACAGTACAGGCCGAAACTTAATCTTTCTTCATAAGACAAACCACTCTTCTCTGGAATCTATCAGGTTAAACATTTCTGAACTGTCTCAAATGCAATGATATCTCTTAAGATGACAGAGGGTATGGGTTTAAAATGTGGGAAAGGTCACAGGTTTAGAAGGTGCTATTGAAGAAACCTTGATGAATTGTTTCAATGCACCTTGAACATGGGATACATTGCTGCCACTGTGCATTTGTGATATAGGAAGTGAATGTTTATAAGTGGTGGATGGAATGCCACAGAAATATACTACTCTATACATGATCGTATCGTGCCATTTAAGTGTTGTTGGTACCACACATCTAAACAAATACTGAGTGTATTGCATCACACTCCTGACTTGTGCCTTGTCGACCATGGATAGGTTTCGGGGAGCAAGTAAGTGGTCAACAACTCACTACAGAATTCTCAGTCTCTGATCTATTCGTGTAGTCACAGAACTTATACACCTGGACCAGTTTCCAGTTAATGAACTCTGAAGAAATTGCTAGTTGAGGAATTGGTGTCATTTAAATTCTCTCATTGGAAATGGTCATTGCCTAGCACTCCATTTATCAGTCCAAACCGACATGTGATCCAGGTATTGCAGCAAACCAAGACAGTACCTGACGAATCACAATGAATACACAACATTGTGCCAGTCAACATCTGCACTTCTGAACTTATGAAGGAGCCAAGGTCATTGCTGAAGCATTAGGGCACTATCCTCTTCAACTTGTACAACAATGTCTTGGATAGTTTAGGGCAGCAGATCTACAATCTGATCCACTGATTGCAGGATTGATTGCTCAGTTCTCTCTCTTGCTATTTTGACTGTTTATCAGGATGGTGCTCTGCTATTAAAAATGCAAATTAAGAAATACTGTTCAAATACTGCTAAAAACTTTAATTAGTGGACTGCCTGTGTTTACTTGATGAATGGAAGGTTTTCTTTTTAAATAATTAAAGTAACAGCAGAATTGGAACAGAAATAGAAGAGACTCAATTAACAGAATTACAGCACTTCACAACCAGAGCCAACATAAGCTTTTTCTGACAACTGACATATTAAAATTGAATAGGAATTCAAGTAAAAATATTGTAAATCATGAACAAAATTGTCAACTGAATTATGTGAAAATCCAGTCAGGTTATCGATAAGAACAGCAGGCCACATTCAGATTTTTATTATACAGATATGGAAGCTACATATATTTCTTTTTTCTCTTGATTAGAGTGTAGACATAAATGAATTTAATCACTGATAAATTATGATAATGCCACTTAGCAAAAATGGTGGTTCCCGCAATAGGTCCATGTTGCTCCAATTAACTTCAACAAAAACAAAACAACAGCACTTTGAAAAGGAGGAAGAGAGGCAAAGGGCTAGTCAGTGAATCAAACAAGAAAGAAACCTACACTGTTGTCTAACACAGCAGTGAATCTGCAAAGGTACTGCCTTTGCTGTTTGAGTTCAAGCATCTCTGGACATGGGGGTGAGTCCAAGAAAAATTAACAACTGACCTTGGAGGAACATGTGAGGGGGAGCTCATAGCATGGAAACAGTGAATTGCATAGTTTTTAAATGTAACTTTACCTTTTTTTGTACATCAGCAGAAGCGTGAAGAGTGGGTTCTTTTTTGATTATGTGATTTATTGAGATTGGTCTCTTGATACATTTTAAAAAGATAAAACATAGGTACTCAGTTAGTCTTGAGGAGTGTTTTTTAGAGCAGTTAGACAGATTTTTTTTGGGTCTGTAAATTGTTACGGTGCAAGGATAGCCTTTAGTAGAAGTATGTGCTCCTCCTGTTGGACGTGGGAAATTAGGAAGAGTTTCCATGTTATTGATGATTAGGTCTGCAGTGTGTTTGGTTGTGAATCTGAATAGATCACATGGATCAGCTGCGAGAGGCACTTACTGGAGCTGGCATGTTATGGATGACAGTTATCGGAAGGGAGAAAAACTGCAGATACAGTCAGATGGATGGGTTACTGCCAGGAAAGGTAGGAGAGGGAGGCAGGTAGTGCAAGAGTCTCCTATGGCTATTCCCATCTCAAATAAATATGCTGTTTTCAAAAAATGTAGGGAGTGATGGATTCGGGAGTTTAGCACAAACAACCAAGATTTTGGCACCAAGACTGGCTCTAATGTAACAAGAGGTGCATCAAGTTTGAACCGAGTGATTGCAATAGGGAACCCTCCAGTCAGATCCACAGACAGATAGGATCAAGAATGTCTTGAAGACTGTGAATATTCACAAAAGTGAGAGGGATCAGCAGGAGGTCATTGTACACAATGGAACTAATGACACAGCAAAGGAAAATGATGAGATTCTGAAGGGAGAATACAGAAAGTTAACCAGGAATTTAAAAAGGAGGTCCTCGAGGGTATTAATATCTGGATTACTCCCGGTGCTATAATGGAAAATAAAGAACATGAAAGCATGGGAAGGTTAAAGCATGAAGACCACTGATGATCTGTTGCAAGGGGTCTGTGGAATGCTACACTAGTCAAAAGGTCACTGTGGCAGGATAGGAGAAGAATAGTGGAATGCTCCTACACCAATTAGCAGAGTAAGGTTGGGGTTGAAAGGTCACTATGGCAGGATGAGGTAAAAACACAGTTAGTAAAGTCAGCCTCGCCTGTTAAATATCAACATGGCAGGTTGGGACAAGTTGTGACAATAAATATTTCGGATATAGAACACAGAACAGTACAGCACCAGCACAGAACAGGCCCTTCAGCCCATGATGTTGTGCCGACTACTGATCCTCATGTATGCACCCTCAAATTTCTGTGACAATGATATTAAACATTTAAATTAATAGTTAGTAGAGTCAGCCTGCTTGAGATTCTTGACAGTAAAATACCTAATCATGACATTACAATAATATTAATTAGGGTCTGGGATGGAAAACCATTGTTGCAGAAGTGACAGTAAAATGTCTAATCGTGACATTAGAATAATATTGAGTAGGATGTAAGAAAGACCATAGTTACAGAACTACAGAGATAATGGGAACTAACATCATTGGTTTATTGTGTAGCTGGAGTGAGGTCATTTTGATTAACACAGTTGGACATGCTGGCAAGCTCACAAAGACATGATTTAAAAAAGGTATAAAGAGCCACAGACCCTGAGGTTTGGGGACAGTCAGGAATTTGCTTTTTGAGTGTTACGGTTTTTTGTTTGCAAATAAAAGACAGACTTCTTGAAGAACTCTCTGCGTCTCCTTGTGATTCTCTACATTTCCTCCATGACACTATGAGCTAGTGAGGGTAGGAATAGGAGGATAGAGAAGATGAACGCATGATTAAGGAGCTGGTACAGGGAGAAGGGTTCACCTTTTTGGATCATTGGACTCTCTTCTGGGGTAGAAGTGACCTGTACAAGAAGGACGAATTGCACCTGAATTGGAAGGGGACTAATATACTGGCAAGGAGATTTGCTAGAGCTGTTCAGGAGAATTTAAAATAGTAAGGTGGGGGATTGGGACCCAGGGAGTCAGTGAGGAAGATCAGTCTGTGACTGGTACAGCTGGAAAAAGGGAGAAAGACAAACAGTTAGGGCAGGCAGGAACTAAGCAGAGAACGAGGTAGGTGTTATAAGGTAAACTGCATTTACTTCAATGCAAGAAGCCTAACAGGGAAGGCGGATGAACTCAAGGCATGGTTAGGAATATGGGACTATGCTATCATAGTAATTTCAGAGATATAGCTTAGGGATAAACAAGACTGACAGTTTAATATTCCAGGATACAACTGCTGGAGGAAGGATAGAAGGGGGATGGGGGGGGCAAGAGAGGAGGGGGAGTGGCGTTTTTGATAAGGGATAGCATTACAGCTGTATTGAGGGAGGATATTCCCAGAAACACATCCAGGGAAGTTATTTGGGTGGAACTGAGAAATAAGAAAGGGATGATCACCTTATTAGGATTGTATTATAGAGCCCCTAATAGTCAGAGGGAAATTGAGAAATAAATTTGTAAGGAGATTTCAGTTATCTGTAAGAATAATAGGGTGGTTATAGTAGGGGATTTTAACTTTCCAAACATCGACTGGGGCTGCCATCATGTTAATTACAGGTTTAGATGGAGAGGAATTTGTTAAGTGCGTACAAGAAAATTTTTTGATTCAATATGTGGATGGACCTACTAGAGAAGGTGCAAAACTTGACCGACTCTTGGGAAATAAGGCAAGGCAGGTGACGGAGGTGTCAGTGGGGGAGCACTTTGGGGCTAGTGACCATAATTCTATTAGCTATAAATGTGACGGAAAAGGATAGACCAGATCTAAAAGTTGAATTTCTAAATTGGAGGAAGGCAAGTTTTGATGGTAATAGTGTTAAGGAGAATCCAAAGGGATTTTATAAGTACATCAAGGACAAAAGGTTAACTAGGGAGAGAATAGGGCCCCTCAAAGATCAGTAAGGCTGCCAACGTGTGGAGCCACAGGAGATGGGGAAGGTACTAAACGAGTATTTTGCATCAGTGTTCACTGTGGAGAAGGACATGGAAGATGCACAATGTGGGGAAATGGATGGTGACATCTTGAAAAATGTCCATATTACAGAAGTGGTGGTGCTGGATGCCTTGAAATACCTAAAAGTGGATAAATCCCCAAGGCCTGATCAGAGGTATCCTTTAATTCTGAGGAAAGCGAGGCAAGTGATTGCTAGGTCCCTTGCTGAAATATGCGGATCATCAATAGTCACAGGTGAGGTGCCGGAAGATTGGAGATTGGCTAATGTGCTGCCACTATTTAAGACAGGTGGTAACAAAAAGCCAGGGAACTATAGACCGGTGAGCCTGATACTGGTGGTAGGCAACTTGTTGGGGGGAATCTTGAGGGACGGCATTTACATGTGTTTGGAAAGGCAAGGTCTGATTCGGGATAGTCAGCATGGGGTTTGTACGTTGGAGTGGTAGATGTCACCTATATGTACTTCAGTAAGGCGTTCAACAAAGTTCTTCATGGGAGGCTGGTTAGCAAGGTTAGATCTTAAGGAATACAGGGAGAACTAGCCATTTGGATACAGAACTAGCTCAAAAGGTAGAAGACAAAGGGCTGTGGTGGAGGGTTGCTTTTCAGACTGGACGCCTGTGACCAGTGGTGTGCCACAAGGATCGGTGCTGGATCCACTATTTTTTGTCATTTATATAAAGATTTCGATGTGAGCATAGGAAATATAGTTAGTAAGTTTGCACATGACACCAAAATTGGAGGTGTAGTGGACAGCGAAGAAGGTACAATGAGAGTACAATGGGATCTTGATTAGATGGGCCAAAAGATAAATGTGAGGTGCAAGGTCCTGGGGTTGCTAAACAAAGAGACCTTGAAGTGCAGGTTCGTAGTTCCTTGAAAGTGGAGTTGCAGTAGATAGGATGGTGTTGGGTATGCTTTTCTTTCTTGATCAGAGCATTGAGTACAGGAGTTGGGAAGTCATGTTCTGTACAGCTGCAACATGGTTTTGGAATTTTGGAATACTACACACAAATCTGGTCTCCTTCCTATTAGAAGGATACTGTGAAACTTGAAAAGGTTCAGAAAAGATTTTACAAGGATGTTGCCAGGTTTCAGCTATAGAAGAGGCTAAATGGGCTGAAGCTGTTTTCCCTGAAATGTCAGAGGCTAAGGGGTGACCTTATAGAGGTTTATAAAATCATGAGGTACATTGATAGGTTAAGTAGACAAGGTCTTTTCCCTAGGGTGTGGGAGTCCAGAACTAGAGAGCACAGGTTTAGGGTGAAAGGAAAGATATAAAAGGGACCTAAGGGGCAACATTTTCATGCAGAAGGTAATGCGTGTATGGAATGAGCTGCCAGAGGAAGTGGAGGAGGCTGGGGCAATTACAACATTTAAAAGGCATCTGGATGGATATATGAATAGGAAGGGTTTAGAGGGATATGGGCCAAGTGCTGGCAAATGGGACTGGATTAATTTAGGATATCGGGTCATCATGAACGAGTTGGACTGAAGGGTCTGTTTCCATGCTGTACATCTATATGACTAATAGATAGATGCTCAAAATTTTTCGCATGACAACAGGAAAAATGTGGCTCAGTCTGCACTACAAATGCTAATATATCACAAAAACATAGCATATTCACCTATCTGCTTGCCTCAAGCACACATCACAATAGGAGAAAGTACAGGTAGATGATCCTTAATCCAAAATCATCAGGACAAGCTATTTTTCAGAATTGTTTGAATTTCAGAATAAGTGGCAGTTTGATGGTGAAGTTTTTAAAAATCTTACTGGAGGAGCAGACTTACTAAGTAAAACAGGCCTTGAGAGAGAATCAAGGCCTGCCGGTGCTGGGCCACGCCCCCCCAACGTCACATCAGAATGACACGCTTCGAATGGGTGTCACCTTGGGTTAACTGCACGCCAAACAACCTTGTTAATGAGAAAAAAACTTCACAAAACAACCTTAGACTTTGGAGCTTTTCAGATTTCAGATAAAGGATTGTCTACTTGTACATGCACATTTCCAATGTGTCAAAAATAATGTATCGAAATAATTTACACTGACATTTACATATTATTGGTACAGTTGTTCATAAAAACGTTCAAATTAAATTTAAGACTCTCAATAAAGTGCAATTTACCTTGGGTTCTCTCTCTGCTCTCTCCTATGTCAGTGCTGATAGTTGCCACTGTATCTGCCAATGCCATTAAAAACATTTGCTCCATACTGGTAAGACCAGGCAGACTGGAATGCAGCAAATGACTAGAAAGTACCCGAGCATGCTCAGGGCCAAAGTAGGTAAGACTGTACTGGGAAAGGTCAATAACCTTCTGCTCAATGTCATCTTCAACACTGAAGCCATCAGGTAAATCTGTACCAAGGTTGGACATTGCAAATAATTCATCATAATTGTTTACTGTTGATTGTTGTCTGCAATTTTTCTTGTTGATATTAGGTCGTTTGCTTGGTTTTTCAAAAGTGGTATGAGAAATATCTTCATCAGCAGCTAAAAGTGCACACAGAGGAAGAGGGGGGATTGAGTCTATTTCTGTATAGTCGGGATTTTCACTTTTATTTGTCATTAAGGGATCTCTTGCCGTGCTGCCACTTGCACTAATTGTCAGAGATCTGAGTCGTCGTTCATGGCTAGTTTCAGCATCGTTTACAGTGATTACTTCTCCTGCTATACATTTGACTAAATGAGATAGGATAGCTTTGGACCGTCTGATTTTACCCAAGTCCATTAACTCCAAGAGCTGTAAAGGATGGTACTGAGGCAGAGTGGGAGACAAATCATGAGATGCTTCAAAAAGGCCAGAGTCCTCCATTTCAACATTCCACTGAAATGGAATTTTTTTACCACCAAATTTCTGAGCAAGCCCAGTCATTGATCTCGTCAGGTTTTTTTTGAATAGGTAAGGATTGGAACCATTCACATTGCCATATTTTGCCAGACTAACTACTGAAGGAGTACTACCATTTTCAACTTCAGTTATCACTGGATCTAATTTATCATGTGGTTGCCACTGTGAATAAACATGCATTTCACAATCCATTCCCACCACGAGGATACCATCACGCACCCAAGAAAGTGAAACTGGCAATGACAATGATCCATCCACTGAGGAAACCAAATCCACACTTCTTAGAAGCACCCACCTCGACTGAGACACTTCTTTGGCATTATCCCACAAAGACAAAGAGAAAACTGCTGGTGCTTCTTTCTTGGCTTGATTTTGTATCATTCCAGAAACCTGTCCATACATTAGAAGTTTAGATCCAATTCCTATCGTTAAGATATGAGATCCATCTTCCTTTGAAACCCAATCTAAGTGAACCAAAGGTTTTGCTTCAAAAGTCATTTGATGATCAGTCAGATGAGATTCCTGCTTATTGTAAACCACTAAGTTACTATCAATGCTGATTCTTGGATCCAAAATGGCACCTGACAGACTCAAGTCATCCAGATGGATTGTCTGTTCAAGAATCCATTGCGAGCCTCCTGTTGATTCACATTCAAATATACACACATGCATGGTGAAGTGTTTACTGGAATGTTCATTAATTTGTTTTGACTGTTTGTAAGCCACAGCAAGCCGGCTTGTATAAGAACAGCTTACATCCACTGGTCTTCCTGGTACACTAACAGCGCTGCTGTTCACAAGTCCTCCTTCAATCAGTAAAGGCCATTCTTCCCAACAATAGGAAAATTTACTCTCCAAACTATCCCCAGCTGCAGAAGATGCTGAATGAGCTGACACTTGACATCGCCAGAATCGGACTTTTCCATCTGAGCAAGACGTTGCCAGAAGATATGGTGCAAGGCAAGCTGGATGTACTGAAGAAGAACTCAGATGCCCTGCAATAAAAAAGAAAGGCTCATGGAAATAATAAAGATAAAGATAATGAGAAAAAAAGTGAATAACTTCCCATATTCAAAATCATATCAGAACTCCACTTTACCATAGAGTGAGATGTTTATATTTCAGTTAAAATTACTTTCACGATGAAAATTTTTACAACTGCAAGTCAAATGTTTTCACCTTAAGGCAATCAGCTAAGTTAAAAGCGAGCAGGGATGCTGAAGACCTTTAGTAACACTACACTTAATGCACCATGGGTGCAATGTTGAGAACACTGGACAGCCAAACCTCAAATATAATGCTAAGTCTGCGACGAAATAGTTTCTCTCAAATATCTGTTTAACCGATTTTAAACGTAGCTGATAAAGATTGGCATGCATTGCGGAATGAGCACAGCCAGCAGCAGTATTTCACCACTTTGCAACGCCAGTCGCTTTCATCATTCAACGAGATTATGGCTGATCTTCAACTTCACTCAACATACCCAGAATCCTCAATACCCATTTATATCTCCGGATATTAAAAAAAGTTTCAGGTTTAAAATTATTGACTTAGCTAGCATCAATTACCATTTTTACAAGAGTACCAAACTTCTAACAAGTATGCAAGTACTTCCGAACTTCACTTACATGGCTCTAATTTTTATACTTATTAACTAGGCCTGAATTCCTTAGGCAGCATAACAACTTCTCTGAATGAACCGTATCTAGTCTCCAAATATGTTAACAACTCAAAAATTAGGGTTCTAAATCCTGGAATTACATGATTTTCCCCACAATTTAATCCTTGGATTTCAGGTTTCATTCTGGTAAACGTCATTGCACTCCCACCAAAGTTTAATGCATCCTACTTAATTTATGTTCAGAAATCTGCCTGAAATACATCACATGCAATCTAAACAAGGCATGATTTCCACCTCCCTTGCATTCCAGACTTCTGGATATAAAGGCCAACATTCCATAAGCCACTAATACTTTGTGCACCAGCTTCTAGCATTTTGATATTGTTATGAAGTTGAAGGTGTGTACTGTACCTTTAAGAGAGAGTGAATGCTGTTCTGCAGAGCTTACAAAAATAGTCTCAGAGGATACTGGAAAATTGAAAATATGTAACATTTGGCTGTGAAATAGATATCCAAGTTGGTTGCTGTTTTGAAAACAATTCTAATTTAACCAGTTTAAATTATGCCTCAGGATACTTAAACCCAATTGAGTTTGAGTTATTTTTTGCCAACAGTGAACCAATGAGATGACCCGATGTTGGATATAAAAAAGGGAGGCATTTTTAAAAAATCAGACAGAGCAACCGCCATCGAGAACAAAGAAATTAGAAACACTCTCTATCAAAGGTATCTTTTCATATGAAACATCTTCACAGTAAAAAGAAAGACAACAACCCAGGGAGATCTTCAGCCGGAAGACGACAGACACCGAAGACAACAGCTGCTGTATGATTTTTAAATTAAGTTGATGTAATTTTAGTAAATGTTTTATTGGAATAGTATATTGTTATAGAGTTGGAGGCAGATAATAAGCAGTTAAGAGAAAGGGGGGCTCAGAGTTGTGAATAGTTGCTGTTTCATATTAAATTGATTTTAATATTCTTTAAATAGTGGAATTTGGAAGTTCTCTCTCATATTTTAACAGATTACGAGGTGAGGTTTTCTGGGTGTTTAGTTTAATTAACAGAGGGAGTTACTGTCATGTCATAACAATATGGATAAACCTCAAACCTTCTTGCCATTCTCATTCAGTCCTACAAATCTTCTCTCTTTAGATAATAATCCAAATGTCTTTCAAAGATTTTGCTTGAACGTTCTCAGGGGAGAAAATTCCAAACCCTAATCATGCTCCATGTTAAAAAATGTTATCATCACTTCCTTGGTTAGTCATTTGAAGTTGTCAAAGTTTCTTCCTCCCTATTCTATCCCATCAGAAAGTCTTTAAATAGCTATGGCGAGTAACCAAGGCCTCACCAGAGTTTCTCGTGGGACACCATTAGTCATATCATGGCATTGAGAGTACCTGCTCATTATCCCTTCTATGGTCCCTGCCACACCATCAATTTTCTAACTGAGTCAATCATCCACTTTCAAATTTCATCATCAGATTCTTATAATAGAGTTCTTCAAATGCCTTCTGTAAATCCATAACACTAAGTTCTATAAACACTCCCTGTCTTTTGATAACTCTTTCAAGACGCCTAACAGGCTTGTCAGACATAACCTACTTGGGCAAATCCACACTGGTCCTCTGTTAAAGTGGAAATTTTCAACGTGCTTCGTCACCCTCTGCTTAAATTACAGACTCTTGCAACTGCTCAAAGCTAGGCTAACTCATCTGTGGCTCTTTGTTTCTTTCTGTCACCTTTCTTAAACAGTAAGGTGGTATGCACAATTTTTCAAAATGAAAGAATGATTCCTAAATGAGAACGTCAAAACATTTCAGTTAGAATCTCCACACATTTCTTTGAAAATCATTTGGCTCAAATCATCAGACTTCGGGGATTTATTTCTAAGAATTTTATTCAGTATTAGTTCCTTGGGATTTCTGGCATGTTGGGAAACCCCTTCAAGAGAGGCCACCATGCTGGTTCAGATGCCAGATTAGAGCAAGTGTTATCTCTATGCCTGGAAAACACGTTTACACCAACGTTAGAAGGTTGCAATTTTAGGGAAGTGCCCACTGCTTGGGAAATACATTTCGACATGCTTTTTGCTTGCGGTCTATTAATACCTCAATCTTTTGAAATGCACTCAGCAACTTGTGCACCTGCATTTGTGCTGTCAGTGCAAAAACAGGTAACCTAAGTTGATTCGGTCAATATCTATTAGTTGGAAAATATTACAGTCTATTATAAAAGATTGTTAGCGCAGAGCATTTACAAATATGTCCCAATATGAGAGTCAGCATGGCTTCCTGGAGGGGAAATCATATCTGACAAATTTATTACACTGTTTTGAGGTGATAAGGATTACAACATATTTGGATTTCCACGTAGCGTTTTAAAAGGTATCAGCTGTCCAGCTACTTCAGGCGATAGGAGCCCATGATGTTGGAATTAGTATATTCACATGGGTAGACAGATTGGCTGACAACTAAGTCTCCAGAATGCAGGGACTGTCTTATGAGGAGAGGTTGAGATGGTTGCGTCTATACTCATTGGAGCTGAGAAGAATGAAAGGCAGATTTATTAGAACATACAAGATTCTTCAGAGACCTGACGAGACAGATGCACTGAGGTTGTTTCTGCAGAGCCATAATCTGGTGTTGCCCATTTAAGACTGAGGTGATGAGTAATTTCTTCCGAGGATAATGGATCTGCCCTATTTACTGCAGAGGGCAATTGAAGCTGGGTTATTCATAACTGGATCGTTAAGTATATCCAAGGCTGAGACAGACAGATTTTTTTTATCAGTAAGGGAATAAAGGGTTACAGGGAAAGGCAGCAAAGTGGAGTTTAGGATTATCAGAACAGCCATGATCTCACCAAATAGCAGAGCTGACTTGATTGGCTGAATGGCCCACCTCTGCTCCTTTACCTACTAGTCTAATAGCTACTTAGTGTTTTTACATCTGTATTAAATTTCATGACATCAATTTATATAACCTAAACATTTCAATTACACCAGTGAATATACACTTAATTATCTGATAATTTTGGGGCATTGCAAACATTTAAGTTGATCTGTTCCATTGAAATTTAATTTTATTCTTTCTTCAACTCCTTTGCTAGTTCCTGGGAATTGCACAAAGTATTCTCAGAAATGGAAGTCAGTCTTGAGGTTTTCTAGAGGAGTTGCGCTCCAAATACAGATGAAATGCACCACTTAAAAATAGCTACCGTGATCCAACCATGCATATGTAATTGTATTACAGAGATCCATCTGCACACATACAGAAGTTGCACTCCTGACTTATTAGACTGGCAAAAGAGTGCCCTTGATTTTTAAACTATGTAGGTGGAAACCAAAAGAAAACAGATTTAAAAATTCTATTACATCTCTCCTCTGCCACTTCCAGCTTATGTATATTGGGGAGAATAATACTCGTGTCTTGCACAGTTTGTGCAGTGAACAAGTTTATTTTGATTAACATCTTGAGTTCCTGTCTACATTGTAGCTAGACAGAAGCTAATACCAAAATGCAAACTACATCTTAACTGAAATAAAATGCAACAAAGCTTGAAAAAAACATTATTCAGAGGTTCTGCTACAAATGTTCTTCTTTTCACAGGTAAGCTCTCAGTTTTCTGGAGATTTTTAACAAGTACAGGCCATAAATCCAACCTTATTGTGGCTATTATAATTTTTGAAACAATTTAAGTGCTTTACAGTCAACAAGGCACGTTTTACAAGTGTAATCACAGTACAAGTTAGGAGATATGGAATCCAATTTGCACACATAACGGACCAGAAACAGGAATGCAGTACTGTCCAGATCATCTGTTTTTTTAATGTATTTGATAAATATTTGCATTCACATGCATGAGAACTCTCCTCCTCTTTGAAATGCTGTCAAGGAATCTTTTACACACATGACAACAAAAGGCATTTCAGACATTAATAGTACTGCTATAAATCTTCAGCCTTTTATCTTGTTGGTTCAGGTTTAACATCAATGTTTGTTTTTCTTTCATGTAAAATGAAGATATACAAATTTACCTTGAACTCAAACAAATCAATTAAGCATAATACAACATATATTTCTGGTTGCAATAACTTTGCAAATTGACACAACTGAAGCATAGAACTGTTTGCATATAGCTGTACAAATTCTGGCAGTAATAGTTCAAACAGTAAATTTAAACTAATTCACAGTGACTGCATTTTAATCATGAAAGACTAACCTGCAGAGGGAGTAACTCTAGTGATTTCCACTCCTTCTGGAAGAGCTAATTCTTGGCTATAAACTCTTTTTGAGCTCAATGCCAATCGACTGGCGCTTTGCAAATTTGCTTTACAAGCTTGGTATTTTTTGAAGAAAGGAGAATGTAACTTCTCAGAGGCAAAACCATTCTGATCCTCTGGAGATAACAACGGAGTTTCAGTAGCATGATCTAAAAGAAAGTATTTTTATCTATTAGTTAGGCAGCTGGCAGTTTACAGTATTATCGAAGTGCTAGTTATACTGTATCTGCTACCATAACATGAAATACCATGTAACATAAGTGGATATGATAAATGGGATACAGTACATAACAGATCAAAGGTCAAGGAAGAAGTGAAAATTGTCAAGCAAGATTTGTGTCAATCTACTGTTTATGTTTTTGCCACAGCACCTCAACATTCAAAACATTCTGGCCCAGCATCAACTAGTAAACATTGGGAATTCCAATAATGCATTTTCGAATTACATAATAGTTGCACATTTATTTGCACCAGCTTAAAAAGCAAAGTGGTGATGAGGATGCAAGTGGATCTCTCCCCTTAGTACCAATCATCTTTTTCTTTGACCAGAGTACTGGTGCTTGCTCCAATTACCAGTTTTAAGTATTTTTAAAAGTTCTTTCAAGGGATGTGAACATTTATTTCTCATCAGACTGATTTCTGGGATGGCAGGACCAACACAAGAAGAGAGAGAATGGATCAGAACCATATTCACACAAATTTCGAAGAATGAGGTCACAGGTGGATCTCAGAAGCTTACAGAATTCAAACAGGACTAGATAGGGTAAGCCTAAGAACAATGTCCCTGATGACAGAGAAGCCTAGAATCAGGGGTCACAGTCGAAGGATATAGAATAGGCCATTAGGACTGAGATGAGGAGATATTTCTTCAGAGCGTTGAGCCTGTAGAGATATTTACCAGAGAAAGCAGTTGAGGACAAAGAAAGGTTTCAAGTAGCAGTTACATATCATTCTCAGGGCTAAGCAAATCAAAGGGTATGGGGGGAGGGGGGGAGTGAGAGTGAGAGAGTGAGAGTGAGAGAGAGAGAGTGAGAGAGAGAGAGTGAGAGAGAGAGAGTGAGAGAGAGTGAGAGAGAGAGAGTGAGAGAGAGAGAGTGAGAGAGAGAGAGTGAGAGAGAGAGAGTGAGAGAGAGAGAGTGAGAGAGAGAGAGTGAGAGAGAGAGAGTGAGAGAGAGAGAGTGAGAGAGAGAGAGTGAGAGTGAGAGAGAGAGAGTGAGAGTGAGAGAGTGAGAGTGAGAGTGAGAGAGTGAGAGTGAGAGAGTGAGAGTGAGAGAGAGAGTGTGAGAGAGAGAGTGAGAGAGAGAGTGAGAGAGAGAGAGTGAGAGAGAGAGAGTGAGAGAGAGAGTGAGAGAGAGAGTGAGAGAGAGAGTGAGAGAAAGAGTGAGAGAAAGAGTGAGAGAAAGAGTGAGAGAGTGAGAAAAAACCGGGTAATGGATTGGATGATCATACTTAATGGAGAACAGGCAAGGCTCAACGACATACTTGTGTTCCTATTTTCCTGCTCCTATCCGCCAACTGCTCTAGAGAAGTGGTCAATCAGCTTCTTGAATCATTCAAAGTGTGTGTCTTGGCATTTATTGGTCTCCAAGTGCACATTATTGGGGGTGAACCCTATTTTCACCTGAGTTTTTTTTAAATAAGAAAGAGGACTCTTTACTAACATAGGGTAGTGTGATCAAAGGTTCATTCACCTGAAATGTCCAACTACCTGTCTCTTCTGCTTCATGTGCTCAGTAATTAAATCATATTCTGGAAAATAATATATTCTGAACCATTAAAGAAACAAAAGTCTAGAAGGATTTATTAGGTTTGACTGTTCTGAGTTTGTTGTTTAAAGAATGTGATTACAGACAAAAGACACTGTCAACATAATAGTAATGGTATTCATCCAGAAAAACAAATTCACTAGTGAATATCAGATGACAAATTTTCCTTTCTAAGTGACCCACAAAACACAAATTCAAAATGCAAGTTTGATTACTTGTAACTGCTTCATCAACAGACAATTCCTGCAGGTTAACGGAATTAAATTTTACATTTTTGTTTTGAAAATAACCTAATCTTGCTAAATCTCCCATGAAAGGTCCGTGGATAAGTAATTTGAAATAGTCGGAAAACAAAGAGATTACAGTAGTGCTATTAAAAGTTAAATGGATACAAAATTAGCACTTCGGTACTGCAACATTGGTAAATTATATCTTTAGGTTGGTGAGGTTTCCTTTGAAGTTTCACAGAAGCTGCTAAATTCATAATTTTTGAAGTAGTGAACAAATCCTTCAATCAATCGAGAATGACCTAAACTTTATCACTCTCACAAAAATTGCTGTTTTGAGAGGTTACATGATTCTAATACCTTCCTATGGAAATTCAGTTCCGCTTTGGTTCGTTGAACCACACTTGTTAATTCCATTCAGTGCCTAGATTAATGGCAATTTAACTTATTATTGAACTTACCAACAGATATTGAATCGGATTTCAGGTGCAAGTGCCACATATGCAATACTGAGCGGTTGTTCTCCTTATGTTCAATGACCACCAAAAAGAATTTTTCTGAAAAGCCATCATGTGGTTCTTCTGTAAATTAATAAACAGTGGTTCAAATAATTTGGATCATTACCTCGAGAACAGTTCGTCAGCAAATGTTAAAGAAACACGAATTATCTTTGGACAGGAGTCCACTCCCATTCATTGTTTAGCAGATCTTTTCATCCATCTCCAACACCCTCTCTCCACCTGGACCTTTGTTTCTAAACTCTTACTCATTCTCAATCTTTTCAAGAAGCACTGTTTGCATGACATCAACCACCTTAATACTTTCTGTTCCTCTCAATCATTCTAACTTACCTCCTTTCAAACTCGGTGCACTTTATTCATTCAGATCGAACGAGATTTTGTCGTCAAACCACATGCCATGGCATTCTGATCTCTACTTTGCAGAGGAAGAGCATCAATTTTTAAACACCACTTCTTTTCCCACCTGGACATGAACCATCACACCAGTGTTTCCAGGACTGTCAGTCAGCTTAGCACCTCTGTGTCTTTGGGTACCTGCATGGGGCTTAGTTACACCTCTTTGGGATATGTGGAATTTCCTTGTTTCAGCTGTTCGCAAGTCCCCTCCCAGAACTCATCCTCCAGTGTACTCATGATTAAATGTGCACCACATCCTGTTCATTCAGAAATGGATAGGTTGAACAATTTTACTTTCAACTTCCCAGTGCAACTGACATTTTCCTTCTGAGAGACTTCTTGGTCCTCATTTTCTGGGGCAGACTACCTACTAATACTCATCACAAGCCATCAAATCTGTTACCTTGATGACAGTTCCTCACACATTCCTCCTATAAAAGACTCAATTCTATTTTCCCAGATTCTCACTCTCCAAGTTTCTTCTGATACCACCTTTTGCAAGGTCTTCCTCTTTTATTAAGCAAAGATCTCCACTCCTACTGTTATGGTCGAAAGGAACCACATCCATGAAAGACCCATTTTTGCCAATATACATTCTTCCCGCTACTTCTAGCATGATGCATCACCAAACACATATTTCCTTCCTCTTTTAGCATTCCAAAGGGACCATTTATTTCATGACACCTCTGGTCTGCTTCTTCATCACCCCCAACTGTCAAGTGGTGTATCCAGTGGTGTAACACTTGATTTTTTTTTTTAAATTGTCTTCCCCCTCACTGGTTAAGGCTCCAAACAGTCCTGCCAGTTGAAGCAGTGAACTATTTGTATTACCTTCAATCCAATCAACTCTACCTGCTGCTCACATTGTAGTTTTCTGCCTTGGTCTCCCAAATTAGACTGGGTTCAATACCTTTGTTCAGTTTACAAGCATAACCTCGATCTTCCCACTGCTTGCCATTGTTATACTCTCATGGTTCTATCCTCAGCCTGCTGCAGGTTTGCATTCAAAGTCCATGCAAGCTCGATGTCTCATTTTCTGATTTGGCATTTTACTGCCTTCCCGACACAACACGGCATTCAACAGCTTCACAGAATGAACTCTATATGCCGTTTTGATATTTGTCCTTCTCCCCTCCACCCGTGCCATATTGTTTCATACTCTTGCTTTCAGTCAAAGATGATCTGTATTCCACCATTTAACACATACGTTGGACCAATATCCTTCTCCAGAACTATTACCACTCCATTTGCCTCTTGTTCTTGACACCTTTAATCTCTAAACTCCCTCAGCCTCTAATCTTTTCCTCAATTTCTCTTTCCTGTTGTTTACTGTTCCTCCTTCCCACCTTCTGTATAGAAACCTATAATTACCATCCTTTTCCCAGCTACCATTAGTTCTGAAGGGTCACTTGACCCCAAACTTTAACTCTGATTTCTCTCCACAGATGCTGTCAGACCCGCTGAGATTTTCCAGCAATGTGTTTTTGTTTGTATTTATATTTAGTATTGTAGTTGTATTCATTAACATGTGGGAATTAATAGGTAGGCCAACATTTATTGCTTATTCTTAATTGCCCTCAAGACGGCAGTAGCGAGCAGCATCCTTGAACTGATTCAGTGCATGCAGTGTAGGTACACGCACTGCACTAACTAAGTGTGCTCCCAAATTTTAATCCAGTAACAGTGAAGAAATTGGAATATGGTTTCAAGTTAGGATGCTATGTGACTTGGAGGAGAACTTGCAAGGTTTGATATGTTCATTTATCTGTTGCCCTTGTTCACCTAGTTGGTGGAGGCTACAATTTTGAAAGGTGCTGTTGAAGCATCATTAATGAGTTATTGCAATAAGTAATTTACATGAAACGCTACGTCACTAATGGATGGAACAAATGTTGAAGGTGTGGACGCAATGCCAATCCACTGAGCTGCTTAGAGTGCTTGAAATGCCAAATTGAATTTTAAAATGGGACTATGTTGATAAGTGACTATTGTTTGAATCACTACCTTTTCTCAGAGATTTCCAGTTATATTTATTGTAAAATTAGGTAACAGAAACAGAAATAAAGTCAATGTTTCAAACCAAGAACTGAAAGATCATGGAGCTGACATGTTAACTCTTCTCTCTCCATAGGTGCTGCCTGGCCTATTCAGGATTTTCAGCATTTTGTTTTTATTCCAAATATTGCAGATTCTGGACACTGGATTTGTAAAATCTATTATAATTTCAAAAAGAGGTTTACATTGTGGCAATTTAAAAAAAAACCAAACACCTTAGCAAATTTCAAAGACATCTTGAGGCATGTCAGGGTCAATTTCATTACTAACAACACTTAAGCAAATGAGTATGGGATAAGAAAAAAGCTAGCTTAAGTAATATTCAAATAGAAAAGCAGCTAATTTATTTATCAAACAACTTTTAGAGTCACAAAGCTCCAAAGAGATTTCAAAAGGGTAGCTCCAACTATGTGGACTGGATGGTAAAATAGTAGATGAGATTAAGTGCGAAGTGATGCAGTCTACACTCAAGAATGTGCAAAGACAACAAAACTAAAAGACAATTCTGAAGGAGATGCAAGAGCTACTGATACACAAATTAAAGGTGGCAGGCAAAGATGAGAAAGCAGTTTACAAATATGGGATCCTAGACTTTGTAAAAGTGACAAAGAGTATAAAAGCAAAGTTAGGTGATCCTTTCATGAAACATGAGATCAACTCCGAAGAGTACTGTGTTTATGTCAGGGCAGCACACACTAAGGAGAATATGAAGACATTTGAGACAGTGCAGAAAATAGTTATGAAAATGATTTGAGGGCTGAGACACCACAGTTACAAGGATAACCTTGTGTTGTGTGATTTTGAACTTTGTCTTCCCAGTCCAATACTGGCACCTCCACATCAAGGATAATTTGGTTAAGCCTGGGCTGTTTAATTTGGGAAAGTGATAGTTGAGATGAGATTTAACACAGATTTTCGAAATCCTGGTTGGAGCAGCTAGGGAGCAACTGTTCCCAGTGATGAGTCAAAAGTCAGAGGAATACTTAAGTTCATTTGTAAAACAAGAAATGACACAAGGAGAAACTTCTGCTATCCAGGGCGTAGTTATGATCTGCTGAGTGGTGGAAGTCATTTCAAGAGCTACTTTGAAAAGTTCACAAGATAATTACTTTGGTAGAAAATAAATTGCAGAGTTGTGAGGACAAGATTGGGGAGTGGGACTAGCTGAACTGTTCTTGCAGAGACATGACAAAGTAAATGGCTGTTCATACCGCATCCATTATATGACTTTGGTAAGAACATGGGAAACATAACACATTTTTGTTTTTTTCATTAGTTTCTGTTGACCGAAAGCAAATTCTGTGCATTTGGTAATTTTAAACAAACACTGTATACTGAAAACACTCAACATACTGAGTCAGCAGCCATAAAGACAGAAAAAAAAAAGAGTTAACGTTTCAGGTCAATAACCTTCCTCTAGTACCAGAAAAGTATTACGGATGTATCTGCTTTCAAGCAAGTAGAAAGACAGGAAAGGCTATGTTGAAACTTGAGATTTATTTTGCTGCACAGATTGTGCCTGAGCTGCGGACTTGCTTAAGCATTATTTGCCTTTTCTCCAGGTTTGCTTCAAGTTGCCTTGAAGGTTTTATAACCGAATGATCAGATCAAACAACACTGAAGAATTTTCAGCAAAGCAGTGTTTGGTCACATCAGAACTTGGAGGTGACTGCACATACACGCTCAGATGGCAAAGTGTACATTGTTATGTCATGTACAAAAGTCCACACTCCACACTGTGCATGCGCACATAAAAGGCACAGTCTTGTAAATGGGAATCAAATTGGACCAGAGGGGTCACAATGGACAGGCTGCATTGAGGTGGTGGTGGGGGCACGGCAAATAGAGCGACAGAGAATATGCAAGTATGTTGGAGGAGGTAAAGAGAGGAATGACTGGGTCCATGACTTGGGGAACAGGATGGAAGAAAAAGAAGAAATGATTGGTTTCATTTTGTTGGGGGAAGCCCAAGAGGGAATGATGAGGGTCATGGTTTTTGGCTAGGGGTGAGCATAGGAAGTATGTTAGACTGATCTCCTCCCTGGCCTGAACTTGCTTTTCAACTTAAAATGTTAACTGCTTTGTCCATAGATGCAGCTGGAGCCAAAACTGATAAATGTTTATTGGAAACAAAAATAAACCTAATTTGCAAAAGTAACAAAAAAACAAAATAAAAACATCACTGAAGAAAAAAATAAAATACAGCAAAGCACCAAAATATTAGCAATTATTGTATTTAACACTTCTATAGGTGAAATGGTTTGATGCTATCAAACAGTAACCTTGGAAACTTGTATTTTAACATAATAGAAGTAACGCAACATCGATAGTATTATGCTATAAACAGTCAAAAGTAGTGCAGAGACAGTGCACGTTAAATTACATTTTCATAGAATTGCTACTGCGATTAAAGAACAAAATACAAGAAATATCACTATTCCACTGTCAAAAATAATTTTGGTTAATAAAGCATTGTTATCATTTTGAAAAGCGGATTTGCATTGAAGAATTTATACCTGCTTCCTGTTGTGGACTGGTTTCATTAGAAGTCTGTCCTTGCTTTTGCTGCATTTTCTTGGGTTGATTAACTAATATAAAATCCTCCTTAAAGACGTGAAGTAACTGAGTCTCTTTCCCATACTAAAACAAAGCCAATGACCAAGTAAGTAAATAACAATATGACATTGATTTATTTTGTAACAGTTTCATAACCTTGGGATGTCAAAGTATTTTATAGGCAATGAAGTCAGTTTCAAGTGCAGTCTCTTCTTATGAAGTACAGTGAATGTGCATACAAGGGCCTTCCAACTTACATGTGATATGGGTCAGGTTATCTGGATTCAGGGATATTAGTTTACTGATAAATATTGAGCAGAATACTAGGAGAACTGCCTGTTCTACTGTGGAGAGTACAACCAAATCATCTCAGGGCTTTCCAATATGGCAAGAGGACACTTGGTTTAACAACTCATTTGAAACGTTGCATAATAGTAGCGATCTAAAGTTTGGCCGACATTTTGAATGTCTGGTGAAAAGATTGAACCTTCTGACTTGGGCGTGATGGCTACCACAGGGTCAAGGCTGAACCTAGGAAGTTTATCATATCATATTCAAATTCATATCTGTTGCTTTGACACTTAACAAAACCCAGTATTTTAGCTTAAAAACTGATGGAATATGTTCTTGACTCTACTGACCAGTATTATTAAGAATCTCTTCCATCTGTTTTGACGTCACTGCCTTCTGACTACACAAACATGTACTCCCCTGGCATCAAACAAACTATTCTTGTTTCTCAAGCTGCAAGCTCTAAAAAAAAAACTTAAAGATAGCTGTATGCTATTTTTGTATTTTTCTCTAATATGTGCATGCAGTATCCACTATGCAAATGAAGTTTTAAGATAACTTTTCAAAAGCTAGGAGGTCATTATGATGGACTGTCTTAGCGTAAAGTTGACAAGCATTTCTGTGACAGCTGATCAGTAGAGCTTATCTGATCCTGGAACAAACGGCATTACAGTGAAGTATGGGTGGTATCCATTTACTGAACTAAAAGGAGATGGGAATATCAAACTGGCACCAGTTATTGTCACATTTCTCTTTATTCAAGAATGACATTTACTCAAAGTATGAGTCCATGGAACCGAACAGGCCAAAACTGACAGATTTATGTACAAGTAGGGCAGGATATCCCATGAAGCAGTGGACCCAGAGTGCAGGGTTTACTTTGTCATTTTCTCTGCCATCAGTCTATCATGTAATTGAAACTCTGGAACTCAAAGGAGCAACGATGTTTGATGGACGATTAATGGCTAGCCTCAACAGTTGGTAATTATACTTGCTCCAATTATCAATAACAATGCCTTCCTACTTCAAGAGGAGCTTGACCATGAACTGTTGCTTGGTCCTTCCCCAGACACTGTCCACTGCATTGAGAGAACAAGACCTAGAAAAGACAACAGTTTCTGGATAGCTGAATGATATGATAAATTAATCCCTTTATTTGTATGTGAGAAGTTAAGAAAAAAAATTGATAGCTGCCCAAATTACCATATCCATTTCTGTGCTTATCAATTAAGTTCAGAATGGGGTATGTTACCATGTTAAACCACAAGTTGTGATTCAACTTTTTGCACTCTTGCCTGAAATACTAGAATATAACCAATTCCAGGAACAAAAGTATACACCTCAGTTGACATCCCAGTGTAGCAAGAACAGAATGCAACACTGCTGGAGATATTCTATTTTGAATGTGTTACTTCAATGAGGCCTCTGCCCTATCTGGTGGATGCAAAAGATCAGATGGCAACATTTCGTAGAACAAGGAACTTTCCCTTAGTATTTGACCACTATTTATCCCTTATCTTATGAAGCATAATCTCTGGTAATTCTCATAGTGATTTTTCTCAAAAAAGAAAACACCATTGTCCCAATTGCTTGTTGCAGTTCCCGCATTACAACAGTGACTACATTTCAAAGGTTCATTGGCTGCAAAACACTTTGGGATAGGACGTGGTTGTGCCCTTCTGTCACATACACAGAAACCTGCCTTTGCACAATTATCACAGCAATACAAGTGCAAAACACTAAAAGTCGTGAAAAAATGGACGAAAGCTGTCCAGGTTCACAGTCAACAAGATGTGAACAATATTCAGGTCTGGGCTGACAAGTGACAATCATACCACACCTATGCTGGGCAATAACCATGTCTAGCAACACAGTACTGACCATCTCCTCTTGACATTCAATGGCATTACCACTGCTAAACTTCCCTGCTTGCAACATTCTATGACTCAACATTGAGCTGAAACTCATCTGGGTCAGCCTTTGTAGATACAAGAACAGGTGGGAGTTGAGAAAATCTGCGATGAGTATCCTCAATACCTGTCCACCACCTACAAGGCGCAAGTCAAAAAGTGTGGTGTTGGAAAGGCTCTGCCAGTCAGGCAGCATCCAAGGTTCAGGAGAGTCGATGTTTCAAGCATATTCACAAACGTACGAATGCATGAAACAGGAGAATAAGAAGGACATTAAACCCAACGATCCTGCTCCACCATTCAATATGGTTCACATCATTTTATTTCGAATTCCATATTACCATCCACCACCATAACTCCTGATTCCTTTTTGTAAAAACAATCTACCACTGTCTTAAAAATAGTCAAAGACCTTGTTTACACTGCCATCTCAGTTCCAGAGTCGCACAGCCCTGATAAATTCTCTTCATAAGCTCATCACGACATTCCTGATGAAGAGCTTATGCTTGAAATGTCAACTCTCCTGCTCCTCGGATGCTGTCTGACCAGCTGTGCTTTTCCAGCACCATACCTTTTGACCGTGATCTCCAACATCTGTAGTCCTCACTTTCTCCTATCTACAAGGCATAAGTCACGAATGGGATGGAATACTATTCACTAGTCGGGAGCCATCAATTCCAATAACAATCAAGAAGCTTAACTAGGCAAAGGACTACATTTGATTGGCAACAGTCACCTTAAACACTCATTTCTTTCATCACCAATGCACAGTAGCAGCAGCACGTACCATTTAAGATGCACTCCGATAAATCATCTAGACTTCTTTTAAGGCACCTTCCTTACCTGTGACCTCTGCTGCCCAGAAGAACAAAGGTGATAATTGGATGAGAACATTATAACCTGCAAGGGCCCCTCCAAGCAACACAACTTCCTGGCTTAGAGCCACGTTACTGTTCTCATATGCTGCTGTGTCAAAATCTTGAGTTAATGGGACTCCATACCTAACAGAACTGCAGGTGACTCTACATTACATGGACAGCAGTTCTCGGCACTGGCTCACCACCAACTTAGATTAGATTACTTTACAGTGTGGAAACAGGCCCTTCGGCCCAAGTCCACACCAACCCTCCAAAGCGCAACCCACCCAGACCCATTCCCCTACATTTACCCCTTCACCCAACACTACAGGCAACTTTAACATGGCCAATTCACCTAACCTGCACATTTTTGGACCCAGAGCACCCGGAGGAAACCCACGCAGACACGGGGAGAATGTGCAAACTCCGCACAAAGTTGCCCGAGGTGGGAATTGAACCCGGGTCTCTGGCGCTGTGAGGTAGCAGTGCTAACTGCTGTGCCACTGTGCACCCCATAAACTTATCAAAGGTAATTTGGTATAGGTAATGCATGTTGTCACGGTTAGCAACCATCTAATGAAAGAATTTTGTTAAAAAAAGCTACTTACAAGCTCAGTGATTGCATCCAATTCTATTATGCAGCCTGGTCTTGCTGTTGACTGCTGGCTTACAATATTGAATACCTCTCCAACAAATTTCTGTGACAACATATGAAAAACAGGAAAATTACTGTTCAAAATATTGCCTTTTGACAATTTCAAATGAAACCGCTGTTTAAAGCAAAAAATGTCCATAAATATGGTGACATACAACGTTGCACCAGTTATCAAAAATCCCTGTAGGTACAAATCTATTACGTACAAATCTCTACCATGTAGAAGGGAAAAGAAACTGCTATTAACAAATATCAGAATTTTCTTGTTTATCCTCCCTCAAAAAATGAATTGTTGATGAACATGTTCACAAAATATACTCTTAAGATCAAATAAAAAAAGTGTATTCAATTCCTTCAAGAATTGCTGAGCAAGTTGAGTTCAAGCTCAGCATCTTTCTGCAAAGTATGTTGGTAGGTAGAATGGCAAAAATCACCAACATCTACTGCATGCCATGAAAATTGAACATGCTAAAATACACACAAAATGTAGCAAAATATGCCCAGAAACTGTATGTACTGAAAAAGTTACTTCAGGAGAAATTAATATTTGTAATACTCAAAGAGCATTGAGCACACGGAAACTTTTACTTACAGCGATTTCTGGATTGGAAAGCTCACTTAAAAGCTTTTTGGCGTCAATAACAGCTTGATATAATCTCAAATAATGACCATCACTTGCCACAAAGCAAGCACTAGGAGAATTGCAATATGCACCTGAAAATAATAACAAATTTCAGTCAGATGCCATGAAGCATCCACAAATTTACTGAGTGGAATAGGTGACTGCACCAAAGAGTAAAATCTTTGTAAGAAGAGAAAAGCGTTGTAGCAGCGCACTTGAATAGGTTCAAGGTAATCAGGCAGACCCAACATGGTTTTGTCACAGGGAAGTCATGTTTAAACTAATTTATTGGAGCTGTTTGAAAGTAGTGGATGCTGAATCTTTAAATACTTAAGGCAGAGATAGATAGAGTCTTGATTATCAAGGAGATGAAAAATTATTGGGGAATGCAGGAATGGAGAGTTAAGACAAAATCATTTCAGCCATGATTGTACTCAATGCTGGAGCAGGCTCAAAAGGCTGACTTGGCTTTTCTTGTTCTGTGTTCATATTTGATGTTCACAGCAATGGTTTATTTGTCAAAAAGGATTTTCTTCCAGATTTGTAGGGTGAAACTCATGTTTGCATGTGTCTTGGGGTTATTTAGAGGGGAAAAACTTCCAAATGACAAACAAATTTATTTGATAATAAATCAATAATTGTGTGTTTATTAGTAAATTTGGCTGATGGATCTTTTTATTCGAAGATTAATGCAGAACAAGCACAATTGGTCACATTAGGAATCATGTAAAACTATTAAATTCTGGTTGTGTCCTGCAGAGGAATGGGGCTTTAGACAGACAGTGCAGTGCTCTCATCTCAATTGTAACAAAAAGTGACAGTTTTACCAGGATGCACAATTGAAGAAATGTTAAATTGGAAGTAGGGGGATATTAATGCAAATAGGAGAACAATAAAAGTAAAGACACCAAGTTTCTTGTGCATTATTACACAAAATAGTTTTGGCAACTGCTAAGACCTTTATAAAGATCGAACATTCACCTTAATTATTTACAAAATGCAAATCACGGCTAATAGAATTTGTGGCAAAATAAAGTTAGAACTTGCAACAGGACACGAGAATGAGTACAATAATGACCCGACAGAATCTAGGTATCACAGAATTAGTTCACATATCCCATCTAGGTTCTAATAGCTAAGAAGCTACATTTGGAAAAAACTAACTTTCATTTGAGGTCTCAAAACATGCATCACCTTCATTATCCTCTTCAACAGAATTATCATCCTGACTTAGAAATATATCGTTGTTCCTTCACTGCTGCTGGTCAAATCCTTGAATGCTCTGCCTCACAGCATTGAGGACATACTTACACCGAACTGACTCGCAGTTCAAGGTGACAGCTCATCACTACCTTCTCAAGGAAAATTAGGAATGGGTAATAAATACTATACCAGCTCGTGAAGTCACCATCCTTTGAATCAACATTAAAAACATAATACTTACCTAGACAGTAACTTGGGATTAAAGTTGGCAGCCAAGCGACATTTGAAAAAGCTGAAACATGGAGAGAATTGATTCTGGCCAACTCCGATACCCCTCCAGAATACGATAATGGCCCAACTGGATCTACTCGCCAAAGAATTAGTTCACTATATATTGCATTGGAATCCTGGAACACTGCTGCTGTACCAATGTTTCTCTTGTTTCTAGACAATGAACTACGAAATTGTAAGGAGTGAAAACTGCTTTCATTGTGCAGGTTTCCATCATCTGGTGTTTGTATTGCATTGTGGTAGGAAGTAGTCAGCAATAATGGCAAAACCGAATGACAAGCTAAATCATTGAGATGAAAGCGATGACCACAGTAACGTGACTTGTGAGATACACCAAGGACAGTTGAAAATGCAGACTCTTCTGCAAAACTGACAGCCCATTGATTCAAGGATCCATCTGCATGTTTTGAAATCATGAGCACATTAGGTGTGAAGATGCTGAGCTTTAAACTACCAGATGATTTATTTTGACCAGCAGAGATTAACATGCCAGATGTGGAATGAGTCATGCCTGGTGGCTTCAGTTTCCCTTGCTGAATAGCAAGATCTACGTTTTTTGTACAGGCATACATAACAATACTCTTGCTGAGAGAGTTTGCATCTCCAGTGGGGAATGCCACAGGAATTCTAGAGGCAAATGAAACCTAGAAAACAAAATAAACATTTTCAAGTAGTACAAATAATAATCATCCTATTTGCTTATTTAAAAGAGATTCGACAATGTTTATTTTGAAATCTGCAACATTGTTACAACAATTACTTGATAAGAAACAAATGAAAGATTGTCATAGGACTCATAGCTGTTCAAGCTTTCAGCATCTCGCAAGAAACTGAAAAAAAAAATCAAATTCCTTGAAGATGCCATTTTCAATACTCCCTAAATAATTCATTCTGGTGCACCTAGATGCCCACAGCAACACTAGATTCTCTCATTCAGGCAGAATGACTTATGACTTTAAAATCAGAACTTACTTCTGACCATTCAATCTTTGGATTTCACTGTTCTTGGAAGAAAATGTAGGATAAATTAATTTTACATTACACAATTCAATTTCAGAAATTGGAAACAAAGTTCACTGAACACAATAGTCGGAAGCAGAATGGTGTTTAACCTGCACTTGTCGAAACATCCCGGGCTGATACTCATCAAGCCAGTCAACATGCCACACCAGTAAGGATCCATCTATGGGGTGGATACTGAAGAGCATGTCTGCATTCTTGTTCCATTCTGCGAATAGCACTTCAATTTTATGATCAATCATGACAGCTGATGAGGTCTTTTCTCCATTACCTCTGTCTGAAAGTACAGATTGCATAAATCCTTTATGATATTCACTGCCTTCATCAATATCTGTAGAAAGGAATGAAGGGAGGAACAGAGCTTCAATTTATGAAAAGCTAATGGTAAGCAGTTACATCCCAGTATGATTAAGTATTTAATAGCTATAATGCAGACATTACTTCCAATCTTATGAACTGTACATCTGTAATTCAAATTTACAGATTTAGACATACCTTTTAATACTATTTTGAACAATTTAAATAAGAGAAAATGCACAATTCAAATAGAAGACATGCTTTGACTTTTGTGAAACAGGGAGATTTTCTGTTCATGACAAACACTGCTCAACCTAGGGTGGTTTGTACACAGATATATAGATATCTTACATAAAACATAAACTAATATAATACATTTAAGGCAATTCTTAAACCATATGGTGAAGCACAGGGGCTTGAATGAAACAGATATGAAGTTAAATGACGCCTGATTGGTAACTTTGTTAAATCAGGCAAAGGTTTTTTTTGAGAGGTGTTGCACCAAACACAAAGTTTTAAAGTACTATGAAACAAATTGAATTGCAGTCAAGCAAGCGAAGAATAATTTTACAACAAGACAAATTTAATACACTCCAGTCTCAAAGTTAAACTTAAAAGAGGGGACTGAGTAGTGTGGATCTTGCTGCTACTCCTGAGATTTCAAGGGTTACTTCTAGATTTACTTTAAGATTTCTTACAGTTATTACATTTTAGTAATAAGATTTTTGTTTTGATTTTTTTTTATTCTTTTGTAGTTAAAAACATAAAAGAAGCATGTCATTTTGTTTTCGAACCAAGTTGTGTTAACAGTTTTCAGAAAGGTCTACAGATCTTATTTCAAGATTTCTTGTTATTACATTTCAATAGTGTAAGATTTTTATTTGGATTCATTTTTGGATCCTTTATAGTCAAAAACACAACCCTCCCCCAAAAAACGTATGGTCTTTATTTTTAAACCCAAGTTCTGTTAACGGACCATTTGGAGAGGTTTACATTTGGTCAGCTCATTTTTCTTTCATCTCAAATTAAATGTGTAGAATAGAGTTTTTCTAACATCGCTAAAGAGATTTTTAATTGTGGAGGAGAGTTTTTTTTTAAACTGAGTTGTGTTCATGGAGCTTTTGGAGAGGCCTACATGTAGAATGTTCTGGAGTCACTTTTTTAAAAAAAAAAGATTTATTTCAACACAAATTCAGACACAGCTATGCTAATCTTATTGCATTGGTCACCAATTTTTTTTACATGAAGGACTTGTATGAATTTGCAGCATTTTTCAATTTGGCTAATTTTGGAGTTTGTATAGCAGGTTCTCCAGAATCATATCATCGTTTAAGCATGATTTACTTTCAGAAGCTTGACTTGAATTCTTGGGATTCAGGTGATCTACTGGAGGTGTTTAAAACAAGAGTTTAATTAGGGTAGACATAGGGCTATCTTCAGAAATTCCAGAACAGCTGAGTGGAATCTGAAAAGTAGAGACTTATCATTCAGGTGATACAAAAATACTTATCCCATGAACATGACAGTGAAAATTTGGAAATCAGTAAAGATTTAGTCCAGAATCAAATAGTCTGCTTCTGTACATGGACTATGCTCACTCAGAAAGAAATTGGTCTGACTTACCAGATCACGCCTCAAGACTATACTCTGTGGGCCAGTGCATTGTTAGGACAGTGAACAAAAGCACATCTACATTGACCAATAGTAATATAAACTCTGGAGCGCTTTGAGAGCTTAAAGGCAACTTGTGCAACTGAGGATAAACCCAATATAGTCTGTTTGTTCCTTATACCAAATGCAACAGTCATGTAAGTGGAAACACAACTCACTTGTCATATTATACTCAAGTCTTTTGCTTTCTAAAGAGTTAGGCTATCAGGTTCTGAGATTTACATTGCCACTCACATTCGCAACAACTAGTGCAGACATTGAAAATCCTGCTGCATCATTTAACAACTGGGAAATTATTAGTCATGGCCAACATTCTGAGAAACTAAGATTAAATTATAGCATTTATACAGAAGCATGGCTATTTACAAATTACAATAGTTTTCAATTCTAAGAGTTGATTTCAAATTGTGCACAATGGGATTTATGATAATGGCAACATAGACAATTTGCTACAATCAATTATCTAAATAGTCAATTAAGCTAGTTATTCAGGCTAATTAACTTAGATAAAGATTACATGCATGTTTAAACCATATAAAAGTAACTGTACCATCATCAGATTTGCTTGCCATTTGTCCAACATCATCTGCTACAGATTCTGGAGATTGCTGCTCCAGGTTCCTTCGTAACTGCTGTAAAAAGACCTCCATTGATAAGGTAAAGTGCAATTCCTTGTTGTTTAGCCAATGAACAACAAAAGGTCCATTAGTTTCTTCATGTTCACTTAAACTCAATGAAGTGATGGAGGGCAGCAGTGGAATGTCTATTCAAATGAGAATTAAGAAAACTTCAAAGACTGAATACTGGAAAAAATAAAATCAGAAATGTAAGCATGCAAAACAAGACAGGTACAGTAAAATAAAATTTCCAATGTTTGTGATAGGGATTAACTAATTTCCAATCTGAGTTCTTCTCCCAACGTCTTACTCTATTACACATTCTACCTTAAGGTGATTAGGCAACATGTTTTCAATTCTGTATTGCTAAACAAAAAAACTAGCACAGGTTCCACCCCATATCCGGGTGACATGTTCCAAGAACTACCACGGATGCCCGAAACCGCGGATATTAGCAAATTTTATTATTTAAATGGGAAACTTATCGCTCCAGCAGCCCCCAGAATTATTTTTGGAATGTTCCATGTAATATTTTCAGGCTACGGTAAGCCACGGATAACCGAAACAGCGGAAACTGAACCGGCAGAATCGGAATTCTACTGTTCAAAGTTTGTGAGAAGATTTGTAGCTCGGGTGCTCGTTGCTGTGGTTCTGTTTGCCGAGCTGGAAGTTTTTGTTGCAAACGTTTTGTCCCGTCTAGGTGACATCCTCAGTGCTTGGGAGCCTCCTGTGAAGCGCTTCTGTGGTGTTTCCTCCGGCATTTATAGTGGCCTGTCCCTGCCGCTTCCGGTTGTCAGTTTCAGCTGTCCGCTGTAGTGGCCGGTATATTGGATCCAGGTCTATGTGTTTGTTGATGGAGTTTGTGGATGAGTGCCATACTTCTAGGAATTCCCTGGCTGTTCTTTGTTTCGCTTGCCCTATAATGGTAGTGTTGTCCCAGTCAAATTCATGTTGCTTGTCGTCTGCATGTGTGGCTACTAGGGATAGCTGGTCGTGTCGTTTCGTGGCTAGTTGACGTTCGTGGATGCGGATCGTTAGCTGTCTTCCTGTTTGTCGTATATAGTGTTTTGTGCCGTCCTTGCGTGGGATTTTGTACACTACTGTATATCTTTGGGAAGCAACTGCAGTCAGATGCTTTGTTGTCAGTTCCTTTTTAATGAGGAAAAGGGTGAATTTATAACAATGACGTGCCTAAGATCATGAAGCTTACCATGTGCCAAATTCTGAGCTATACCTTAATTAGATGGTGCACGAGCAGAGACTGAGTCGGTTAGGATTGTATTCAATGGAGTTTAGAAGAATGGCATGGAAGGGTGGAATCTCACAGAAACCTATGGAATTCTACAGGACCAGAGAGGAAGGATGATTTCTGGGCGAGGTCGAGGGAGGTTTGCGGGGGTAGGAAAGAGTCCACAATCAGTTGTCACAATATACAGATAAGGGGTAATAAGAGTTTAAGATCTGAGATGAGGAGATATTTCTTCACTCAGACGGTGGTGAGTTTGTGGGATTTGCTGTCATAGCAAGTGACTGAGGCCAAAACACTCTTTTCAAGCAGGTAGATATAGTTTTTTTGTAGCTAAAAGAGATCAAGGGCTATGAGGAAAAGCACATTTAGGGAATTAAAGTCATGATCAGCCATGATGTTATTGAGTGACAGAACAAGCTCAAGGGACCAAATGACCTACTCTTATCTTCAATGAAATCACATCGATCAAGTTACTATTTCTAATGCAATTAGTATTTAAGACAGCAGTCCTTTGCATAACTTTCCTCAGTGAGAAACACAAAGAACATTGTTTCCTACATCTCATTGTATTAAAATATCCAATTATGAAACAAACACAGAATGCTGGAGGAACTCAGTCTGGTAGCATATGTGAAAGAGAGAAACAGTTAATCCTTTCTAATCTGGTGTGACTTCCCTTTAGAATCTCGGAAGAGTCAAACTTGACTCAATCATGCTGGAAAATCTCAGCAGGTCTGGCAGCATCTGTAAGGAGAGAAAAGAGTCAGTTAGACTCGAAATGTCAGCTCTTTCCTCTCCTTACAGATGCTGCCAAACCTGCTGAGATTTTCCAGCATTTTCTCTTTTGGTTTCAGATTCCAGTATCCACAGTAATTTGCTTTTATTGACTCAATCATGAACAGTTTCTCAGTTTATGGATGCTGCTAGACCTGCTGAGTTTCTCCAGTGTTGTGTTTGTTTCCGATTTATAGCATCCACAACATTTTGTCTTGAATGATACAGCAGACTTTGATATTGAAATACACAATATCCAATTCCCAAATTTGCTAATAACAAGCTTGGACATGTGGCAAACAGTAAAAGATGATCTAACTCAATTGCAACAGAACATGAATAAACTAATTGAATGGGCAGATAACTGATGGATGGAATTTAACAGATTGAAATGCAAGATGTTGCATTTAAGCAAAAAACAGATAGGGAGAGGCAGTTAGGCTTAATGATATCGTTCCAAAGGGAAGTAATGGACATGGGGAGATGAGGTTTCACTGGCACAAATCCTTGAAGGGGACAGCACATATTGAACGGTATTCAACAAAGTACAAGGGATCTTATGCTTACTAAACATAAATATTTAGTAGAAAAGCTGAACTTATATAAAGCTCTGCTGAGATCACAAATGGAGTTAAGTCTGAATACGACACAGATTGAATGTGAGGGCACTTGAAAAGATGCAGAAAAGACTTATAATAATGGTTCAAATGAGGAATTTGAGTTACTAGGTTAGGATGAAGAAGTCGGAGTTGACGAGAGTAGATGGCAGCATACAAGGTTGACAGGTTTAGATAAGGTAATAAAAAACATCTTTGCCCTCAGCTGTTTGTACAAGGTCTGAAGAAAGGCCCAGGGGTTTAGGCAAGAAGTATAGGGGAAGGTGCAAGGAAGTGCTTCTCTTAGGCAGGATCTGATGACCCAAATGTTGCTGTGCCCAAGGATGCTGCTGGCAGAGATAATCAATCATTTACTGAATGGGAAGTAAACTTATGGGGTAAAAGGGATTGAATAAGAAATAAGACCATAAAAGAAAAATGTAGGCCAATTGGCCCATTGAATTTGCTCCACCATTTGATCATGGCTACAAAAACACAAGTTGCTGGAAAATCTGAGTTCTGACAAAGGGTTACTGGACTAGAAACATTAAATCTCATTTCTCTTCACAGATGCTGCCAGACCTGCTGAGCTGTACCAGCAACTTCTGTTTTTGTTTATAATATACAGCATCTGCAGTTCTGTTTTTATTTGATCATGGCTGATAAAAGTTTCTTGATCCATTCTCATGTCTTCTCCCAGTAACTATACTAAGACAGAAGGATAGGTTCTTTATTAAAGAGAGTCAATCACTCAGTTCCACAGAATCACCATCGTCAAGCTGAAGTAATTCTTCCTCATCTCAATTCTAAGGGGTAGTCCCTTCACTCAAACAGTGTCCTTGGGTGCTTGTCTCTGCCCATTGAGTGGAAACATCTTCACTCTGTCCACTCTATCCAGGCCTCACAGTATTCTGTAACTTTCAAAGGGATCCTCCAACCATTCCTAACTCCATTGATTACAGACTCAGAGTACTTAATTGCTCCTTAATTAATTGGTCCTTGGAGTTTTTTGAAGAAGTAACAAAGAAGATTGATGAGGGCAGAGTAGTAGATGTGATCTATATGGACTTCAGTAAGGCGTTCGACAAGGGTCCCTATGGGAAACTGATTAGCAAGGTTAGATCTCATGGAATACAGGGAGAACTAGCCATTTGGATACAGAACTGATTCAAAGGTAGAAGACAGAGGGTGGTGGTGGAGGGTTGTTTTTCAGACTGGAGGCCTGTGACCAGTGGAGTGCCAAAAGGATCGGTGCTGGGTCCCTACTTTTTGTCATTTACATAAATGATTTGGATGCAAGCATAAGAGTATAGTTAGTAAGTTTGCAGATGACACCAAAATTGGAGGTGTAGTGGACAGCGAAGAGGGTTACCTCAGATTACAACAGGATCTGGATCAGATGGGCCAATGGGCTGAGAAGTGGCAGATGGAGTTTAATTCTGATCAATGTGAGGTGCTGCATTTTGAGAAAGCAAATCTTAGCAGGACTTATACACTTAATGGTAAAGTCCGAGGGAGTGTTGCTGAACAAAAAGACCTTGGAGTGCACGTTCATAGCTCCTTGAAAGTGGAGTCGCAGGTAGATAGGATAGTGAAGGGGACGTTTGGTATGCTTTCCTTTATTGATCAGAGTATGGAGTACAGGAGTTGGGAGGTCATGTTGTGCCTGTACAGGACATTGGTTAGGCCACTGTTGGAATATTGCATGCAATTCTGGTCTCCTTCCTATCAGAAAGATGTTGTAAAACTTGAAAGGGTTCAGAAAAGATTTACAAGGATGTTGCCAGGGTTAGAGGATCTGAGCTACAGGGAGAGGCTGAACAGGTTGGGACTGTTTTCCCTGGAGCATCGGACGCTGAGGGGTGACCTTATAGAGGTTTACAAAATTGAGGGGCATGGATAGGATAAATAGACAAACTCTTTTCCCTGGGGTGGGGGAGTCCAGAACTAGAAGGCATAGGTTTAGAGTGAGATGGGAAAGATATAAGAGAGACCTAAGGGGCAACCTTTTCACGCAGAGGGTTGTATGTGTATGGAATGAGCTGCCAGAGGATGTGGTGGAGACTGGTTCAATTGCAACATTAAAGAGGCATTTGGATGGGTATATGAATAGGAAGGGCTTGGAGGGATATGGGCCGGATGCTGGCAGATTGGGTTGGGATATCTGGTCGGCATGGACAAGTTGGACCGAAGGATCTGTTTCCATGCTGTACATCTCTATGTCTCTATTTAGAAAATAGTCCACACTCTGTTCTTCACACCAATATATAGAGCCTCACACTTTGCCACACTGTATTCTATCTGTAATTTGTTTTCCCACTTGCCGAATCTATCAAAGTCCTTCTGCAGACTCCCTGTTTGAACACCATTTTTGTGTCACCTGCAAGTGTAGCAACAATCCCCTCAGTTCCTTTGTGCAGATCATTTATGAACAACATGAATAGCAGTGGTCACAACACTGACTCCTGCAGGACTTCACTAGTCTTTGACTGCCATCTTGAAAAAAAGATCACTTCATTTCCATGGTTTTCTTTCAGTTAGCCAATTCTCCAGCGATTCCAGCATGTTGTCCCTCATAACATTAGGCTCTTATGTTATCTAGCAGCCTTCTGTGCAGCACTTTGCCAAAGTTCTTCTTAATGCAAGTAGATCATGTTCACTGGCTCTAAGAATTCTAACAGATTTGTCAAGCATGACCTCCCCTTGACGAAGCCATGCTGAATCAACCTTATTTTACCACGCACTTCCAATACTCTAATCTCATCCTTAATGATGGACTCAAGCCTTAACAATGTCAAAGGTCAGACTAACCACGCGAAATTTCTCGTTTACTGCTTCCCTCCTGAGATGTTAAAGGATTATTAATTTGTTCTGCTGACATGTAAGGAATTGGATGGCCCAGGGGTTGCGTTTTTCCGTCTTGCAGGCAGGATGTGACAATCTACTCATACTCTCTAAATAGTGGTCTGAGGCGTAACCTAGCTGCTCACCGGTCCGAGGCATAACCTGGCCGCACACTGTTACTCGAAATAATAGAATTATTTTACATTGTTTTGGGCGGCACGGTGGCACAGTGGTTAGCACTGCTGCCTCACAGCGCTAGAGACCCGGGTTCAATTCCCAACTCAGGCGACTGTGTGGAGTTTGCACATTCTCCTAGTGTCTGCGTGGGTTTCCTCCAGGTGCTCCGGTTTCCTCCCACAGTCCAAAAAAAAGTGTGCAGGTTAGGTGAATTGGCCATGCTAATTTGCCCGTAGTGTTAGGTGCAGGGGTAAACGTAGGGGTCTGGGTGGGTGCACTTCGGCGGGTCGGTGTGGACTGGTTGGGCTGAAGGGCCTGTTTGCACACTGTAAATAAGTTAGTTAGTTTTTGGGGGGCATGTGATGATGGGAGAATGGTAGGGGTTTGTGTCTTGCGTGCATGACTGACTGTTATGTAAAACTCTATACAAAGGGAGGTCAGTTTCCTTGTTCATGGAGTCTCACTTGACACGCTCTGTAAGCATTGTGAAGAGTGTTAAGTGATCCTCCAAAAGCTGGTAGTTGCTTAAATCAATCGTGGCTTTTCACCAAAGTTGGCGTATTGCAGTTGCATCAAGCGTGTAAGAATCTCAAGGGAACCTAACACCTCCCTGTTTAAACAGGGGCATGACATTCACCATTTTACTAGTCTTCTGGACCTCCCTGGCTCTCGCGATTCTGAAAAGATCATCAATGCCTTCATAATCTCCCAGCTATCTCCTCCGGAGAATCTTGGGGTTTATTCCATCTGGTCCAAGTGATTTATCATCTTCAGACTTTTTAAATACCCCAGCACCCTGCCCTTAGTGATGCCATTGCACCCAACACTGCACCTGGAATCTCAAAGATTGCTAATCTACTGATGTTATCCACCATGAAGACTGATGCAACTGTTCCTCTGTCATTTATGTCTTCTCCATTTCTACTTGTCCAGCCTCATTTTCCAATGGTTTAATGGTCACTCTTCCCTTTCTTTCTCGCTCTCTCACCTGGTATATCAAAAACAAGTCTTGCAATCTTCTTTTATATTACTAGCTAGCTTACCCTCACACTTTGTTTATTACACCTCCTTATTGATGTTTTAATTATCTTCTGCTGGATTTTAAAGGCTTCCCACTTACCTTCAGAACATTGTATGCTTTTTACTTTTTCTTCTATACCTTCCCGGACTTCCCTTAGATAGCCTTGTCCTCATACAGTCAGAGATGTAGAACATGGAAACAGATACTTCAGTCCAGCTCGACCATGTTGACTAGATATCCCAACTTAAATCTTGCTTAGTAGCTTTCCTCTTCCTTAGGATAATGTTCTGCTGTGCCTCCCAAATTACCCCCAGAAATTACTGTCATAGTTGCTTCACTGACTTCCTTGTTCAACCCCTTTTATCAAACAACTCTGGGCAGCTCCTCCATCATGTCCTTGTACCCTGTAGTCAACATTAATACAGTTATGTCTGATTCCAGCTTCTCTCTCTCAAATTACATGGAGAGTTCCATCGTTATCACTACTCCCTGGGGACTCCTTCACCATAAACTCCCAAATCAAGGCTGCCTCATTACACATCATGAAATCCAGAATTACCTGTTCCCTAATGGGCTCCATCACAAGCTGCTATAAAAAAAGTACCTTGCTGACATTCCACAAATTCCTTTTCTTGGATCTGCTCCCACTATGATTTTCCCAAATGCATAGTGAAGTCCCCATGATTACTGTAATAATGCCTTGCTTACATCCCTTTTCTATCTCCCAATTTAGTTTAAGTCCCACATCCTGACAATTGCTCAGGGGTCTGTACCTAACTCCTATCAGGGTCTCTTTTCCTCGGTGGTTCAACTCTACCCACATAGGATTGATGGGATTTTTCAATACAGAGCAGACTGATTTTGATAGGTTAAATAAACTTTTCACTAGTTCATGGTATGTGTTGAGTGCCAACTTGGCTAGCATTTATTGCCCTTCCCTATTTCCCTTGGAGGTGGTGGTGGTGAGCTCCTCTTTGCAGTTAGAAGTTTATTCTATAGATAAGAAACTAGTGAAATTAAACTTTTCATAAACTAAGTGCAGACTCAACTTATCATTTATTTAGGTATTTTCTTTTCGTACCAAAATGCAGGGAAGTAGCTCAGTAAAACACGTAAGAGAGCGGATTTTAAATCTAAAATTCTCGTTCATGGGGAAACACACAAGGGAAAGTACATCCCACTGCTTGCTGGCTCATGGTTTCCACATGAAGTCACTTTTTTCCATAGTTTCTTTGGGAGTACTATAATGTTAGACAAGCTCTCTTTCAAAGATGCCACACAGTGGCCAAACAGGAAAATCCCAATGAGGAAATAAATTTGGATTGTTTCGTAAGTTTCGTAAGAATTGACAGCAATAGTTTTCCTCCACGAAAGTACAAATACTTGAGCAAAAACAAATGTTTCTCTAGATTATTTCAAGATAAAGATATACAGATGTATAGCATAAAAACAGACCCTTTGGTTCAACTTGTCCATGTCGACCAGAAATCCTCGATAAGTCTAGTCCCATTTGCCATTGTTATTATTAATTAGCTATTAAAACAGGTAACGCAATGATGCAGCGGTCAACCTTAACTAAAGAATTCTATAAAAGGAATACTGTATTTGCAATAAACTCTCAAACCAGTGTATGGATACATAGATTATTCTCATGTCTCTAAACCATATATCTCTAAACCCTTACTATTCATATACCCATCCCAATGCCTTTTAAATGTTGGAATTGTATCAGTCTCTGCTACTTCCTCTCTCAGCCCAGTCCATACATGCACCACCTTGTACATGAAAAGGTTATCCCTTAGGTCCCGTTTAAATCTTTCTCCAATAACAAACCTTCCACAGATCACTGACTATTACCATCCTAGTGAAAGAGACCTTTTAGAAGGCACAAGCTGGATGATTCTTTTTGGTGCCATCACTTCCTTGCAATGAAAACTCAATTTCTCGGAATTCCTCTAATTTTACAAAACCTAAGCACAACAGTTTGACCACTCCTACTTCCCTTCCGAAGCATGGCACCACAACTGAACACTAAACATCATTTTCTAAACTGTCCTATCAGCACAGCGTCACTTTTACTACTGCCCATTCACTATTACTGACAAGCTGCCTCTACCACTTCAACTAACTCAAATTACCGCATAATAATGGACTCCTCTTTACTCTTGATATACATAGTCCTCTGCAGTGCCATCCCTCACCAAATGGCCTACAATGTCCTCCGAATCTTTAATGAATAAAGACCCAATCAACTTCTATTCAAAACATTCCATCTAGCTAAACTGGTTCTTAAATTGAATGAGTTTATTTAGACTGGGCAACTACGCTCCCCCCAAATAAAAAGGCGATGCATTGAATTAAAGAAATCTTCAGCTGAGCTTTTTGTTTTTACAAGCCATAACTATGCACTAATTAAGTTATAAATTATAGAAAGGGACCATGTGACAATATACATGTGTTATCTTCCAAATAACAAGCCAAATTGTACAGTAAGTGAATAAAAAAATTTGGTCAATTTATTTTTGAATACTAATTTACCCTCATGTCAATTCTGAAGCAAATGGATCTTTCACATCAAATTTTTAGAAATCCTTTTAGTACATCTACTTCATCTTTTCTCAGGATATTCATTTTATGTGGGCTGCTTGAGCAGCAAGTACTGATCCTTAAGGTACTCCACTAATTGAAAGGCACCTTTATCAGAGTCTGCTGACATGAGAATAATCTATGTATTCGTACACTGGTTTGAGAGTTTATTGCAAATACAGTATTCCTTTTATAGAATTCTTTAGTTAAGGTTGACCGCTGCACATTGCGTTGCCTGTTTTAATAGCTAATTAATAATAACAATTGCATTAGCTTCATAGTTTGTTTAAATGGGGAAGTAGTTATCTCTGCAAAATTGAATTTCTGTCCCTTTGAGGCGATGTCATCTTAAATTCAGCCACTGATGATTTAATTAATGAAATATTAACTGATAGTTGAGTACAGTTTGATACAAAGGTGCCTTTAAATTTTTGCAGATATAATGAATAGTCTTAGATGAATTTTCTCAGCAATCCAAGTTTAATTCTTCAATGTGTTTGACATATGAGATGAACAGGAAATATACGTTGAACTATAATGTTATGAGAGGTTATCTTTACAGGCAAAACTGTATTGTAGAGAATTTACATGGTTTTCTTTGAAATTGTAAAAGTCACATGAGTATTGTATGGACAAAATAGAGTCAGAGATGTACAGCACAGAAACAGACCCTCCGGTCCAACCTGTCCATGCCGACCCAAAATCCCAACCCAATCTAGTCCCTTCTGCCAGCACCTGTCCCATATCCCTCGAAACCCCTTCCTATTCATATACCCACCAAATGTTTAAATGTTGCAACTGTACCAGCCTCCACCACTTCCTCTGGCAGCTCATTCCATACATGTACCACCCTCTGTGTGAAGACATTGCCCCATAGTTCTCTTTTATATCTTTCCCTCTAGTTCTGGACTCCCCGACCACAGGGAAAAGACTTTGTCTGTTTACCCTATCCATGCCCCTCAATTTTGTAAACCTCTGTAAGGTCATCCCTCAGCCTCCAATGTTCCAGGGAAAACAGGCCCAGCCTGTTCAGCCTCTCCCTATAGCTCAAATCCTCCACTCCTAGCAACATCCTTGTAAATCTTTTCTGAATCCTTTCAAGTTTCACAATATCTTTTCAATAGGAAGGAGACCAGAATAGTAGGCAATATTCCAACAGTGGCCTAACCAATGTCCTGTACATCTGCAACATGACCTCCCAACTTCTGTACTCAATATTCTGTTTGACAGAATCACTGCATACAAGTCAAAAACCCTTGTGAGCTACTCGAATAGAATCTTATTGTATGTAAACAATAATGAATGAAGTTAACAAACACACACCAGGTTATAGTTCAACAGGTTTATTTGGAAGCACTGCTTCTTCATCAGGTGGTTGTGGAGCATGAGATTGTAGGACACAGAAATTATAACAAAGTTTGCAATGTGATGTAACTGAAATTATATAATTTCAGTTACATCACAGTGTAAACTTTTGCTATAAATTTTGTGTCCTACAATCTCATGCTCCATAACCACCTGAAGGTGCAGCGCTCTGAAAGAGAGTGCTTCCAAATAAACTTGTTGGACTATAACCTGGTGTTGTGATTGTTAACTTTGAATGGCCCAGTCCAACACTGGCACCTCCAAATCAATAATGAATAAAACAAATTGATCTTGCGTATAATTTATAATATACATTAATGATATAGATGAAGGCGTTGAAAGTAATATTAGCAAATTTGCTGATGACACAAAGCTGGCTGGCAGGATGAAATATGAGGAGGATGTTATGAGAATACAGGGTGACTTGGACAGACTAGATGAATGGACGGATGCATGTCAGATGCAGTTTAATGTGGATAAATGTGTGGTTATCCACTTTGGTGGCATGAACAGGAAGGCAGATTACTATCTAAATGGAGACAAGTTAGGTAAAAGGGAAGTACAACGAGATCTAGGTGTTCTTGTACATCAGTCAATGAAAGCAAGCATACAGGTACAGCTGGCAGTGAAGAAAGCCAATGGAATGTTGGCCTTCATAACAAGAGGAATTCAGTATAGGAGCAAAGAGTCCTTCTGCAGCTGTAGAGGGCCCTGGTGAGACCGCACCTGAAGTATTGTGTGCAGTTTTGGTCTCCAAATTTGAGGAAGGATATTCTGGCTATTGAGGGAGTGCAGCATAGGTTCACAAGATCAATTCCCTGAATGGCAGGACTATCATATGTTGAAAGATTGGAGCGACTGGGCTTGTACAGACTAGTTTAGATGGATGAGTGGGGATCTGATTGAGATGTACAAGATTATTAAAGGTTTGGACATTCTGGAGGCAGGAAGCATATTTCCGCTGATGGGTGACTCCAGGACCAGAGGACACAGTTTAAAAATAAGGGGTAGGCCATTTAGAACAGAGTTGAGGAGAAACTTCCTCACCTAGAGAGTGGTAGACATATGAAATGCTCTGCCCCAGAAGGCAGTGGAGGCCAAGTCTCTGGATACTTTCAAGAAAGAGATGTATAGAGCTCTTCAAGATAGTGGAATCAAGGGTCATGGGGATAAGGCCGGAACAGGATACTGACTGTGGATGATCAGCCAAGATCATAATGAAAGGTGATGCTGGCTCAAAGGGCCGAATGGCCTTCTCCTACACCTATTGTCTATCGTTGAATTGAAAATTTTATTCATACTCCATTTCATCAATCTCTAAATGAAACTACAAGCAGTTTGAGAACGAGGGCATGTGTATAGTAAGAGGCTTGTGCATCCTGTCCTAGTGATGTCTGCTGCTTACTGTCTCAACTATCTTTGCAATTAGTCTGTTTCATTGTCTTGGAGGGAAGCTTTTGCTGACAAATTGAGATAGCAAAATCAAATTTTGTTTGCAATATTTCTCTTCCCTATTTCCCCTTACTTTCTTGAAGGGGCTGACATTTGGTGAAGTCTAAATCTAAAGATGTTTGCCCTAATGTCCTTCGTTCATTTATGATGAAAGATACACTTGCAGTTCTCATAGAACTTCTTTCACAAGGACTGGAATTTAATGTAGCCATCAGAAGTGGTTGCAAATCGGCAAAAACAGTGGAATAAGAAGGAGGCACAATGGACTAGAACCTCTAATGTGAAACTGCATCCACCTTTTACCACTGATGGAAGTCTCCAAGGTGGTGTCATCACTACAATGGAGAAGGCAGTTATGTGCAATAACCAAGTGATTTAATCTCTCTAGATGTTGTTATTTACAGTTTAGAGGAGGGAAGCAAATGAAATAGTTCTACATTTTCTGACCACACAGAATTAGCTGGAATTCAGAGTGGTGAGGGGAATGCTAGAACCTACTGAGATTTAGACAAGTTGAGTGGGCAAATGCACAGTAGATGCAGTATCATGTGGATAAGTGTGAAATTGTTCACTTCGTGTGAAAATCAGAATTGCAGAGTATTATTTAAATGGCAACAGACAGGAAAAGGTTAATGTACAAAGGAACTTGGGGTATCCTTTTACATCGGCTATTGCATTGGTGTAGCAAGCAGTTACGAAGATCGTTTATTCAGAATTCAGAATAGGAGTTGGGAGGTCAAGTTGCAGTTGTACATGAAATTGGTGAGGCCAATTTTGGAATATTGTGTGCAACTTTGGTCTCCTTCCTATCAAAAGGATGTTCTGAAACTTGAAAGAGTTCAGAAACATTTATGAGGATATTGCCACGGTTGTAAGGTCTGAGGTATAGGAGAGGCTGAATAGGCTGGGACTGTTTTCTCTGGAGCATCAGAAGCTGAGGGGTGATCTTAGAGGTTTACAAAATTATGATGGGCATGGATAGAATAAATAAACAAGGTCTTTTCCCTGGGGTGGGGAGTCCAAAACTAGAGGGCATAGGTTTAGGGCGAGCGGGTAAAAATTTAGAAAACACCTAAGGGGCAACATTTTCATGCAGAGGATGGTGAGTGTATGGAATGAGCTGCCAGAGGAAGTGGTGGAGGCTGGTGCAATTATAACAAAGGCATTTGGATGGGTATATGAATAGGAAGATTTCAGTCATAGAGATGTACAGCATGGAAACAGAACCTTTGGTCCAACCTGTCCATCTACCTGCGACTCCACTTTCAAGGAGCGATGAACCTGCACTCCAAGGTCTCTTTGTTCAGCAATACTCCCAAGGATCTTACCATTAAAATGTACAAGTTCTGCTAAGATTTGCTTTTTTGAGAACCATATGGACCAAGTGCTGGAAATGGGACTAGACTAGGTTAGGATATCAAGTCAGCATTGGTGAGTTGGACCAAAGGGTCTGTTTCTGTGTTGTACATCTCTACGATGATTATTATTCCATGCTGGTACATTATCTCCTATCCAGTATGCTTCAATTTTTCTAACAAGCCTCCTGTGGGGTCTTCAAACTTGCCAAACATATAAGTATACTGCCTCCATCAGCTCACCTTTATCGACTTTGTTCATAACATTTTCAAAAAACTCCAGGAGTGTCAAGCACTATTTTCCATTTGCAAATACATGCAGGCTATGCCCAGGTTGTCATTCAAGTGCCTATTCATCCCATCCTTTACAACAGATTCTAGCATTTTCCCCTCTACTGATGCAAGGCTAATAGGTCAGAGTTCCTTTTTTCTCTCACATTTGCTATCTTCCAAACCACAGGAATAAATCAATCCCCCTGTCCTTATGCTAACTACCATGCAAAACTGGGAGCATCAGTGAGATTACTGCTCAAGGACTTCTTTTTAACTTCATTCATAACTCTCTGAAATCTGTCCTACTTCATCCCTTTTCATACTTTTGATATTGGTACCAACGTGGACCATGATCTAGGGCTGAACCGTTCCCCACAAGACCTGCAATCACTTCATGATATCTTTGACCCTGGCATCAGGAAGGCAACTCACTATCCTGGAATCACATTTAATGCCACAGAAATGCCAGACTGATCCCTTGACTGCAGAAACCCAAATCACCACTACTATTCGATTCTTCTTCCTCCTTCTCTATACTGCTGAGTTGGTCATTGTATCATAGGCTTCGCTCTGGCTCTATTCCAGAGGATCCATCACTTCACCTGTTTCCAAAATGGAATGCTTATTTGGAACCAAAATACAACTCACAACTACTATAGTGCCTGCCTGGTTTCTTTAGGCTGATTCAGTCTCTGCTCAAACTTCTAACATGTGGTGTGACCATCTCTCTATAAATGCTATGTAGATAGCCTTTTTTTGGGGATGCACAACAGCCACTGGTCAAATTTCAAGACTGGATATACACCACACTTGGCCCTTCAGACTTTCCATTCCATAACTCAAAAAAATTATTTGCCAACCTTAGAATAAGCAATAGCTTACTAAAAAAATTTAACAAGCTATTTCACAAAGAAAAAAAGACAAAAGACCTGTACCCTAAAAAGGATGATTCTGGGTATTCCAAGATGGAGGATGGGAAAGGTTTCTGGCTGTAACAAGCTGCTTCTTTTGAAGTATTTTAGGTGTTGGAGGTGATTTCCTCTAATTACAGGAGCAACAATTACTATTTTATATGCTGTTGCATTATTTTTTCTCCAAATTTCCCAAACAAAGTCAAAACAGCAACACTTTTAAAAGGGAGAGGAGCAGAAAGGCAACACATGAGGAGATAAAAACAATGACTGCAGATGCTGGAAACCAGATTTTGGATTAGTGGTGCTGGAAGAGCACAGCAGTTCAGGCAGCATCCAAGGAGCAGTAAAATCGACATTTCAGGCAAAAGCCTCCTCCTTGACCTATCACCTTCATCCCCTCCCCCACTCACCTATTGTACTCTATGCTACTTTGTCCCCACCCCCACCCTCCTCTAGCTCATCTCTCCCCTCTTTAGGCTCTCTGCCTTTATTCCTGATGAAGGGCTTTTGCCCGAAACGTCGATTTTGCTGCTCCTCGGATGCTGCCTGAACTGCTGTGCTCTTCCAGCACCACTAATCCAAAAACACATGAGGAGGTCAGTGCAGGGGGGAGGGAGAGTGGGAGGGACATCTGGGAAAATTAACACAGTGAAATTCACAACTAATCTTGGAGGATCCTGTTTGGGAGTGGTCACAGCACAGAAACAGAAAAGTGAATATCTTTAAGTGTGGCCTTGCAATAAGTCTGCAGTAGTGAGTAGAGTGGGTTGTTTCTTGATTATACATTTTATTGAGATATGTCTCTTCATAATACTTATGGCTTATTTTTAAGTATAAAGTTAGCCTCGAGCGGTGTTTTGTAGAGGAATAAGACAGTGCTATTTTCTGGGTCTTTGAGGAGAAAGTGAGGTCTGCAGATGCTGAAGATCAGAGCTGGAAATGTGTTGCTGGAAAAGCGCAGCAGGTCAGGCAGCATCCAGGGAACAGGAGAATCGACGTTTCGGCCATAAGCCCTGAAGAAGGGCTTATGCCCGAAACGTCAATTCTCCTGTTCCCTGGATGCTGCGTGACCTACTGCGCTTTTCCAGCAACACATTTCCAGCTATTTTCTGGGTCTGCAGATCGAAAGAAGCAAAAATGGCCTTGAGGAGAGGGATATGCTCTTCTTGTTGCATGTGGGAGTTTAGGGAGAGTTTATGGGTTCCTGAGGATTATATCTACAATAAAGGTCGTTGGTTCCGAACCCTAACTGATCGAATGGATCGGTTGTAGGGGCAGTTAGAGGCAATGAGGAATTTATAAGAGCAAGGGAATGAGATAGATAGTTATAGGAAGGGAAAAGTTGCAAATACAGTCACATAGATGGGTTAGCTCCAGGAGAGGCAAAAGAGGTAGGCAGGTAGTGCAGGAGTTTTAGATTAGATTAGATTAGATTAGATTAGATTACAGTGTGGAAACAGGCCCTTCGGCCCAACAGGTCCACACCGACCCGCCGAAGCGAAACCCTACATTTACCCCTTACCTAACACTATTCACCTGACCCTGCACATCTTTGGACTGTGGGAGGAAACCCACGCAGACACGGGAAGAACGTGCAAACTCCACACAGTCAGTCGCCTGAGGCGGGAATTGAACCCGGATCTCTGGCGCTGTGAGGCAGCAGTGCTAACCACTGTGCCACCGTGCCGCCCATTTTCTGTGGCTATCCCCATTTCAAACAAGTATGCTATTTTGAAAATGTAGTGAACGATGGTTTCTCAGGAGAATATAGCACGAGCAGGCAAGTTTCTGCATTAGAGCCAGTCTTTGATACCAATGAGGGGTACATCGGGTTCCAAGAGACCAATTGTGTGAGGGAGTCTCTACATATTCGGTTCCATTGACACAGGAGAGGAAAAGGAAGAGATTCTGAAGGGACAACAGAGAGAGTTAGGTAGGAAATTAAAAAGGAAGTCCTCGAGAGTAGTAATATCTGTATTACTCCTGGTGCTACGAGCTAGTGAGGGCAGAAATAGGAGGATAGAGCAGATGAATGCATGGCTGAGGAGCTGGTGTATGGGAGAAGGATTCACATTTTTGGATCATTGGAATCTCTTTTGGGTAGAAGTGACTTGTACAAGAAGAACGGATTGCACCTAACTTAGAAGGGGACTAATATACTGGCAGGGAAATTTGCTAGAGCTGCTCAGGAGGATTTAAACTAGCAAGGTTAGGGGAGGGGGTGGTGGAATAGTGAGGAAAGAGATCAATCGGAGACCGATACAGTTGATAAAAGAAGCGAGTCAGTCAAATCAGTCAGGGTAGGCAGAGGCAAAGCAGAGAACAAGGTAGGACAGATCAATTAAACAACATTTGTTTCAATGCAAGAGGCCTAATAGGAAAGGCAGATGAACTCAGGGCATGGTTAGTAACATGGGACTGGAATATCATAGCAATTACAGAAACATGGCTCAGGGATGGACAGGACTGGCAACTTAATGTTCCAGGATACAAATGTTATCGGAAGGATAGAAAGGGAGGTAAACAAGGAGGGAGAGTGGTGTTTGGATAAGGGATAGCATTACAGCTGTATTGAGAAAGGATATTCCCAGAAAAATATCCAGGGAAGCTATTTGGATTAAACTGAGAAATAAGGGATGATCACCTTATTGGGAATGTATTATAGACTCCCTAATAGTTAGAGGGAAATTGAGAAACAAATTTGTAAGGAGATTTCAGTTATCTGAAGAATAATAGGGTGGCTATGGTAGGGGATTTTAACTTTCTAAACATAGACTGGGACTGCCATAGTGTGAAGGGTTTAGATGGAGAGGAATTTGTCAAGTGTGTAAAAGAAACTTTTCTGATTCAATATGTGAATGTACCTACTAGAGAAGGTGCAAAACTTGACCTACCCTTGAGAAATAAGGCATGGCAGGTGACTTATTTCTATAATTCTATTAATTCTATTAGACCATAATTCTATTAGTTTTAAAATAGTGATGTAAAAGGATAGACCAGATCTAAAAAAGTTGAAGTTTAAATTGGAGGAAAGCTAATTTTGACAGAATTAGGCAAAAACTTTCAAAAGGTGACTGGGGGCAGATATTTGTAGGTAAAGGGACAGCTGGAAAATGGGAAGCCTTCAGAAATGAGATAACGAGTGTCTAGAGAAAGCATATTCCTATGAGGGTCAAAGGAAAGGCTGGTAAGTGTGGGGAATGCTGGATGACTAAAGAAATTGAGGGTTTGGTTAAGAAGCTGGTGTGGGCGGTACAGTGGTTAGCACTGCTGCCTCACAGCGCCAGAGACCCGGGTTCAACTCCCGCCTCAGGCGACTGACTGTGTGGAGTTTGCACGTTCTCCCCGTGTCGGCGTGGGTTTCCTCCGGGTGCTCCGGTTTCCTCCCACAGTCCAAACATGTGCAGGTCAGGTGAATTGGCCATGCTAAATTGCCCATAGTGTTAGGTAAGGGGTAAATGTAGGGGTATGGGTGGGTTGCGCTTCGGCGGGTCGGTGTGGACTTGTTGGGCCAAAGGGCCTATTTCCACACTGTAATCTAATCAGAAAAAGGAGGAAGCAATGTCAGGTATAGACAAGATAGAGCAAATGAATTCTTAGAAGAGTATAAAAGCAGTAGGAGTACACTTAAGAGAGAAATCAGGAGGGCAAAAAGGGGACATGAGATAGCTTTGGCAAATAGAATTAAGGAGAATCCAAAGCGTTTTTACAAATACATTAAGGACAAACGGGTAACTGGGGAGAGAATAGGGCCACTCAAAGAACAGCAAAGCAGCCTTTGGTGTGAAGCCGCAGCAGCTGGGGAAGATACTAAAAGAGTATTTTGCATCAATGTTTACTGTGGAAAAGGCCATGGAAGATAGAGAATGTAGAGAAATAGATGGTGACATCTTGAAAAATGTCCATATTTCAGAGGAGGACATGCTGGATGTCTTGAAATGGGTAAAGGTGGATAAATCCCCAGGTCCTGATCAGGTGTACCCAAGAAATCTATGGGAAGCCAGAGAACTGATTGCTGGGCCTCTTGCTGAGATATTTATATCATCGATAGTCACGGTGAGGTGCCGGAAGACTGGAGGTTGGTAAACGTGGTGCAACTGTTTAAGAAGGGTGGTAAGGACAAGCCAGGAAACTATAGACCAGTGAGCCCAACGTCGGTGGTGGGCAAATTGTTGGAGGGAATCCTGAGGGTCAGGATGTACGTGTATTTGAAAAAGCAAAGACTGTTTTAGGGATAGTCAACATGGTTTAGTGCATGGAAAATCATGTCTCACAAACTTGATTGTTACTTTTTCAAGAAACTCAATCAAACAGAACTGATGAGGGCAGAGCAGCGGACATGCTCTATATGAACATTCGACAAGGTTGCCCATGGGAGACTGATTAGCAAGGTAAAATCACATGGAATACTAGAGTCATAGAGATGTACAGCATGGAAACAGACCTTTCAGTCCATCCCGTCCATGCCGACCAGCTATCCCAACCCAATCTAGTCCCACCTGTCAGCACCCAGCCCATATCCCTCCAAACCTTTCCTATTCATATACCCATCCAAATGCCTCTTAAATGTTGTAATTGTACCAGCCTCCACCACATCCTCTGGCAGCTCATTCCATACACATACCACCCTGTGCATGAAAAAGTTACCCCTTAGGTCTCTTTTATATCTTTCCCCTCTCACCCTAAACCTATGCCCTCTAGTTCTGGACTCCCCGACCCCAGGGAAAAGACTTTATCTATTTATCCTATCCATGCCCCTCATAATTTTGTAAACCTCTATAAGGTCACCCCTCAGCCTCCGACACTCCAGGGAAAACAGCCCCAGCCTGTTCAGCCTCTCCCTGTAGGTCAGATCCTCCAACTCTGGCAACATCCTTGTAAATCTTTTCTGAACCCTTTCAAGTGTCACAACATCTTTCCGATAGGAAGGAGACCAGAATTGCACGCAATATTCCAATAGTGGCCTAACCAATGTCCTGTACAGACACAACATGACCTCCCAACTCCTGTACTCAATACTCTGACCAAGAAAGGAAAGCATATCAAACACCTTCTTCACTATCCTATTTACCTGCGACTCCACTTTCAGGGAGCTATGAACCTGCACTCCAAGGTCTCTTTGTTCAGCAACACTCCCTAGGACCTTACCATTAAGTGTGTAAGTCCTGCTAAGATTTGCTTTCCCAAAATGCAACACCTCGCATTGATCGGAATTAAACTCCATCTGCCACTTCTCAGCCCATTGGCCCATCTGATCCAGATCCTGTTGTAATCTGAGGTAACCCTCTTCGCTGTCCACTACACCTCCAATTTTGGTGTCATCTGCAAACTTACTAACTGTACCTTTTATGCTCACATCCAAATCATTTATGTAAATGACAAAATGTACAGGGCCCAGCACCGATCCTTGTGGCACTCCACTGATCACAGGCCTCCAATCTGAAAAACAACCCTCCACCACCACCCGGTCTTCTACCTTTGAATCAGTTCTGTATCCAAATGGCTAGTTCTCTCTGTATTCCATGAGATCTAACCTTGCTAATCAGTCTCCCATAGGGAACCTTGTCGAACGCCTTACTGAAGTCCATATAGATCACATCTACTGCTCTGCCCTCATCAATCTTCTTTGTTACTTCTTCAAAAAACTCCATCAAGTTTGAGAGACATGTTTTCCCATGCACAAAGCCATGCTGACTATCCCAAATCAGTCCTTGCCTTTCTAAATCCATGTACATCCTGTCCCTCAGGATTCCCTCCAACAACTTGCCCACCACTGAGGTCAGGTTCACCGGTCTGTAGTTCCCTGGCTTGTCTTTACCGCCCTTCTTAAACAGTGGCACCACGTTTGCCAACCTCCAGTCTTCCAGCACCTCACCTGTGACTATCGATGATACACATCTCAGCAAGAGGCCAAGCAATCACTTTTCTAGCTTCCCACAGAGTTCTTGGGTATGCCTGATCAGGACCTGGGGATTTATCCACTTTTAACCTTTTCAAGACATCCAGCACTTCCTCCTCTGTAATCTGGACATTTTGCAAGATGTCACCATCTATTTCCCTGCAGTCTATATCTTTCATAACCTTTTCCACAGTAAATACTGATGCAAAATATTCATTTAGTATCTCCCCATTTTCTGTGGCTCCACACAAAGGACGCCTTGCTGATCTTTGAGGGGCCCTCTTCTCTCTTTAGTTACCCTTTTGTCCTTAATATATTTGTAAAAACCCTTTGGATTCTCCTTAATTCTATTTGCCAAAGCTATCTCATGTCCCCGTTTTGCTCTCCTGATTTCCCTCTTAAGTATACTCCTACTTCCTTTATACTCTAAGGATTCACTCGATCTATCCTGTCTATACCTGACATGTGCTTCCTTCTTTTTCTTAACCAAACCCTCAATTTCTTTAGTCATCCAGCATTCCCTAGACCTACCAGCCTTCCCTTTGACCCGCACAGGAATATGCTTTCGCTGGATTCATGTTATTTCATTTCTGAAGACTTCCCATTTTCCAGCCGTCCCTTTACCTGCGAACATCTGCCTCCAATCAGCTTTCGAAAGTTCTTGCCTAATACCGTCAAAATTTTCCTTTCTCCAAATTAGAACTTCCACTTTTAGATCTGGTCTATCCTTTTCCATCACTATTTTAAAATGAATAGAATTATGGTCTAGCCATTTGGCTCAAAGGTAGAAGACAGAGGATGGTGGTAGTGGAGGTTGTTTTTCAGACTGGAGGCTTGTGATCAGTGGAGTTACACAAGGATTGGTGCTGGATCCACTACTTTTCGTCATTTACATAAATGATTTGGATGCGAGCATAAGAGGTACAGTTAGTAAGTTTACAGATGACACCAAAATTGGAGGTAAACTGGGCAGGGTAGAAGGTTACCTCAGATTGCAGTAGCATCTTGATGAGATGGGCCAATGGGCTGAGAAGTGGCAGATATAGTTTAATTTAGATAATGCGAGGTGCTACATTTTGGGAAAGCAAATCTTAGCAGGACTCATGCACTTAAAACGCTAGGTCTTGGGGAGTGTTGGAGTGCAGGTTCATATCTCCTTGAAAGTTGAGTCACAGGCAGATAGGATAGTGAAGGTGGCATTTTGTATGGTTTCGTTTATTGGTCAGAGTATTGAGTACAGGAGTTGGGAGGTCATGTTGCAGCTGCACAGGACATTGGTTAGGCCACTGTTGGAATATTGCATGCAATTCTTGTCTCCTTCCTATCGGAAAGATGTTGCGAAACTTGAAAGGGTTCAGAAAAGATTTACAAGGATGTTGCCAGAGTTGGAGGATCTGAGCTATAGGGAGCGGTTGAATAGGCTGGGGCTGTTTTCCTTGGAGCGTTAGAGGCGGAGGGGTGGCCTTATAGAGGTTTATAAAATCATGAGGGGCATGAATAGGATAAATAGACAAAGACAAAATGTTCAACATCATTCGTGTCTCCTCAGATACTGAAATTGTCTATTCAAATACAATAAGATCTGGACAATATCCAGGCTTGGGCTGACAACTGCCAAGTAATATTTGCACCATGCAAATGCTAGGCTATGACCATCACTACAAGGAGAATCCAACTGATGCTTCTTGGCATTTAGTGGTGTTGCCGTCACTAAATTCCATCCCTGTTATCAGCATCCTGGAGTTACCATTGACCAGAAACTTAACTGGGCTTACCCAGATAAATACAGTGGCTATAAGAGCAGGTCAGGGGCGAGGAATACTGCAGCAAGTGACTTTATCTCCTTACTCCTCAAAGCCATCTACAAGGCACAAGTCAGGAGTGTTATGCATTACTCCCAACTTGCCTGGATGAGTGCAGCTCCAACAACACTCAAGCAGCTTGATGCCATCCAGGACAAAGCAGTATGCTTGACTGGCACTACACCCACAAACATCAACTCCCTCCGCAATCAACCTGCAGTAGCAGCAGCGTGTACAAGATGCACTGCAGAAATTCACCAAAGATATTCAGACAGCATCTCCCAAGTCCATGATCACTGCCATCTTGAAGGACAAGGGCAACAGATACAAATCAACATCACCACCTGCAAGTTCTCCTCCAAGCCACTCATCATCCTAACTTGGAAACACTCATCATCCTAACTGTTCCTTCACGGTTGCTGGGTGAAAATCCAGGAATTCCCTCTCTCAGGGCATTGTGGGTCAACTTAACAAAAGGACTGCGGTGTTTCAAGACAGCTGCTCACCACCACCTTCTCAAGGGCAATAAATGTTGGCCACCAAGTGAAATCCACATCCCATGAATGAAGTAAACAATTTCTGCAGTGGTTCTCTATTAATACTCTACATACTTACTGCGCAAGTGAATAACTGCATATTTTCCCACATTACACTCTATCCGTTAAATTTTTGCCCACTTGATCTTTCTGCAAAATCCTTGTCTTCTTCACAACATACTTTTCCAATCTGTGCATCATATTTCAATTTAGCTATCATGCCTAATTCCCCTCAGCTCAGTGATGCAAATTATAAAATAGTGGAGACCCAACACAGGCCTCTGCAAGACTCCAATTATCATTCATTGCCAAAGACCACTTACGTATCATCTTAGAATATTGGCTGGTTTGCAAAAAACAAAGTCGATTAACCTGTCACCCCGACACCATGAAATACATCTACGTCTGACATGGTATTTTATCACGTCTTCTAGAAATCCAAGTACATCTAACAGCTCTCCTTTAGCATAGTACATATTTCATCTTCAAAGAACGCCAACGAATTGGTAAAATTAGATTTCCTCATCATGAAGCTATGTTGACTCTGACGAATTAGTTTCAGATTTTCAAAGTGTGCAGGTATAACATCTTATTCATTTATTGAACACCTGCACCCGTCAGTAGATGTCAAGCTAACTGGCCTAGTTTCTGGAAATCACAGCAGGGTCAGGGAGCATTCATGGAGAGAGCAAGCTAATGTTTTGAGTCCAGATTCAGAAAGCAAAGACTACACAAGGGATGGAATAATAGGGGGATAATTCAGTGGATGTGCCCAAAGGCAAGACCAATGACAGTGTTCAGGGAAGGACCAGAGGGGGTAGGCCCCATGGGTAGCACCAGTGATGCTTTCTCACCTGTTGCTGGATTAATACTAGCTGCGATGTGAAAGTGACAGAGTGAATTCGCATGTAGAGGTGAATTCCTATGGACTTCATGTGCATCCTGCTGGTGGGGTAAATATCCACTGTGTGCAACAAGACCAGATGATCGCCTCCTCCCTATACGAAAGGATCTGAAATTCAACTGAAAAACAAACAAAAAAAAAAATTTACAGAGCAAAATTTTTGAACAAAAGCATTTTTTGTTTGGCATTAAGAAGGTGATTAGAATATTTTCCCTCCCTTCAAAGAAAAATGCTGAGAATTCATTGTAAACTTTCGCACACCTCTCAGGCATTCTATACCTTTTCCCGATTGGAGATGTTCCTCTTCAGGTTGTTGGTTGTCCAGACAGATTCAGACCACTGAGTGTGGCCGTCTCCAGAAATCAAAGTATCACTTGGAAGTAAAGTCTCTGCCCATAACCGACAAACATTGTCCTTGCAGCAGGTCAACAGAACATTACATGCGAGACCCCTGCATTGAAGGAAAAGTTATGAACCCAAATTAGATCAATGACTGAGATTATCTGACAAACTTTTAAAGAGGTCATAAACTACGAATGAAAACATTGCAAATTCTATGACGTTGAGATCAATGTTTACCAATGTTCTGGCCACTAACAATATACTACGTTTATGTGGCTAATATCAATCCAGATGCAATCAATTTTGTTTTGAGTAGAAAACAATAAATAGATATCATTCAGCATCAATAATAAGAGCTCATTTACACAACATATGCTTCTATGTTTAGGGAATTTTGTGCTTTCAGCTCGATGCTCAGATGAAAAGCTGCATGAAAATGTGCTGCAAGTTATAAATTCATGCCTGAATATCAATGTTGGATTAAATGAAAAGTAGGTGAACTCTCTCACTGAATGGTGTACAGGTTCTTTAACTAAAATACATACAAAATTCAAGTATGTTAAACAATATGCCAGGGAACAATACTTAATACAGTTGCAGAGTTCCCTGCATTACCTGACTAAGCATTAGACAGGGTGTCAATGCTATACAATGTTCTGTAACTGTTTCAATATCCCCAACAGACATAAATAACAAGGGAGTTGCTTGGTAGAGAACTTGAATATTGCTGAAAAGCAGCAGGTTATTAAGCTTTTGGCTTCTCATTCATCAGGACAAATATAGACATGCAAATTTCTAACAATCACAAGAACTTCACACTACCCTGTATAAGAAAAAACGGTACTGTCTGCGATACAAGTAGAATTTGATTGATTGCTAAGGTATTACCATGGAGAAAGCAGAAACTGCAGACTCCTTAGTAATTCAATAAAGGCACAAGGGCCACCCAGTCATATAACATGATCTAACAGCAGACATTTTGTTTTGGGCTTTGTAAGCACTGACTGGTTCAGTACAGTTCATACTCTATTATAAATTGCCCGGGAATGTGTCTGATTTGATCAGCCAGTTGTTGGGAATATGGCCTAAGTACCTGGTATTAAATGGACGATAAATTGTGCCGCAGACATTTTATTTTGAACTGATGAATGGAAATTACCACTTCATTCATCACTGCGTAATAGTAGCTTGAAAAAGCTGGGTTAGCAGTTTATCAAAAATTTGTACATGAATTTCAGTGTTGATACTATGCTAGTCATATCCACTCCATTAGCCGATTATAGCATGCCTCTTCAATTGCTCATAATAAGCAGAGTACAAAACACATAACCAGTTCATCCTTGCAAACCCACAAAACATCTATTAGATTTTGTTCAGTAAGTGCTACCCAATGCGGAGTGCAAAAAAGATACATGAAGAAAATTTCAGAAAATCAGTTAAGCTTCTCAAGTGCCCACTTATACTCACTAAAATCGACATACATTCATATGCAGGGACCAATGTACTGCAAACAAAAGGAATGCATTCTTGCCTTCCATTTTTTTTTTAATTAACTGGAAGCATGGAGAGCCTATGCTATCTCATGTTTTCTCAATGGCAATTTCTCTGCCACAATTAGAATCCTACAACCACACAGTACAGAAGAAGCCTTTGCCCATCAAATCTATACTACTAAAAAATGCACTATTTATATTATCCCACAGTCTTGAATTTTATGACATTTCAAGTGCTCATCCAAGTACTTTTAAATGCTTGAGGTTTCTCACCTCAACTACCCTCCAGGCAGGACATTCCAGAACCCCTTTACCCTGTTTTAAAAAATACCTTTGCTCAAATCTCCTCTGAACCGCTGCCTTTCGGGTTATAATCTCTTGTTCCTGACCCTTCAACTAAAGGGAACTAGCTGCTTTCTATCTGCCATATTCATACCCTTCATAACCTCATACACCTCTATCAGGTCGCCCCACAAATTTCTCTGGTTCAAAGAAAACAACCCAAGCTTATCCAGCCTCTCTTAGCCGATATCCTGATTGATCTCTCTGCCCCCACTTCAGTGCAATCACATTCTTCCTTCGGTAGCTACAGCTGCGCATACTAATCCAGCTGTGGCCTAACTAAATTTGTGCGTAACTCTAGCATGGCGCCCCTGCTTTTATAATCTATACCTCAACTGATAAAGGCAAACATCCCATAATTCTCCTAAAATTGCTCTATAGCCAGCGCCCTTTTCTCCTTCAGTTAGATTCTTGTGTTTTGGAAATCTAGTCAATTTTCATCTGCCCTGATGCAAGACAAACAAAACATTTCTGTAAAGTGACTTTTACATTGCTGGAGAGTGTGGAAAGTAAAGTGGTACAATTTAAAGCCACACCAAGAAAAAAAAACACTGCAATGTCATGTCATCTCCAGAGTTTAGAAAAAGGGAGTTAAATGGGAAAAGGCACTGGTGTGTTAAATATAAACAATTACACAGAAAAGATAAAACTTAATATTAAACAAAATTAAACCCCAAAGAACTGTGGATGCTAGAAATCAAACAAAACCAAAATTTGCTAGCAAAACATTCAGCAGGTCTGGCATCATCTGTGGAGAGAAACGGTTCGAAGTTCTGAAGGGTCACCTAACCCAAAACATTAACGCTGCTTTCTTTCTACAGATGCTGCCAGACTGCTGAGTTTTTCCAGCAATGAGTCATTTTGTTTTCAGCTCAATATTACATTCATATTAAAAAACAGAATGGTACAACAAAATAAGCTGACAAATAAAAAAAACATTTTGACAGAACTTCCTTTTTGAGTAATTTGTGAAGCACCGGTCTCAAACTGATATTTCAGGGTGAACTTGATCATTGTGATTGCTAAACATTTTTTACCTGTTAATATCAACGCTAATCAGACCATAACTACTGCAAGTATTATCAACACGTACTAACCTTGGCATGTACTTGCTGGTTTTCCGCCAAGAAAATCCAGTAACAGCCCTAGGATGGGCTAAGTATACAAAAGAAAAATCAATATCTCCTTCTTTCTTATCCACTGGTATGACTGGTGCCATCACTGCTGTCTGCCAGCTGCTGGAATTATACCACACTTTCACAAGACAGTCATCCTGGGAGGATAGGATAGGAGACAGAATTTAACATATTTTGAACATTTGAGCTAAAGTATGTTTTTCATCCAACATTACTACAAAGTATACTTACCCAAATGGAGTAAAGATATTTTGCAACTTCTACACCACATTTCTAGATTTAATCACGAAGTATAATTACTGAAAAAAAACTGTCACAAATGTAATAGTCATTCCCTTCTATTCCCATTGAGAATGTAGTTAGTGACTTGCAAAGCATGTAAGAGACAGTATGGAAACTTTTTGTGCACCAAATAGTTAATGGACTCCTTGCTATTCAGATTATGTTTATATCAATCAATCAGTGAACAGCAAGACTGTCAAGGCGCTTCTTTTGTAACAAATCATTGAAACTACAATGATTGGCATTTAAACAGCATTTCCAGAGCTAGATTTTCACAGGAAAATAGTGGGAACTTGTGTTGGAACAACTCCCCAATGCATTCACACACTGGGAAAAATTCCCAGAATGATCAGGGAAATGGATTGAGCACCAAGTCTAGAGATGTTGAGAACAACATGATCCAATTCATGGCCAATGTTGTGCCAGTAATCTACTGACATCACATAGCAGGATCCTGCTATGTGGTCAGGCCACCTAGTGTCAGAGGTTGAATGGCCCAGTGACTGCGAGACAGTGATGAAAGGCTAAAACTGTTAACAAACAGACTTAAGGGAGGATTTCACTTTTCTCCCTATGTCACTGCAGTCTTTAGCAATCTTCAATACAATCCTTTCATGTTGGTCAACAAGTCAAAATCACAGGTGTGTTTCAGTAACATCTATCTTTCTTGATGGAGCCACCATTCCTCTTAGTCTCCAGCTTTGAGAGATTGCCTACCATCTTTAATTAAAGAAAGATTTTACTTATTGCTCGCAAGTAGAAGGTTAGAGGACTCACTTGGCCCCAATACCAGGGTCTTGGAATCCACAGGACAATTCAGCCCTTACATCAGGTAAAATATACCAAGATCCAAGAGTTGAACAAAAACGTATGCGGGACTACAGAAAGTTACCACAAACTTAAATGGGTTAAAAGGGACTTAAAAGGAGGGATGAGAAGTAATGAGGAGAAAGTTCAAAGTAAAAGCCCTACACAGATTCTACAGGTGTTCTAAAAACATTCAGCATGGGACAGTCGGAAGCATGCACAAAGAGTCAAAGGGACAGAGGTCTGGGACATTATAGACGTGAAAGTTAGAGATAAGGAGAGACTTGATCTTGAAAACTTTTAAGAAAGAAAGTCTCAAGTTTAAATAAGATGTGTCTGTATGTTAACTTTGGTGACAAGCAAGCAAGGCCTGGTAATACATCACAGGAAGAAGAAAAAGATCATTTGAAAGTTTAGCCTGATTAGATATTAAAGAAAGACTGGTCAAATGAGCAATTAAATAGATTAGAGATGACTTAGGCACTAATAAATGTTTCAGCAACTAGTAGATTCAGGTACAATCAGTTAAGGTCACAGACCAAATAATTTCTGTGACATAGAAGCTACATGGTCTTAAGTTCAGCTTGGCATTAATGGGGATGCTTGAAACCATCTGATTCAACCCACAGCTAGCAGGAGGGATGGAATCAATGGCAAGGCTACAGTAAGACAGACCGGCCTGAAGAGAAGTTTCAACATTCTCATTGTTTTAACTGGAGCAGATTGCAAGTAACATGATACAATCGACAGTAAAAATTTTTAGTAAAGTATATGAGACTGGAGAAAATGAATACTCAAAAGTAAAAGAACAGTATCCAATACTGATTAAAATACACAGTGAGACACCAACATGCAATATTAAGTGACATGGTGGAAATCTAGTGGAAAGCAGGGCTGACAAGGATGTTCTTAACTGACTAAACAACCAACTGTTTCATGGCGGTGGTATAGGTTGCTCTTCAGTACCGCCAGATCAAATTTTAAGACAGAGCTGTAAGAAACAGTTTGGCTTGAAATTCACATTTAAATTATTTTTCTTCCTTCCACATGGTTAAATATCAACTTCATTTTTTTCTACCTATCACTATGCCTCTTAAGCCAGTTTTATTGTTCATTCTGGTCCCTGTAGAATTCTGACAAGAAATCGGTGTCTTGCGGTGGTATTTCACTTGAGATAATGGAAATGGTGGCATATGATTCAAAGGCTGGTGGGATGGCAAGTGAGGACAAGGGGGAATGCTATCATTGTTGGGGGAGGGAAAAGGTTAGGACAGAAGTGAGGAAAATGGGTTGGACATGCTGTTGGGCCGAGTTAATAAGGTTAATTAAATGGAATTGAATCATCGATGCATATTCCGTTATGTGATAATTCCAGGAACTCATTTTCAGTTTGTGCAAGAATTAAGCTTTTAATGGCTGAAATTTACATGTAAAGATGATTAGGTAATGTCCAATTTCTCAATTCAACTACTTCAAGTTTGTGGAAATCTTATTACAGATACTTTACATTATTCAAGATAAAGTCAAACAAACCATTCTCAGAACATAGCAAATATTGTATCAGTGGTCGAAATCTAAGAAAAAAATATGAATACCTTTCCAACTGTTGCAAAAAATTCACCATCTGGAGACACTTTTAATAGATGAATGGGAGATGCAGTTCTGTGGAAATAAATTCAACATTCACACCAATCCAAAAACTAACAGCCAAGTCCAAACCTAAAATGTCAAATCTGTTCATGTGTCTAGGTTAGAGGGGTATGAAATGTTGGGAAAATTAAAAGAAAAAAATTGGAATACATGTAAACAAAAAAACAAAATACAAAGTCAAGCAAAATTACATCATAGCTATAGAGTCATACAGCATGGAAACTGACCCTTCAGTCCAACCAGTCCACCAAACCAAACTAGTCCCAACTGACTCCTCCTGGCCCATATCCCTCCAAATACTTCCAATTCATGTACTTATCCAAATGTCTTTTAAACATTGTGATTGTACCCGCAGCAATCACTTCCTTAGGAAATTCATTCCATACATGAATCACCCTCCATATAAAAAAAATTGCCTCTCACGGCTAATAAACAGCAGTCAGCTTGACCAACAGTGCATTCATAGTTCTCCCTACATATTCTGAACAACAACACAACAACCAAATTAAAACGTGTAAATGAGATCAAACTTGAAGCACTGTACACTGTAAGAATAGTATGATTTTAAAAGGACAGAAAATTGGTGGCATGAGTGGACAGGTGGCAAATATATTCAATGCAGAGAAACAGGAGATGATACACTTTGGTAGGAAGGTCATGGAAAGACTAAACTAAATAAAGGATACAGGAAAGGAGGGATCAGAACGCAGATATATAAATGTCATGGAAGCTGACAAGACAGATTGAGAGTAGCTAAATGAAATATACAGTAGCTGAAACTTTCTAATGGGGCCGACAGCACAAGAATTAAATAGTTATGTTGAATTTGGATAAGACATTAACTTGGCCTCTGTTGGGAGCGCTGCAACTCAAAGCAGTGCACTTTTGGAAGAATATGAAGGCATTGGGGAAAACACACAAAAGATGCATGAGAACTGTTACAGAGATTAGGAACTTCAGTTATGAAGATAGATAAGAGTGTTTCCTTGTAAAAGACACAGTTGGGGATGGAGGTATTCAAAACTTTGTGTGGACAGAGTAGATGGGGGAACTGTTCCCACTCATGAAGGAATCAAGGAGAGGGTATGCATTTAAAGTAATTGGCAAAACTGATAAAAGCATACAAGAGATAATATTCAAACATCACATGATTAAGGTCTCGAATGCATTGCTTCCAAGTGCATTGGTAGCAAGTTCAATCATTGTATTCAAAAGAGAATTAGACTGTGACCAGTGAACGAAAACATGCAGAGTCATGATGAGAAGGCTGGAGAACAGCCTTCAGAAAAATGCTCATTTTGAAAGTCAGTGAAGTCTCAATGGCATGAGTAGCTCCTCTTGCATGGTAATAATTGTACAATCCTTTGGGTGATCAAATAACATTTTAAAACTACATTGGGCATCATGAAGCTTCATGATTACAATATCTAAATATTATTTGCACTACTGAACAAAATGAGTTTTTCATCTTTCATTCCCACTTCTCCTGAAAGTGATGTGCTGTAGTATGAGATCTTTCAGGCGATGACTTTCTAATTTCTTATCCAACTAACAGTTCGCATTTGAGCCTATACAGTAACTTTTTTGATATTAACTCTCAGGATGTGGATGTCGGAGGCCAGCATTTATTGCCCATCCCTAATTGTACCACTGGCAATGGATTCTCCATCATTAAACTCTTCATTCCATATTTTTAAAACAAATTACTGAATTCAAACTCCACCCACTGCCATGGTGGATTTCAAACCTGGATCCCTAGAACATTAGCCACATCACTTGTGAAACAGTTCAACAATAATACCACTAGGCCATCACCTCCCCATAAACTAGCATCATGAAGCACTTCACGCGAGACTAATTCTGTTCCCAGACATTGTGGACAGTTAATTTTTCAGCAAGATAATTATTAAGTTTTATGCTCACTGACATTTCCCCATGCTTGTGAAGGGGTACCGATATCCAGTGTATTACTTTCCCACTATTAGACCAACTGTGATCAGCTAATGGAGCATAAACTGTACCTACCTGATCAACATGCCTCAAAAATAGAGCAGATGGTGGATTCAGTGAGGAAGGACTGACCATGAGGAGGATAATTAAAGCAAGAGACAGCGTAAAAGAAAACAAAGCAAGTAGGAAGTCCAATTGGAGAATTTTACCAAGTAGTCAAGCAATTCACCATGGTTTCAGAAACACCATCGATCCTCCAAGACTTGTCTTCTTAACTTAAAGCAGCAAGTAGAAAAGGAATGGAGCAAGGAATTTAAATGTCTGGACTGCGTGTGAATGGACTCAAATGGATAATGACCTGCTTCTTGGCCATGATATGACTAATGTTAACTGTTCAAGGTAGCTGTTGGATTTTGGTTTCTGATGAATGGTGATCAAAACTTCCATTAAAAGAAGATTTAATTATTAAAATACAGTTACAACACAATTTTATCAAGATTGATTTGGAATATTTTTACTGGTCTGGGGCTGTGTTCATAGTAAATAATTCCTATTACACATTTGCATATATGCAGTTTTAATGTAAACCGTTAGGTTTTGTGGTTTAGTTTGCTTTATAATATAGGACTCTCAGCCTATTCTGATGCATTTTACATTGTATTTGGCATTCAATAAGTTATTGGACAGTGCAAAGAAATAAATGTAACCTGAAAGTTTCAATACATTTGGATAATTATATGTTTTTAGCATTTGTATGGATAACGTGTTTATTGCGTAATTTAACTTGTATGTGTGCAGGCTACAGAATTATTTAGAAATTATGGACAATGAAAACCTATATAGCAAAACTGAATAAAGCATTAGATTATACAAAGTTGTCTTAAAATTCTATCTAATCAGATTGCTCATTTTTTAATACACAACACTGCCAATTTCAATCATTATCTCTAAAGCCTGGTGGAAAGATGGCATCTTTTTATTTTACTTGAATTTTCATTTTGGATTTTGAATTGGGCAAAAGATTGTTTTACAAAACAGATGAGGAAGAAATTGTTCTACTTCTAAAGAACAAGTTAATGAAAATCATTCTCAAGCATGTTACACAATTACTTTGCAAGCAGTGAGGAGACGTGCAAGAATAGACAGTAGAACTTGGGGCATGAGTACTAAGTGAGAGTTAGCAGGCAGCAAGCAGCTGATTAGTTCATGAGATTGCAACCAGTTGTGGATGCCAAGGGTTATCAGCGTGATGAAACTCTCTTCTTAACTGTGCCTGGATAGCTGAACAGCTTGTGGGTGTAAGCAGCCCTTGGAACCTTGGAAGGGAAGGTGTATGTGCACACGTCTGTGTTTTTCTCTCTCCTTCCAGTAAAATACTGCAAGTTAAACACAGTTCTTTTCTCCCACCAGTTGCTCTAAGCTGTTGCTTTTCTTTAATGAGTCAGACTTCATAAACTTTTGAGCTCGTCACTTTGTATTTGAAACAGGGCCTGTGCCCGAAACGTCGAATCTCCTGTTCCCTGGATGCTGCCTAACCTGCTGTGCTGTTCCAGCAATAAAGTTTCAACTTTGATCTCCAGCATCTGCAGACCTCACTTTCTCCTTTGAAACAAAAGGAAACCCTGCATCGATTCCAGAAGAATGGTGCTGTTGAACTGTTTCCACAGTATTTATTTCCATCCATTTATAAAAATTCATTGTTAGAAAGAGATTAAGAGTTTTAAACAGTAAAGTTATATGTTTACAGTTGATAGATTCTAACCACAGGCAAAATTGCAGTTGTAATTAAATACTGAAAACTGGTATAGGCTTCCTCTCAGCCAAAGAATTAGGAACTTTAACTACCTTGATAATTTTTTTTCAATGTTTGACTCTAGGGATAGTGGGGCTTGATTTTCAGTGCACTCTCCATGTGAAGCATAACACTGGTTATGAACACAGAGGGAAGGATTGGAATTGTTGTGATAAATAGGCACAAAACATTAGACTGAGTCAGGAATTGGTTTTGTGGCTGAGTACAAACCTGACCGTATGACACTGTAAACAGCACTATAGTAGATTCTACTGGGTAAATGGACGAAGTATTACAGCCTTGTTAGCTTGTGGGAAAATGCATTTATGTTACACAGTATTGATAGTGTACTAATTAGAATGTAGCTTTACAAATCAAAACAGAGTTGGCATCTGATGCTTGAATATAGGATCAGCTTCAATGTTGCATTTTATTCTTGATCAAATATGAGAACAAGACATTTATTTGAAATTGTTTAATTGTTTCAGTAATTGTTTAATTATTGCATTTTAAATGCAATACAATTAATGCAAATTCCAATAAATCATGCAATGTTTCAAATTTAAATCAAGTATACTTTTAACACATGCAAGGCTCAATTCAACTTCAAAATTTGAATTCAGGTGGCTTACTTATTAGCAAATTTAAAATTATGCTGTGCACAAAAGCAATTATTTTTCTATACATTCTGAAGGATGTCTCTACTTCAGGGATAATATTCCAGCTGAAGTCTGAGTACATAACAATCACCTTGTTGTAGTCAAAAAGTGTGATGCTGGAAAAGCACAGCAGGTCAGGCAGCATCCGAAGAGAGATCTCCAAAGGAGAATCAATGTTTCAGGCATAAGCCTTTATCAGGAGTGTGGGGGTGGACCAAAGGGGGCTGGGGTGGTGGGAAGGTAGGCTGGAAGTCAATAGGTAGATGAAGGAAGGGGGTGGTGATGGCGATAGTTCAGAGTGGAGACTGGAGGGGATGGATGGCAAGGAAGATGGACAGATAGAACAATTCAAGAAAGTGGTGCCAAGTTGGAGGGTTGGATCTGGGATAAGATGGGGGCGGGGTGGGTGGGAATGAGGAAACTGGTGAAATAGACATTGATGCCATGTGATTGGAGGGTCCCAAGGCAGAAGATGAGGTGTTCTTTTTCCAGGTGTCTGGATGGCGAGGATTTGGCCGTGGAAGCGGCCCACGACTTGGATGTTCTTTGCAGAGTGGGAGGGGGAGTTGAAATGGTCAACCACAGGGCAGTGGGTTTGTTTGGTGCGCACAAGCCAGCCCTGGGCCACCATCACCGCCAAACCCAGCCATTCGGACACCTGGAGAAAGAACACCATCTTTTGCCTTGGAACCCCCCAACCACATGGCTTCAATGTCGATTTCACCAGTTTCCTCATCTCCCCTACCCACCATCTTATACCAGATCCAAACCTCCAACTCAGCATCGCCCTCTCGAAACGTTCATCTTCCTTTCCACCTTTCCGCTTCTCCCTCCACTCTGACCTATCACCATCATCCCCCAACCTTCATCTACCTATCGCCTTGTCCCCCAGCTACCTTCCCCCCAAGGCCCAACCCCCTCCTATTTATCTCTCAGCCACCTTAAACTCCTCACCCCACCCCCTCCCCCCAATATTCCTGATGAAGGGCTCATACCTGAAATGTCAACTCTCCTGTTCTCGGATGCCGTCTGACTTGCTGTGCTTTTCCATCACCACACTTTTTGACTCTGATCTCCAGCATCTGCAGTGCTCACTTTCACCTTACTGTAGTAGTCTATGTTCCTATTTAATATGTCTACAATATTGTATGTTTTATTTAAGCACTTCCTAACTGTCCTGCCACCTTTAAATGCTATGTACGTTAAAGTCTCACTGCTCCTGCGCATCCTTTTTAAGTGACCCTGATTTTCTGTTGTCCCTCCATATTCACTGCAAAGTAGATCATCTCACTTCTCCACACTGAACTTCATCTGCCAATTATCTGTCCACTTCACAATGCCCTCTTGAGGTTCAACACAGTCCTCAATTTTTACTTCTCCCAAATTTTTTGTCATCCCTAATATTTGAAATTCTCCCATACACATCTAGTACATTATTTATATACATTAGGAAAGCATGCATTCAAATACAGAACTATAGGAAAACCATTATCAATCTTCTATCAGTCCAAAGACACCCATTATCCATTACAGTTTCCCATTCATCAGCCAAATTTTGTATTTACATTCAACTAGGTCATAAAAGTGATCTTCTACATCAATATCATCTTCTCACAGTAACATACTTCTTGATATCTTCAATTCCAAGACTGATTACCTCTCTTGAATACTCAATGACTAAAGCTCCACAGGTCTCTACAGTACAAAGTTTCAAAGATTCACAACCTTTAGGGAAGAAATTTATCATCATTTCAGTCCTAAGGGTTCTATCCCTTATTTTGCGACTGTGTCCTACACGTATAGATCAGACTCCTCCAACCCAAAGCTTTCCACCCAATAGAAAAGAACATCTGGTGAAAAATCATTCCTTTTCCTTCTTGGTAAGCCCTATAAATCTTTGGGTAAATATTCAACTTTTGTTACATTTCTCTGTAGCAAATACACCCTTCCTTAGGTAACAAGATCAAAACTACACATAATAAAATCAATAATATTAAAGCATGTTAAGATGAAGCTTATTGGACACAAAAGTGAGCTAGCAGACAAAAATTGTTAAGGTATTGTTAATGCTTTTCAGATTACAGCCTGAAATTGTTGCCCATTGTTTAGCACCAGGGCCATTGCTATTTTTGACACACTTTAAGGAATTGGATTTGGGGCTACAAGACAGAATTATGAGATAATTCTGTAATTATCATTATTCTGTAACATTCTGTTTTTGAATGTTATGGAAGGTGATCTTGCAGGTACTAAAACAAAAAGTCAGCTAAACTCCTCAAGAGTTGTTTCTACAAATATTTAAGCAGTGGGAGGACGCTGGACACCTTGACTTTGTGGATGTATTCAGGGCAGCTACCCCCAGTGACACTTCTCATTGATATTTCAACCAGGATTGGTTGTGCATGCTCAGCTAAGCATCAGAACATCTTGCCTAATTTCCGAGCAGGTGTTACAGCTTTGTTTGAATACAGTAAAAACTCAGCCTGTGGAGAAAACAAATAAATCTCTCTCCCTTCCCCCCCCTTTCTGAGAATCAAGAAAACAATGAAAATTCTGAGGACTACTTACTGTCTCTCTCTACAAGTTCTTCTTGAAAGCGCAAGGGGAAAATCTACCTTCAGAGATACTGAAAGATCGAAGCCTAAGTAACGCAAGAAAAATTGAGAATTCTACAGTCCACAACCTCATGCTCTCAAACAATTAAAAGGAACTGGAAGGGAAGTGAAGAAAAAAACAACTCAGGTGCAACTTGAACTGTGCTTCACCAATTTTCTTGTTCCTTCCCCACCTATAAGATCTGTTTGTACGTGCATGGGAATACATTTTTAGAAAGTGGAAGCTCAAGTAAACAAATTATATTCCTTTCTTGCTATTGGTTAAAACTCAAATATTGGCATAGCACTGCAGATATTGGAAATTTGAAATGAACAGAGAACCCTGAAGAAGTTTCATACTGGATTTGAAGTGTTAACATCTCTCCACAGATGCGTCAGACCTACTGAGTATTTTCAGCTTCCTCTATACTTGGTTTGTTAGTTAAAGCTGTCTGCTAACAATAAGCATTGATTTTCTAGTCATTAATTAAAAAGAGCCTAGTGTGAACATTCTTGTAACCTGAAGTAAACAGTTAGCTGAAATAGTGCATTTTGGTCGTATAATCAAATGTTCACATTTGTGACAACTCTAGGAATGGTGGGGGCTGATTTCCTGGGTCAGTCATGGCAAAGTTGGAAACTTCAAAATGTAATGTAGTAAACAGCAAGGAATATAATAGATTCAAGAGAACACAGACAAGCTAGTGAAATTAATAAACATGGGAGATGAAATTCAAAGGAGAGAAGTCAGACAGGGAAGGGAATATTGTCTTCTCAAGCAAAATGTAACCTCAAATAATACAATTTTCAAGACTTGCAAATCTTCATGCACAAATCTTTCAAATAATAACAGGTCAGAGTTTATGGAAGTGCAAGTTTTATAAATTGATACAAAAAAGAGAAATACTAAACATATACAAATGTTAGCACAGCTCTAGCTATTGTTTTGAAAAGACAAAGCCACTGAAGCAGATGCAAAAAACATTTATTAGATTGATTTCTGGGATGGAGGCTGAGCGTGCGCACACGCAGAGAGGGAGCAAGAGCGTGAGAAATTTGGAACAAAAACACAAAATACTGGAAAAACCTGGAAGATCTGGCTGCACCTATCAAGAGAGAAACAGAGTTCATATTCTAATTCAAATTATACAATGCAGATGCTGCCAGACCCGATGACTTTGTCCAGCACTTTGCTTCTAATTTAGATCATCAGCATTTTACTATATTTGAGAATTTGCAAAGGTTTCCTTCCAGCAGTGAAAGCTAATGTGAGGTTTGACACAAGTGTTTGAACAAGTTAAATAAAGGGTAATTGTTTTTAGTGGCCAAAGGGCTCAAACAGAAAACAAATTTAAGGTGATTGACAGAAGAATTAGAAGTAATATCAAAATTTTCCTTAGCATAGTCATTGTGATCCAGAATATACTGTGAAAAGGATTCAATATAAACATACAGAAGAATTGGAAACATGACTTAAAAGAAAAATACAACACAGGGCAACGGAGAAAGAATAGAGTAAAAGGATAAATTGGATAGTTATACCAAATGTGAGCACAAGTATGACCGGCTGAAAAGCCTGCTTCCATGCTCTGTTTTTACGTAAACACCAAACTGCTCAATAAGGAATTAAAATTTTAAAATAACATTAATTTTATAAACTACTTTACATTTTACAAGCTAACAGTCCTTGTCAGCCTGTAACTTAGAATCAAAATTGTGTAAACAAAATTTGTATCTAATTCACAGCCAAAGTCATAATGCTCCCTTACTTAGACTCCCAGATGCATCTCCAATCACTGACTTTACTTGGATCGGTCTCATCTGCAGCTTCCTCCTCATTAATATTAGCTTCAAGATTTCCATTGGACCAAAGCTGCAAACAACTGGAACCAGTCAAGAGACGAATTCCTAAAATGGAAAATGCTTGTTACTTTAAGGCTGTTAAACATTCAAACTTGATCTCAATATGCCCTTGCTGAAAGGCACAACAAGATAATAAAAACAAAGTCTTTTTGTTCAGAAAACCCTAGTTCTCCAAAGCATTATATTTTAGAATGGTAATGCAATTTAAATAGTGATGCAAGTTATACAATTTTTCATATCACATAGGAAAAGATGTCTTTCAATAGGGTGACATCTTGACAACATATCAAATCTGAAACAGTGTCAGACAAAGGTTTACTGTTTACTGCATCCTTTGACAGATATTTTAACAAATGCAAGGAGTTAATAGAATTAATTACTAAAATTGAGGCCATCAATTCTATCACTTGTTAACTTGCTTTTCCCCTGTCTGTGTACCCCTTTGGTTATTCCCTGTGCTCAATCCTGATGTTGCACTTCTGCTTGTTTCACTATCACTCCATAAACCCTTTCTAAGCTCAGTTTTTCAGGATGCTCACTTCTGGTCAAATAATTGATTATATAAGTCGGGAGGTCATGTTGCAGCTGTCCAGGACATTGGTTATACCACTTTTGCAAGAGTGTGCACAATTCTGGTCTACCTTCAACAGGAAGGATGTTGTACACTTGAAAGGGTTCAGAAAACGATTTACAAAGATGTTGTCAGGGTTGAAGGGTTTGAGTACAGGGAGAGGCTGAATAGGCTGGGGCTGTGTTTCCTGGAGTGTCAGTGGCTGAGGGGTGACATTATAGAGATTTATAATATCATGAGGAGCATGGACAGGGGGAATAAACAAAAGCTTTTCCCCAGGGTGGGGAATCCAGAACTAGAGGACACAGGCTTTGGGTTAATATCAGAATGCAGAGTGTAGAAACAAATGGAAAATTTTCATCTTTTTGGGTCTCACCCAAGTGGAGTGGCACAAATATTTATATCCATTTTGATGACTTTGCTTTCGACAGTGTCATGTAATGATATTTGCTAATGATACATAGCTAGATGGAAACACTGAATCTCTGTCATGCTCTGCAGCCAAAAACCTGCAACTCCCTCCCTAAATCATACAGACAACAGCTGTTCGGGACGTTCAAGGATAACTAGGGATGGGTAATAATTGTTGGCCCAGATAGTGATGTTCATGGCTTAAGAATATGTCTCAAAAAGTCAGACATGGCAAATGGAGTAGATTGAGGGGTGATGCAGCTGATGAGATAAATCTGAATATTGTCAGTTTGTTTGTGAAACACGTGTTTTTGTATTATGTTTCCGTGGGATGGTATGTAGTTTGAAAAGGGGAGGACACCAAGAGGAGATCCTCAGGGCCTCTTAGAGGCATTACTTGGGGGGTCGGCAGAAAACCATTGCAGTTGGTTCCCTGGCCATAACTAAGAACGAAGTCCGACACAACTGAATAACAGCTGAGGTGAATGATGCGATCAACCTTTTCAAAGTTTGCAGGCTCACAATCCATCTTTATATTCTAGAATAGTTTACACCAAATCTATTGATTTCAATTATCAAATTTTGATCTCTTCTAATATGATTTGCCGTAACATTGCCTTGTATGGATTTGTGTAAAGTTTTCTTTACCATGTTCCAGCCAAGTGACTGAGGATGTTTCACCATGTTAAACAAACAACATAATAACAAGGAGTGATTGTTGTGAGCAGCTTGAACCACTAAAAACAAACAAACTGGATAATCTCCACCTCAAGACATCAGACTGTTTTGAAAATTTCAATTCACGTTTTCATTACCGCAATTAACTTAGTCAGAATTGCAAGAGGGAGAAAGGTCTTGTTGACAGTGAAGTATTTTCACCATTACTGTACAAACACAGAGAGCAAAATTTATATTGGACAAGTGACAATTGGGGGAAAAAAAAATCAGCCAGTTCGGATCAAATGTAATCAGCTGACTACTTGGCATTCATTAAACAAACTTGCAATCCAATATTAATACTTTTTCTTACCTTGTGGATCCCATGCTAAGTTATGCACCACTGACTCCAATGCAAATTGTCCACTCTTCTGCCATTGATAATTAAGCTGCTGTGAACCATATAACAAATTAGCAGGGCTCAAACATAAACCAAAACCAGAATGTAATGCAAGCAATCAAATAATTCAAAGATGGAAAGACTGAAAAATCCTAAAGCAAATTAAGTGCTATGTGCAAACTATATGGTCCACAATGGACTCAACCAATTCATTGATAGCTGAAGTATTGCAAAATACAGTAAAGATTTAATACTTAAGACAAAATTCAAAAAAACAAAATTTAAACTTCCAATAAAAGTTTTATCTACTAAGATTGAAATGACTGTATATACTCGAGTAATAGTTGATCTCATATACAAATCGACTCCCTATTTTTGGCCAAATAACCTGGAAATTTACATATATCTCATGTAAAAGTTGACCCTAGTTCTTCACACAGATAACAAATCAACATTTACGAGCCAGCGTGTTGACATCTTGTTCCACTTCAGCTTTCCAGTCTGTTGGTTGTTCCTTTCTGCTCCCAGTCTTTCAATCTGCTGGCTGTTGTGTTCTGCTCTGGGGTTTCAGAATTACAATAATTCTTTTTTCTTTCTTTTTTCGCTTAGAGATTATTTGGGCTTCTGCTACTGATACAGTATGAATTTTGACGGGCATGAATTTCAGCCCCTCAATAGTAGTATTCGTGTAATAGTCGATCCCATAAATTTAACCTTATGTTGCCAAAATAATTTGACTATTACTCAAGTGTATACCGTAAGAATTTATTTTAAGAGTACATGAAGACCGTAAGACATGGGAGCAGAAATTAGGCTATTCAGCCCATCGAGTCCGCTCTGCCATTCAATCATGGCTGATAAGTTTCTCAACCCCATTCTCCCGCTTTCTCCCCATAACCCTTGATACTCAAGAACCTATTTCAGTTTTAAATATGCTCAATGGCCTGGTCTCCACAGTCTTCCGTGGCAATGAATTCCATAGATTCACCACTCACTGGCTGAAGAGGTTTCTCCGTATCTCCATTCTGAAAAATCTTCCGACTACTCTTAAGGCTGTGCCTTAGAGTCTCTCCTACCAATGGAAACATCTATCCTAACATCTACTTTTTCCAGGCCATTCAGTATTCTGTATGTTTCAATTAGATCTTAGCTCATCCTTCTCAACTCTGAGTATAGACCCAGAGTCCTCAAACATTCCTCATATGTTAAGCTTTTCATTCCTGGGACCATTCTTGTGAATCTCCTCTGAACACAGTCCAGGACCAGTACCTCCTTCCAGAGATATGGGGCCCAAATCTGCACACAATACTTCCAATGTGGCCTGACCAGAGCCTTATGGAGCCTTGTAAGTACATCGCTACCTTTATTTTCAAGTCATCTCAAAATAAATGCCCTCATTGCATTTGCCTTCCTAACTACTGACTCAACCTGCAAGTTTACCTTAACAGAATCCTGAACTAGAACTCCCAAGTCTCTCTGCACTTCAGACTTCTGAGGCAACTCACTCGCTTCTTTAAAAAAAAACACCTAAGGGAATGTTGCCCATCAGTTTGTTTCATTTTCTCCCATACTAAATGTATAAATACAATTTCACAAATATTGATGACATAATTCAAAGCTAATTTACTCAACCATCCAAATCTAATAAAGTAAATAATGGTCAACTGTTATATATTTTCTGTCCATAAATACTTACGCTTTTTATTCATTCCATACAACCATACGATGTAAGAAATGAGTTAGGCCCATCAGCCTATCAAGTCTGTTCTGTCATTCAATCACAGCTGATAGGTTTCTCAACCCCATTCTCCTACCTTCTCCCAATAATCCTCGAATTTCTTACCACCCAAGAACTTATCTCTGAATTAAATACACTGAACGACTTGACATCTACAGTCTTCTGCAGCAATGAATTCTACAGATTCACCATCCTCTGGCTGAAGAAATTCCTCCTCGCCTCAGTTCTCAAGTGTAGTCTCCTTCACTCTGAGGCTGTGCCCTCAGCTCCCAGTCTCTTCTACTAGTGGAAACATCTTCTCCATGTCTACTCTATCCAGACCTCTCAGCATCCTTTAAGTTCCAATCAAATTGCCCCCTAGTTCTTCTAAACTCCAGACACACGAGTACAGACTCAGAGGCCCTCAACTACGACTCAGCCCCAGGATTATTCTTGTCAACCTCCTCTGGACCTTCTCCAATGCCAGCTTGTTCGTTCCTTAGGTACAGGACCTGAAATTATTCAATATCCCAAGTGCAGTCTGACCCAAGCCTTGTGTAGCCTCAATAGTACATTTGTGCTCTTGCATTCTAGTCTCCTTGAAATGAATGCTAACAACATATTTGCCTTCCTAACTACCAAGTGAACTTGCATTTAACCTTGCGATTCCCAAATCCCTTTGTGCTTCAGATTATTGAAGCCTTTCTCTGCTCACAGGGTGTTGACATTGTTGGGCATCCTGAACTACTTTTGAGAAGATGGCTGTGATTGCCTCCTAGAACCACAACAGTCCATTTGGTAGGCACACTCAAGACTGTCAGGAAGCATCTTACAGAATTTCAATCCAGTGACAGTGAAGAAATAGCAATAAAATTCCAAACTAGGTGTGGCATTCCCATGCATCTCCTGCTCTTGGCCTGTAAGGTGTCAGAAGTCACGTTTCGAAGATGCAACCAAAGGAGCCTTCGTGAGGTACTGCAATGCGGCTTGTAGATGGTGCACTATGCTGCCACTGTTGGTAACAGAGAAAGTGAATGGTGAAGGTATGGTGGATTGGCAGTCAAGTGGGTTGACTTGTTCTGTATGGTATTGAATTTCTCAAGCATTATTGGAGCTGCATTCATTCAGATAAGTGAAAAGCATTTTAATACACTCCTGACTTTTATGTGGGGTGCAACTTTGCAAAGACAGGTGAGGAGTTACTGGTCTCAGAATTCCTCGCCTGACCTGCTCATCCAGTTCAATTTGTGGTTAATAGTAAAGCCTCCCAGCTTTTATTTAAGGAGACAAAAAAACTGCAGATACACAGACTTTGCCAACAATTTCCACCCTACCCTTAAATTCACTTGGATTTTCTGACACCTCCCTCCTCTTTGTTGACCTCTCCGTTTCCATCTCCAGCAACAGTTTACAAACTGACATTTACTACTAACCCACAGACTCCCATAGCTACATGGACTACACTTCCTCCCACCCCATATCCTGCAAAAATTCCATCCTGTTTTCCCAATTCTTCTGTCTCCGTCACATCTGCTCTGATGAGAAGCCCCACTCCCAAGAATCCCACCTTTCACATATTTTAAACAAGGTGCTTTTCCCTCCACTGTCATTCACCACACTTCACCACACCTCTTCCATTCCTCAGCCCACTGCTCTAAAACCCTTCCTCAAAACAAAGACAGGGCACCCCCTTGTCCTCACTCTCCATCCCATTAATCTATGCATCTATTCTTACATCCTCAAACATTTCTGCCAACTCCAACTAGATCACACCAAGAACATCCTCCCCTCTCTGCCTTCTGCAATTTCCATTCCTTTCTCAACTTCTTGGTTCGCCCCACCCAAACGCCCCGGTACCTTCCCTGGCAACCATAAAAGATGCAAAACCTGCTGCACACCAATCCGCTCACCTCCATCCAGGGCCCCAAACATTGCTTCTGGGTTAAACAGAGGTTCACGTGCCTCTCCTCCAAACTAAATCACTGCATCTGGTACTCCCAATGTAGTCTTCTCTAAATTAGAGAGATCAAACATAAACTTAGACAATATTTCGCCAAGTATCTCAACCGGGTTCATTAAGGGCCAGCCTGACCTCCCGGTCACCACCCATTTCAATTCCCCTTCCCACTCCAACTGTGATATATCCATTCTTTGTCTGCTCCACTGCCACAGAAAATCAGACCACAAATTGGAGGAACACCACCACCTTTCGCCTAGGCAGCCGACAACCCAGAGGATTCAACATTGAGTTCTCCAATTTCAAATAATCTTCCCACCCAACCCCTGACTCCCTTTCCAGCCCCACCTCCTCCCTTCCATCCCTTCAAATGACCCTTCCTTCCAACTACCAACCAGATTCATCCCTATCAAACAACTAGATCATACCCAACACCTGTATTCACCTATCACTATCTCACCACTCCGCCCCTCTCCCCACTCCCCTTTTATCTGCAGCTCCTCCTGTCCCCACCTCCATTCCTGAAGGGTTATACCCGAAACGTTGACTTCTTCACCTCCTGATGCTGCCTGGCTTCCTATTTACTTCCAGCTTCCATTTTTCTACTTTTTAAGGTCTTCTACCATCACAAATGTAAATACTTGATGAGCTAGAAAAGAACCTTAAGTCAAACACACACTGCACAGATTTAATGCATTGGAACCCATATTTAGCATTATCCAATGCTGTGTAAATACAGTCACTTTATTGTATACTGCAATCACAAATATTCACATTAAACTGTTGACAGCATACATCAATCAAAAGCAACAGCTATCCAAAAGAAAATTGCATAATTTCTTCTTACCCAATCAAGTGCAATTCTTTTGCGCATTAATACTAAAACTGGGTGAAAAGAGCAAATTCGCCAGCACTAAATATTCAGAGTTGAAAATCAGATTCACAATACTTCAATTCTATCTCGAAACTGTTCTAGAGTGCATATATAAGATTTCAAAACAATTGCAACTCCAGAAAAACACAATATTTCCGAACTTATTACTAGAATATCTTTTCTCTTTAAGTTTCCAAAACATCATTTGGTACAGGTGATCATATCTAGTGGATAAACTGTCACTATAATTTAACTTATTTAAAATAATGCTTAAATGATATGCTGGGAACAAAATGTGTCAAGCTTAGTATGGTTTCTGCAGATTGGAAATCTTTTTCAATTCATTTTTCAACCATAGATCATGCATTAGGTCAAGGTGGTATCCTCACATATTATTTTAGCTTTTAATGGTTTAAGAAACTACCCCAAAAATGGTATTGCAAGAGCTAGCTGTTCTCATTATTAATTTGCTTCCATGCCTAGAAATGCTAAGAATGCAAATTTCATCTTGGATAGGACCTCAGCTGCAACGAGACGATACAAAAGACATTTTCTTCAGTGACATGCAAATCACAATGCAGGCTAATATTTTAGTGGAGTGGACGAGGATCCACAAGTTCTTACTCATTGTTCATAACTCCTAAGTGCAAAGTGGAAGAGCATCATTCAGGGTGTATGGCGCAAGTTGGACTTTGTGGAAAAATAATAGTAATTGCAAGAAAGAAATGCACTGGAAATAATACCAACATCATTTTGACACAGTCTTACACAAAGAAATCTAACTTAATGAGTGGGTTATGTGTAAGCCGAGATACTCAGATGATTCAAGCTTTCCGATGTGGGCTTCTTCAGCTCAAGAGAGATTGATTTGTAGCCTCAAGTCAATTGGGAAATTCTGACAAAGATCAATAGTACGAAGTAAACTAAGGATTCAAGCACACATTCTAAGGACATCACCCAAATGTATTTGTGGGCTGCTTTGAAGCAAAATTGCTTTTTATTCACTTGTTGGACATTGGCACGAGCTAGGTCAGTATTTGTTGCCCTTAGGAAGAAGCCAGTGAGCTGCCTTCTTGAACTGCTGTGTTTACCCATAATGCACTTGGAGAGAATTCTAAGATTTTGACCTAGTGACAGTGAAGGTATGGCAATATATTTCCAAGTCAGGATAGTGAGTAGCTTGGAAGAGAACTTGCAGGTCGTGGTGTTCTCATGCACATGTTTCCATTGGCCTTCTAGATGGAAGTGGTTGTGGGTTTGAAGGTGCTGTCGGAGGATCTTCTGTGAATTTCCAGAGCACATCTTCTACATAGTACACACAGCTGCTGCAGAGGAGAGGGGAGTGGATACTTGTAGATGTGGGGCTGAATAAAGTGTCAAGCTTCTTGAGTTTTGTTGGAGCTGCAACCATCTGGGCAAGTGAGGAGTATTCCATTACATGCCGTGGGCGGCCCAGTGGCTCAGTGGTTAGCACTGCTGCCTCAGTGCCAGGGACTTCGGTTTGATTCCTGCCTCGAGTGACTGTCTATGTGGAGTTTGCACATTCTCCCCATATCGGCTTGGATTTCCTCTGGGTGCTCTGGTTTCTTCAATCCAAAGATGTGCAGGTTAGGTGAAATGGCCATGCTAAATTGCCCATAGTGTTAGATGCATTAGTCAGGGGTAAATATAGGGTAGGGGAATGAGTCTGGGTGGATGACTCTTTGGAGGGTCAGTGTGGACTTGTTGAGCTGGAGGGCCTGTTTCCATACTGCAGGTCATCTAATCTCATCTAACTTGTGCCTTGCAGACTGTGGACGAGCTTTTGGGAGCGAGGTTTGAATTACTTGTCTCAGTATTCCCAGTCTCTCATCTTCTCTTGTAGCCACTATAATTATATAGCAAATCTCATTGAGCTTCTAGTTAATGGTAACTCCCAGAATATTGATAGTGAGGGATTCAGTAATGGTGACACTATGGAGTGTCAAGGGGTGGTAGTTATTTTGTCTCTTACTGGAGACATTCAGTGCCTGGCATTTGTGTAGCGTAAATGTTTCTTGCCACTTGTCAGTCCAAGTTTAGATATTGTTTAGATCTTGTTATGTTTGAACATGGATTGATTCAGTACCTAGAGTTGAATGTGGTGCTGACGTTACACAATTTACTGCGAACATCTCTGCTTTTGAGCTTCCGAAGGGAAAATCATTGATACAGCACTGAAGATGATGACTGACCCCAGGTTACAAACCTGAGGAACCCATGCCAAAATGTCCTGGAGCTGAGATAACTGACCAACAACAATGTTCCAGTTAAGATTCCAAATTGCAGATGAGGGTGCTCCCAAATTTCCAATGATTCTAGATTTGCTGGGGCTCCTTGGTGCATCATTCAGTTGAACGTGACCTTGATGTCAAGGGCTGTCACGCTCATCTCACCTCTGGAATTCAGCACGTCCATCCATGCTTGCACCAAGTCTGTAAAAAAGTTAGGAGCCGAGTGGCCCTGGAAGAACTCAAAATGGGCATCACTGAGCAGGTGATTCCCAAACAGATGCTGCTCAATAGCACTGTTGATGGCACCTTCCATCATTTTACTGATGATTGAGGGTAGACTGATGGGATGGTAATTGGCTAGGTTGGCTTTAGAACATAGAACATAGAAGAATACAGCGCAGTACAGGCCCTTCGGCCCTCGATGTTGCGCCGATCCAAGCCCACCTAACCTACACTAGCCCACTATCCTCCATATGCCTATCCAATACCTGCTTAAATGCCCATAATGAGGGAGAGTCCACCATTGCTACTGGCAGGGCATTCCATGAACTCACGACTCGCTGAGTAAAGAACCTACCCCTAACATCTGTCCTATACCTACCCCCCCTTAATTTAAAGCTATGCCCCCTTGTAATAGCTGACTCCATACGAGGAAAAAGATTCTCACTGTCGACCCTATCTAAACCCCTAATCATCTTATACACCTCTATCAAGTCACCCCTAAACCTTCTTTTCTCCAATGAAAAGAACCCCAAGTGCCTCAGCCTTTCCACATACGATCTTTCTACCATACCAGGCAACATCCTGGTAAACCTCCTCTGCAAGCGTTCCAGTGCCTCCACATCCTTCCTATAGTATGGCGACCAAAACTGCACACAATACTCCAGATGTGGCCGCACCAGAGTCTTATACAACTGCAACATGACCTCAGTACTCCGGAACTCAATTCATCTACCAATAAAAGCCAGTACGCCATATGCCTTCTTCACTGCACTATTTACCTGGGTGGCAACTTTCAAAGATCTGTGTACATGGACACCAAGATCCCTCTGCTCATCCACACTACCAAGTATCCGACCGTTAGCCCAGTACCCCATCTTTTTATTACTCTTACCAAAGTGAATCACCTCACACTTAGCTACATTGAACTCCATTTGCCACCTTTCTGCCCAGTTCTGCAGCTTATCTATATCCCGCTGCAACCTGCCACATCCTTCCTCACTGTCTACAACTCCTCCGACTTTCGTATCATCCGCAAACTTGCTCACCCAACTTTCTAACCCCTCCTCCAGGTCATTTATAAAAATGACAAACAGCAATGGTCCCAAAACAGATCCTTGCGGAACACCGCTAGTGACGGCACTCCAAGATGAACCTTTGCCATCAACTACTACCCTCTGTCTTCTTCCGGCCAGCCAACTCCTAATCCAAACCTCCAACTCACCCTCAATGCCATACCTCCGTATTTTTTGCAGTAGTCTACCATGGGGAACCTTATCAAACGCCTTACTAAAATCCATATACACCACATCTACCGCTTTCCCCTTGTCCACCTCCTTAGTCACCTTCTCAAAGAATTCAATAAGGTTTGTGAGGCACGACCTGCCCTTCACAAAACCATGCTGACTATCCTTGATCACATTATTCCTATCCAGATGTTCATAAATCCTATCCCTTACAATTCTCTCTAAGATTTTGCCCACAACAGAAGTGAGACTCTGTTGTTACTAGGGTTACTAGGGTTATCCCTACTCCCCTTCTTGAACAAGGGAACCACATTTGCTAGCCTCCAATCTTCTGGCACTACTCCTGTAGACAACGAGGACATAAAAATCAAGGCCAATGGCTCTGCAATCTCCTCCCTTGCTTCCCAGAGAATCCTAGGATAAATGCCATCAGGCCCAGGGGACTTATCTATTTTCACCCTTTCCAGAATTTCCAACACCTCTTCTCTACATACCTCAAAGCCATCCATTCTACTTAATTGTGACTCAGTACTCACATCGACAACAATGTCCTGTTCCTGATTGAATACTGACAAAAAGTATTCATTCAGTGTCTCCCCAATCTCTTCAGCCTCCACACGCAACTTCCCACTACTATCCTTGACTGGACCTATTCCTACCCTAGTCATTCTTTTATTCCTGACATACCTATAGAAAGCCTTAGGGTTTTCCCTAATCCTACCAACTAAGGACCTTTCATGTCCCCTCCTTGCTGCTCTTAGCTCTCTCTTCAGGTCCTTCCTGGCTACCTTATAACTCTCAATCGCCCCAATTGAACCTTCACGCCTCATCTTTACATAGGCCGCCCTCTTCCATTTAACAAGGGATTCCAATTCCTTATTAAACCACGGCTCCCTCACACGACCCTTTCCTCCCTGCCTGACGGGCACATATCAAGGACACTCAATAGTTGCTCCTTGAACAAGCTCCACATATCAATTACACCCTTGCCTTGAAGCTTACTTTTCCAGGCCACACATCCTAAGTCATGCCTCACAGCATCATAATTTCCCTGCCCCCATCTATAACTCTTGTCCTGTAGTGCACACTTATCCCTCTCCATCACTAGAGTAAAGGTCACCGAATTGTGGTCACTGTCCCCAAAGTGCTCACCTACCTCTAATTCTAACACTTGGCCTGGTTCATTACCCAGAACCAAATCCAGTATGGCCTCACCTCTTGTTGGCCTATCTACATATTGTGTCAGGAAACCATCCTGCACACATTGGACAAACACTAACCCATCTAACGAACTTGAGCTATAGCTTTCCCAATCAATATCAGGAAAGTTAAAGTCCCCCATAACAACCACCCTATTACTTTCACTCTTCTCTTGAATCATCCTCGCAATCCTTTCTTCTACGTTTCTAGGACTATTAGGAGACCTGTAAAAAACTCCTAACAGGGTGACCTCACCTTTCCTATTCCTAACCTCAGCCCAAACTACCTCAGATGGCGAGTCTTCATCCATTGTCCTTTCCACAGCTGTAATACTATCTTTGACAAGCAATGCCACACCTCCCCCTCTTTTACCCCCACCTCTGACCCTACTAAAACATTTAAACCCTGGAACCTGCAACAGCCAATCCTGTCCCTGTTCTACCCATGTCTCCGTAATAGCCACAACATCGAAGTCCCAGGTACCAACCCACGCTGCAAGTTCACCTACCTTATTTCGTATACTTCTTGCATTGAAGTATACACACTTCAAACCACTTTCCTGTTTACAGGCACCCTCCTTTGAAATTGATGCCATGTTCCTAACCTCCCTACACTCCAGGTCCTGCACCCTAAAGCTACAGTCTGGGTTCCCATGCCCCTGCAGAGTTAGTTTAAACCCCCCCTCTTTCTCCTGCTTTTTGTATATAGGACATACCTGGGCAATTTTCCAAATTGTCAGGTAAATGCCAATGTTGTAACTGTTCTGGAACAGCACACCTCGGGGAGAAGCAAGTTCTCGAGCACAAGTCTTCAATACTGTTTCTAGAATATTGTCATGGCCCATAGCCTTTGCATTATTCAGTGCCTCCAACTGATATCATGAGGACTACTGATTCATCAGCAGATTTCCTTGCCCATGTGTAAACCTGAAGCCATGAGACTTCACAGGATCCAGAGTGGATGTTAATGAGTCCTAATGCATACTACCTCTGTTGAATCTGTCTGCCGGTAGGACAGGACATATCCAGGGATGGTGATGGTGGTATCTAAGACATAGAATCGCACTTTAGAGGCAGAGCGTGACATTGTTGCTTGAAGAATCAGAGAAACAACTCTCCCAAATTTGGCACTTGACCTCTGATATTTCTAAGGAGGACTTTGCAGGATTGACAGGGCCGTTTCTGTCGCTATTATTTCAGCTGCATAGGTCCATGCCAGGTGGTCCATCCAGTTTCATTTTTTTCTTGAGACTTTTTAATGATTGATCCAACTGAGTGAATTGCTAGACCACTTCAAAGGGCAGTTAAGATTTAAGCATATTTCTGTACGTTTGGAGTTACATGTAGGCCAGACCACATGAGGATGACAAATGTCCCTGAAGGACATTAATGAGCCAGATGGGTTTTTGACAATCAAAAGTATTGTATGCGAGAATAAATTTGAGGAGATAGCCAGATTTTTAGTTAGCAATCGATGAAAGAGTTATGAGGACCATCCAGGAAAGGAAGTTAAGGCCGAGATGAAATCAGCCATGATTGCATTAAATGGTGGAACAGACTTGGGAGCTAAACTAGCAAATCTTGCTCCTCATTCTTCTGTTGTTACAAAGTCCTGCACACTAAAATCCTAATGGCATATTCCTACCTGGATATGCATTAAAGTGCACACTCCATAATGTACGATCAGAAGCTCTACTAGGAAATATAAAGTCTCTCTGTGCAAAACATTTGCTGACAAAAAAAACCTTTAAAAAGCCTAACCAGGTAGGTACCAATAACTATTTTGAGATTGAAACGCATCAAATTTCAAGGGAGCAACATTTCCGATAGGCTAAAAACAAGTGTGTAAGCTATCTCCACTAACCGTAGAATGTTTAGTTTTCTGGTTTAAAAGTGCAATGGGCTCAAAAATGCAGATTACATTTCCATACGATGCTGCAATCTGTCGAGAAAACACATTTAAGAAATTAAAATGGATTGTTTATTCCTACAAGTATGCAATCAAATTTATGCTTGGAAAATTTATAAAATCACCTCACAGAGTTAGAGAAATTAAAAGTCAATAAATCATCTTTGCCTTAAACTGAGAATATTCTGCTCGATTCCTCGGAGATAAAGTGATACCCCACTTACAGGTTCATACATTGAAAAACTTAGGTCATAGTTTTATTTTGCCACCCAATAATTTTCCAATTTTATTGAAAATCTCTTGCAAACATCTCCAATAATTAATTTCAGATAAAGGAATATAGCATGGATAGATACATACCATACTTTTCATCGTTGTCATGGGATAAAAGAAAACAAGCAATCTTCGCATTAGATGTACAGTGAACATCACTTCAGAAAGCAAAAGATCAAATATCCACTAATGCAAATGGAGAAATGAGCAAATTGTTGCAACCTGCCTTGCAGTAAGACGACATTTTAAAGATCGACTTTTTTAATCTTACAAAAAAAACTTTGATTTCCATTTCTTGTTTGACTTCCTTTAGCATCCCAATCATTCTAGTAACAACGTGTTGTAAACATATTGAAGCTGCAGAAGACTAATTAAAGTTGATTGATTAAAGATTGATCAGAGGTGGCTTGGTAGTTCAGTGGTTAGCACTGTTGCCTTACAGCGCCCTGGGCCTGAGTTTAATTCCAGCCTTGGGTAACTTATACATGGGGGTAAAAGATGGTATTAAGTTGGCCCAGGGACTAGCTATTTCAACAGAACGAGAGTGTTTTGTAACACTTCCAAAGCAGGGGAGTTTGGGTAGATATTCGTGCGTTATTAAAATTGAGAAACTTGATTCTGATACACAAAACATCAGATTTAGAAATGATACATTAAACTGTCTCCACAGTACATGAAAGAAGATCTAAAAGGAGTCAGCTAAGAACTCTAAAGATTTGAGATAGAGGACTAATTTCTTTAGACTTGAATCTCAAATCATAGACAGTATCCGGAAACGTGCTGAAACTTTGTTTTAATGCCTATTTCAAGAGCATTCCCAAATTTCTCCTTTATTTTGATAGCTTTTTAAAAATTTCTTGTGTAATAAAATTCTGTTCCGTTCTTAAAGAAAATCTGTGGCCATTATCAATGTGCCTCAGTGACTAACCATCACGTTAACTAAACAGAATAAAGATTTATCAAGCCAAATTTATTTTTGGGATTCGACTTCGAGTCACACCATCACCTATGCAGAATGTTTGAACTCTGTTGCAACATGTCATCAACAACTTTAGTGCATTACCTTCTGAAAGCAAAGAACAGAAGCCCCCAAAAAAGAGAGTAATGAATGAACAGCTAATTAATCTATTTTGATTATATCAGAAGGTGGCGTCAAGAATTCCTTACTAAAGATGTAAGGCTAAAGATGTATTAACTAACTTGTATTATCTCTCCTAGCAATCCAAACCTTGGACTCCAGTATAATTCTGGTAAACACATCCTGTTCATTCCAAGGTTGTTATCTTAAGATTTCACAGAATTTCACAAGTATAACAGAACAGAACAAGGCCATTCAGCCCTTGATCTCTGAACTGGGTCTTCAAATGAGCAACAATGCCTCCAGGTAGCCTCCTGCTTTATTCCCCCATATCTTGACATGTTATTTGGATAGAAATAATAATCACCTAATGCCTCAAGTAAACCTGCCTCCATCACATTTTCAGGCGATGCATACCCCAACTTTCATACCCCAACTACTCACATCTGAAACGAAAAGATTTTCACATTAATATTTGCTGCTTCTTCTGATCAATTTAAAGCTATGCCCTCTGGTTCTTGATCCTTTCACAAGTGGTAGAAACCCATCAACGCTGATCAGGTCCCCCATGATTTTGAAAACCTTCATTAGATTTCCTCTTACCCTTCCTCTCTCCAAGGAGAACAGTCTCAGTTGCTTCAATCCATGGTCAAAACTTACATTTCTCATCCCTGGAACCATTCTTGGAATAACTTTGGCATTCTCGCCAATGTGTTCACATCCTATAATGTGGTACCAATATCAACACAAAGTTCTCCAACTTGAAGCCTAACAAGTGTCTTACACAAGTTCAGCATCAGCTCCTTGTTCCTGTACTCTATGCCCAAATAATAAAGTCATGGAAACTGTATTAAACTCTTCAGCAACTTTCAGTAATCTGTGTGCATATGTATGTACACTTGGGGTCCTCTGCTCCTGCATGCCTTTTGGAAATATATCCCCAGTCTTATTTCATTTCAGTGTTACTAAAAAGAATTACCTCAAACTTTTCTGCTTGGAATGCTATCTGCCACCTGTTGTCCATATTGTCTTTCAATATGTCCATGTTTGACTTCTACACTGACCTCTTCAAAATTTACAATTCTTTCAAGTTTTGTGTCATCTGCAAACTTTGAAATGGTCACCTATACATCAAGATCCAGATGACTGACTTACTTCAGGAAAAGCAAAAAGGTCCCAATACCGATCCCTTAGAAATTCCCCTAAATGTCCACCTGCTTGAAATATATCGATTGATCATTAGTATTCCCTATCACTCAGTCAATTTCTCATCTCTGTTGCTACTAGCCCACTTCACCTATGACCTACACCAGTCCACTCAGGGCTGTTGCTGTATCAAGCAACTTCTCAAAGTCCAAACTCATCACATCAACAGTGTTATTGATCCAAAGACCTCTAACTAGTCAATTAAACACAAATTCCACTTTTGAATTCTTCCTAATCAACCCACCTCTATCCAGGAAACAAAAAATTGTCACGATGGTTTCGATAAACTTCCCCACTATGGAAGCTAAACTGAGTAGTTTGTAAATGCTGGGTTTAATCTTTACAATCTTTCCTGAACAATGCTCCAAAATTTGCAGTTTCTTTGAATCTTTTCATGACATTTGAGTAATCTGGATCTCAAGTTTCTTTCAACCTCCACTATTTCAAACAACTCACCAAATAGAAAACCAAGTGCCAATTTTGGGAATGCTTTATTAGATATTAAGTACACCAGAATCAAACAATGAGTGTATTTTTATCATGAGAAGAGGAATATTAATAAATTACAGAAACTGAACTGCTGGATGGGAAATCACAGGATTTAGAAGCAGTAAGCCCTTTGACAATCAGCCAATTAACAAGATCATGGCTCATTTGTTAAAAGCAAAGTCCTGCAGATGTTGGATGTCTGAAATAAAACCAGTGACTGCTTAATAAATTCTGCAGATCTGGCACTTGCGGAGAGAAAAACAGACTTAACAGTGCAAGTCTGATAGAAGTTTTCTTTGGAACTAAAGGGGATTTCTGAGACAGTGCCTTCTGAGGCACAGTTCCAAAGTTGCATGACTCAAAAACAAAAATCCCCTCACCTCTGACTGATAATAGGTAACCTAATTTTAATAGTGTCCTCTAGTTGTGAACCCAGGAGGCAAAACATTCTTTCCACCTCCACCTTAAGAGAATTCAATATTTTGTTAATGTAGGATCATAGAATGTGCACAGTGCAACAAGAGGCCACTTGGCCTATCAAGTCCACACTGACCCTCCAAAGAACGTCACACCCAGATCCACACTCCTACCCTATCACCGTAACTTTACATTTACCATGACAAATTCATTTGGCTTTCACATCCCTGGATACTACAGGGTAATTTAGCACGGCCAATCCACCGAACATGCACATATTTGGACAGTGGAAGGAAACCAGAACACCTGGCAGAAACCCATGTAGACAGAGGGAGAACATGCAAACTCAACATAGTCACTCAAGGTTAGAATTGATCCCGTGTTCCTGGCACTGAGGCAGCAATGCTAACCACTATGCCAACATGACCACCACGTAACCTCTCATTTTAAAAAAGGGAAGTGGTTATGGAATCACAGCAGGTAAAATATCATTAATCTATACAATAACTGAGCAATGATTGAGCTCAAGAATTTGAATTGCCTCTTCTGTGCGCCATGGCATTATCAAGGCACACAATTTGGAAGTAATGCAACATACCTTTCCCTGATGCGTGGAGCAATCAACACATCCAACTTGGATATTTCCATGTTTGGCTCCAGGAATAATTTGAAGTCTTTCAAAATCACTGGCTAAAATCACGATATCACACCCTGAAGCATAAGCCTGGTTAAGACATGAAAACAATTGGTGAGCAAGCATTAACAAAATTGACTAATGTTTAATACTGTAAACATATTTATTAACAGATATTTAGCTTGTTGCTAAAATAATGTTTATAACTTCTGCAGTTGGCTTTTCAAAAGGTAGAAGTATCAAACAACTGAAAAGGGAATGGAGCAAATGAGATTAACTTTGCCATGAACCTCCATGAGACAAAAATTCAAGCAACATCAATTGGTTTGGCAGCAGGGATCTGACAGATGAAATTATTTTCTTATAAAACAACTAACAAGTAACATTAAAACAATGCAGAATCTTAAAAATTCTTCTGAGTCAGTCCAAAATATTAGCTGGATTAGGAAAAGTTGAAAATTTACCTGCAACTAAGATGACCATTTTGCAAAAGTAAACTACAGCTTTAAGACCATAAGATGTCGGTATAGAATTAGGCCATTCTACCTATCGAGTCTGCTCCACAATGATGGCTGATAGGTTTCTCAATTCCATTCTCCTTACAACCCTTAATCCCCTGACTAATCAAGAACCTATTTCTGTCTTAAAGACACTCAATGACTTGGCCCTCTGTGGCAATGAGTTCCACAAATTAACCAGCCTCTGGCTAATGAAATCCTTCCTCATCTCAGTTCTAAAGGGTCATCTCTTTTCTCGGAGGCTGTGCCCTCTGGTCCTAATCTTTCCGACTAATGGAAACATCTTTGCCATGTCCACTCTGTACAAGCCTCCAAATATTCTGAGTTTCAATCAGATCCTCACTTATCCTTCTAAACAATACGTGCAGATCCAGGGTCCTCAACTGCTCCTCATACAAGAAGCCCTTCTTGCTGGAATCAGTCTCACAAACCTCAATATCCTTTCCAATGCCAGTATACCCTTGCTTAGGTCATGGCGCAAAAACAGCCCTCAATATTCATCTGGTCTGACCAGACCTCAGCAGTACATCTCTGTTCTTATGAATGTTAACATTGTATTTGCCTTCTGAACTGCCAAGTGAACCTGCATGTTAACATTAAGAGAATCCTGAACTAGAGCTCCCAAATCCCTTTTTGCTTCAGATTTCCAAAGAATTTTCCCATTTACAATAGTATTCACCTCTAATCTTCTGACTTAAGGGCTTAATTGCTCATTTTAACACATTGTATTCATCTGCCATTTCTCTGCGCACTCTCCGAGCCTGTTCAAGCCCCTGCGCAGCCTCTCCACTTCCTCAATACAACTGGTCTCTTCACGTATCTTTATGCCATCTGAAAATCTGGCAACAATGCCCTCAGTTCCTTCATCCAGATCTTAATGTATAATGTGAATTATCCCAACCCAGACCTGTGCAGAACTCTACTAGTCACCAGCTGTAGTCCTGGGAAAGACCCTTCATCCTTATTGTCTCCTGCCAGGCAGCCAATACTCTATCAATGCGAGTAGCTAGCCACTAGCACCTTGGGCTCTTTTGTTATTTGGTAGCCTTCTAAACAGCACCTTGTCAAAGGCCTTCTGGAAATCCAATTGATCACATTCACTGGCTCTCTTGCTTCTAACTTGCTCATTACATCTTCAAACAATTCTAAGATTTGTCAGGCATGATCCTCCCATTGATGATACTGCACTGACTCAGCTCTATTCTACTTTGAACTTTCAGGTACTCCACAGTCTTGACTCAAAATCTTACCAACGACTGAAGTCAGGCTAACCAGCCTAAAATTTCCTGTATTCTACCTTGCTTCCTTCTTAAATGGGTGCTGCATTAACCATTTTCCAGTCCTCTGGGACCACACACTTGCAATGATAACTATGTTTAATATTTCTCTCAATTCAGCTGAATAAATCTGCAAACGGTTTTGATCTGTGTGACTCTGCAGCACATTATACAATGCAGTTAACCAAGAAATCAAGCGGCCAAAGGAAAGCCTCCTGGAAAGATTTGATGAACACAAGTTTGTTACTGGTTAGAAAACAGGAGAATAAAGTCATTGTTAATTTCATTACTACTTAGCATTTCTCTCAGCATCATTCCTTTTAGAAACAGGAAATTAATAAAGAATGGCTGACTGGCTGGACAACATTTATTCATGTCATTTACTTGCTAGTAAACACCCCTCTGAATAGATTAAAGTATTGCCAACATGTGTTTATTAAATAATTTAACATACTTCATGTTATTTTTACCAATTCGCACAGCAGCAGCTAGGCCAGTGGTCGATATTATCCATCTAAACATTTTTAAAATCTTAGGTTTATTTTTTAAAGTGTAATAATGAACATTTCATATCGTCAGTTAAAAAATGAACCTCACATGAACGTTTATGCATGACACTTAAAGGAAGGCTCGCTTGATTGTACATTTTTCAGGATTATCATTAATATCCAAAAACCTCCCCCTCCTTCAATATGCTTCTTAGAAGTTAATTAAATCCCTGTTCAAACATATGCTTTGCTGGTGTAAATTTTATTGTCTGGTTACTCTTTTGAGAAGTATTTTCAATGTTTCATATGAAAGCTGTATACTATTGAGAGTAGTTTTGTGGCCAAATATACATAAGTGGGTGCATCATTTGCTTGCTGGAATCAGTCTCACAAACCTCAATATCCTTTCCAATGCCAGTATACCCTTGCTTAGGTCATGGCGCAAAAACAGCCCTCAATATTCATCTGGTCTGACCAGACCTCAGCAGTACATCTCTGTTCTTATGAATGTTAACATTGTATTTGCCTTCTGAACTGCCAAGTGAACCTGCATGTCTCTTGTATTTGAAAAGTCCTTTGTGTGTTACAGTCATCAAGTATTTCTCTCTGACACAGGATACACTTTCATCTGGAGATAGGCTTGACTAAAGATCAGTTTTATTGAGAAGTTGACCTCCAGTTACTCCGCAAATAGTTAAATTGATTAAAGGCAAAGGATACTGTTCAGCGCAGAGTTCTGAATTAGTGACCTTAAAATCACCGCAAATGTGTACTAATCAATTTTTACTCATAGCTCATTTCTGACTTCGATCTTGACCAGCCTTTCTAATTCTGCCTCAACCTGCATGAGGGACTGAACCAGCATTGCAACACTTTGCTTGATTCACATCCTTGAATTTCAATTTGATATATCTGCCATGCTTCCCAGATCCCCATTAAAAACAATGGCATGTTTCTTTTGAATGAGATAGATAGCAGAGCCTGACAAACAATGTACTTCAGCCCAGTTGAGTTTGATTTTTTTCAACCACATTCTTCACAATCAAAGTTGGAAATTTTCCTTTGACACTTTAGAACAAACCTTAAGACCGATCATATAACTGAACATTCACATTGAATCAACCTCTTAAGAGGCACCACATTGCCTGTGTACATTCTTAACACAATTGTTGAGTTGCAGCGCAATGTGGACTTCGCTGCTTCTGATAAACTCATTGATGAGACTGCCGCTCTGGTATTCAACTCCATTCTTGCCAGTTTGCCGTTAGGGAGTTATCCAGCATTAGTCAACTTTGCCAGAAATGGCCAGTTTGTTCATTCTCTTCAGAGTGAGTCTGGGCATTTCTTGCATCCATTTCTTACATTGCAGATTTTCTTCCTACTCTTCCATTTCTGTCAAATACTGTTATGAAGGATGTGATAAATAGACCATTACATGATAACGTTTTGATTGAACATAGCACAGATTTGTGAATAGGAAGTAGTGTTTGATGAACTTGGAATGCTTTTGGAAGTGTTAATATTTAATTGATCAAGGTCAGCCAATGGATGTCATACACTTGCATCAGACCTTAAAGCCTCCCACAAGAGGTTGGCTTGGTAAGTTAAAGAAGAGAGATTTGGAGTTAATGTGCTTGCACAGATTAACGACTGGTTATCAAGAAGAAAAACCTGTACAAATAAATGGGTCTCTTGCATTGGAAGGCTGTATGACTGCTGGGTAATCCAGGGATTGGTACTTGGACGTCAGCTTTTCACAACATACACTGATTTGAAGGTGGAGACAAAATGTAATATTTCCAAATTTACAGCTGAAACAAAGTGAGAACTTGCTTAATGAAGATACAAAGCAGCATCAGGATGATTTTGATGGGCCTACTGAATGGGCAGGTATATGGCTGGTAGAAAAATGCTACGTAATTGACTTTGGTAGGAGAAACAGATGCAGAGTGTTGCTTAAATGCAACTAGGCTAGACAGTGCAAATGTAGAGACCTAGGTGCCCTTGTCGAAAACTTTTAGGCCCAGCATGCTGCTCATGCAGCAGACTATTAGAAAGGCAAACAAAATATCAGCTTTTATTACGAGAGAACTTGAGTACAGGAGTAATGACATCTAGCTTCAATTGCACAGCAGTTGTCTTGGCTTGACCACACCTGGAGTAACATGTACCTTCTTCATCACAGGATATGTATTATAGCTATAAAGGGAGTACAATGAAGGCTCTGCAATGAAGGAACACCAGACTTGTTCAGAGGGCAGCACAGCTGTCCTATGAAGAGAAACTCAGCAAACTGGTCCCGTATCCTCTCGTGCTTTCAAAAACAAAGTGACATTAGTAGTTTTAACAAATACTTACAGGATAGAAAGGATAGATGAAGTTAAGATTATTTTCTTGGTTGGGAAATCTAGGCCAGGGGACCCAATTTAAAAATAAGGGGAATGCCACTTGGATTTGACAAAATCAGAAGTCACACAACACTCAGTTAAAGTACAACAGGTTTATTTGAAATCACAAGCTTTTGGAGTGCTGCTCCTTCATCAGGTGAAGTCCAGCAGGCACTCTGGACTTCACCTGATGAAGGAGCAGCACTCCAAAAGCTTGCGATGTCAAATAAACCTATTGGACTATAACCAGGTGTCATAAGACTGCTGACCTTGTCCACCCCAGTCCAACACTGACAACTCCACATAATGGCTTGAGTTTGAGATGAGGAACAAAGTTTACACTCAGAGGATCTTGAACCTTTGAAATTCTCCGCCAGATTGCTCAAACTTCACGCATACGTCAGGGAGAGAATGATAGATTTGTGGGGGCTGCACAGTGGATCAGTAGTTAGCATTGCTGCCTCTCAGCACCAGGGATCTGGGTTCAATTCCAGCCTTGGGTGACTGTGGGGAGTTAGTACATTCGCTCCATGTCTGCATGGGTTTCCTCTGGGTGCTCTAGCTTCCAGTCGGAGTCCAAATACATGCAGGTTAGGTGGATTGGCCATGCTAAATTGCTCTGTAGTGTCAAGGGATATGCAGGCATCTTTCTGTACTGCAGGGATTTCTATGATTACCAGCAGCATTACCTCTAAAATTTCTTCCAAGCTGTGCAGGACGACAGTCAGTGTGCTATTGTGACTTCCAGAACTAACACCACGATTGGCGTACTGATACCATTTTTTAAACTTACCATGTCCTCCCCTCCCTCCATCCCACTTACTATCCTTTCAAGTCTGGCAGGAGACACAATTGTTCTGCCATTCTCTCACACTGATCACTTAAGCTGAACTAACAACATCTTTTCTTCACCTACAGCATTAGCTCCAGCGACCCCCAACCCAACCAAAACAAACTATAGCATAAATGCTGTCCCCTCCACACTCTCATGTTATCTTCACTGCTGATACCATCGCCATGCTAACATCAAGTGCTCTACATAGAGCAGCTGCACATTTATGCAGCATTAGAAGCAGTGATGATTACCAAAGGTATATAGGGTTATGGACAGAGGATAGGTCCAAAGTATTAAAGTGTTCAATCAGCCATGAATGGCAGAACAGGATCAATATTATTGACAGCTACTGACCTGAAACATGAATTCCATTTCTCTTGACAGGATTGACAGATCTGCTGATTATCTGCAATATTGGGTATTCTGTGGATATTCTATATCCATGGTATTTTAATTTGTCTTTGCACTAAGTAGATCTATTAGCTTAATCAAAACAAAAATGTCCCATCTTGTATGGTCAACAGGAGCGATATACTTGATAACTGGCTAATATATCTGTTTTGTTGCTTACAAGTATGAAGACACTTTCGTGAAAAAGGAGATCCCAATCTGTTTTGGCAAAAGAGGAATGCTCTGCCAAGGACTAGTTCAAGCTCACCCTTTCGACAAAGACCAAATGTTTGAAGTAGATTCTATAACAAAAATATAGCAAACTTAGTTTTAACTGGCACCTTATGAACTGGAACTCCTGATAAACCAGCAAAAATTATGTACTGTAAATCAAATACTGTAAGCTTTGCTATATTATTCTGTACTATAATTAGTTTTTAAAAATTTGTCTCAATGTAAACATACTTTTCATTCTATCCAATGGCCACATTAAGCGTCAACAGTCAATTCAATTTTGAGTCAATTTCTCAAATATCTCAATCTACTGGAATGCCTGAGTAGTCAGTTGAGGGTGCAAACAAGAAAGCTCTCTGCTGCCAAGTTTTATTTAAGGCAAAATTATATTTCTAATTAAGTATTAGAAGGGAAATCTAATTAAAACATATAGAATACTGAATGGCCTCGATAGAGTAGATGTCAGAAAAGATGTTTCCATGGGTAGGAGAGTCTAGGACTCGAAGGTACAGCATTAAGAGCAAAAGGGAAAGCTTTTTAGAACAGAGATAAGAAGAAACGTCCTCAGCCAGAGAGTCAGATGTACAGCATGGAAACAGACCCTTCGGTCCAACCCATCCATGCCAACCAGATATCCCAACTCGATCTAGTCCCGCCCACCAGCACCTGGCCCATATCCCTCCAAACCCTTCCTATTCATATACCTGTCCAAATGCCTCCCAAATGTTGCAGTTGTGCTAGCCTCCACCACTTCCTCTGGCAGCTCATTCTGTACACATACTACCCTCTGTGTGAGGACATTGCCCCATAGGTCTCTTTTATATCTTTCCCCTCTCACCCTAAACCTATGCCCTCTAGTACTGGACTCCCCAACACCAGTGAAACGATTTTCCCTATTTACCCTATCAATGCCCCCCATAATTTTGTAAACCTCTATAAGGGTCACCCCTCAGCCTCTGACCCTCCAGGGAAAACAGCCCCAGCCTTTTTAGCCCTTTCCTCTAGCTCAAATCCTCCAACTCTGGCAACATCCTTGTAAAGCCTTTCTGAACCCTTTCAAGTTTCACAACATCATTCTGATAGGAAGGAGACCAGAATTGCACGCAATCTTCCAACAATGGCCTAACCAATGTCCTGTACACCCGCAACATGACCTCCGAATTCCTGTACTCAATACTCTGACCAATAAAGGAAAGCATACTAAACACCTTCACTATCCTATCTACCAGCGACTCCGCTTTCAAGGAGCTATGAACCTGCAGTCCAAGGTCTTTTTGTTCAGCAACACTCCCTAGGACCTTACCATTAAGTGTATAAGTCCTACTAAGATTTGCTTTCCCAAAATGCAGCACCACGCATTTATCTGAATTAAACTCCATCTGCCACTTCTCAGCCCATCTGGTCCAGATCCTGTTGTAATCTGGAGGTAACCCTCTTCGCTGTCCACTACACCTCCAATTTTGGTGTCATCTGCAAACTTACTAACTGTACCTCCTATGCTCGCATCCAAATCATTTATGTAAATGACAAAGTGCAGGGCCCAGCACCAATCCTCGTGGCACTCCACTGGTCACAAGCCTCCAGTCTGAAAAGCAACCCTCCAACACCACCCTCTGTCTTCTACCTTTGAGCCAATTCTGTATCCAAATGGCTTGTTCTCCCTGTATTCCATGAGATCTAACCTTGCTAATCAGCTTCCCATGGGGAACTTTGTTGAACGCCTTACTGAAGTCCATATAGGATCTTACCATTAAGTGTATAAGTCCTGCTAAGTGATGAATCTATGGAAATCATTGCAACAGAAGGCTGTGGAGGTCAGGTCATTGAGTATATTTAAGATTGAGATAGGTTCTTTAATATCACGAGGATCAAGGTTATGGGGAAGGAGGAGGAGAATGGGGTTGAGAAACCTATCAGCCTGATTGAATGGTGGAGCAGACTCAATGAGATGAATTGCCTAATTTCTGCTCCAATGTCTTATAGCCTTATCTGTGGAGGTTCAGATTTGGCAAGGAGGAAAAGTCAAAATCTGTGGAGAATAGATAAGAAACTCAGGTCTGACAGCACTTATGGAGGGAAAGTAGAGTTAGAGTTAGTGTTCACTTCCAGTGGCCCAATATTAGAAATCAGCTAGGAAAAGGCTGAATCTATGCTGGTGACAAAGGGAAAAGCAGAGTGTGCGCGAGAGAAAGAGAAAAGGTACACAGACAAAGGGATTGTTGCTGGTAAGCAAGGGAAAAGATGATGGATAATTGATTATGAGGAATAAGTAGTTGAAAATGGCTTGGCGGTGTTGAAATCAACTCATTTCCAACAGGACCTGGGGTTTAGTAGTAGACAATGGAGGAGGTGCTCATGTTCTGAAATTGTTAACCTATGTTGAGTCCTGAAGCCTTTATGTTGCCTGCTGATATCCATTACAAAATCTGACGACTTCCACAGATACCTTGACTATACATCCTCACATTCTGCTTCCTGTGAAGACGTCATTCCATTCTCGCAGTGTCTCCATCTCATCAGTTTGGATGATGCAGGGAAGGCCTTAGGGCATGTGCTGAAAATGTGTTGCTGGAAAAGCGCAGCAGGTCAGGCAGCATCCAGGGAACAGGAGAATCGACGTTTTGGGCATAAGCCCTTCTTCAGGACATGTGCACCTTATTTTCCTCAACCTAGGATTCCCTGCTACCAGTTGGCAAGGTCTTTAGATGTGTCCAACTCATTTCTTACGCATCTACTCTCACACCTACCCTTCCCTCCCACAACAATGTTAAGAGTCCCTTGTCCTTACTTTCCAAACCACCAGTCTTCTGATGTAAAAGGATAAGCTGACATTTTGGCTACCTCTAGCAAGATGTCACAACCAGACACATTCCCCTTCCCGGTCAGAATTTCGCAGGGACCCTTCTGATAAACCCTCCTCCTACACTCCCACCACACCTTCCCATAAGGTGCGAACACTTGCCCAATTATATCTCCTCTCCTCACCATCCAAGGTGTCAGATACACTTTCCAAGTGAAGCAGCTACTTTAAGGTATTTCATTCAGTCTAATGTATTTGCTGCTCACAACGCAATCTCCTCTACATTGGGGAGATAAAACAGACTGGATGATCGCTTTGCACAGCGCCTACATTCTCCTGTAAAAATGTGCCCAAACTTCCACTTGCCCACCCACTTCAACACACAACTGTGCTTCACTTCTGTCTCAGCACTGCTTCAGTGCTCCAGTAAAGCTCAATGTAATCTGGAAAAACAATATCACATCTTCCAATTAGGTATCTTGCAGCCTTCAGTACTCAACGTTGAGCTTAACGATTTCAGAACATATACACCTCCTTCCTAGTCTGTCGTCTACTCCCACAATCACAGATCTTGCCATGATATAGGTTACTTTCAGCACAGCCAATGAATTTTCAACGATTCATAGGCCCCATTATCACCTATCTTTTCTTACATAAAACAAATAACTGCAGAAGCCAGATATTTGAAACACAACAAAATAGTAACTGCTAGAGAAACTCAAGGTTTGGCAGCATCTCTGGACAGAAAACAGAATTAAGTGAGAATGTCAAGTCAAGGGACACTTCTTCAAAAAGTTCAGTGCACACAGTCACAAACCTGAATTACTAACTGAAAGGAGTCTTGACAAAAAATTGCAATGAAGGAGGGAGTATTGAGAACAGATCTGGGCACCACATCTTAGGAAGAATATATTGGCCTTGGGAGGGAGTACAATGTACTTTCTAAGAATGATACCTGGACTTCAGGTGTTAAATTTGAAAGAGTATACAAATTCATCCTGCTTACTCCAGAATTTCTAAGGTTAATGGAAAATCTGATCAACGTCTTCAAGATGATAACAAGAAAAGTCAGGGCCATTAAAATTATTTTCACTGGTTAGAGATGCTAGATCTTGGGGGCATATTCGAAAAATTAGTTGTGGAGAAATGTTTGAAAACACTTCCAAATGCAAATTCTCTGCCACAGATGGCAATTGATGCTGAAGTTGTTAATTTTAAATCTGGGACAGACAAATGTGTGTCAAGCAAAGGTATTCAGGGATATGGGCCAAAAGTATATAAATAAAGTTAGGCTACAGATCAACCATGATCACATTCCATGGGTGGAATAGCCTTGAGGGACTGAATGGCCTACTCCCATGTATTTTAAATAAGCAGTATTAAAATCAAAAATGATAGGTAAAAATAATGTTAAGCCATTACTACAAGAGCAGTAACAATTACTGCACCCATTTACTGTTATAACAAATAGCACCAACAATGACTGTTGTCAATAACATTTTCCCAAACAGAACATATGTAGCTGTATTCCATTCCTAAACAAAAGGGTTGAAACTGGTTTAGTGTGTTTGTAGAAGACCAAGCCAAATCAGGAGATAAAAAATTCATGAACCTAAGGAGAGAAGGCTAAAAATACATTTACATATACCACTGGTAAGCTATAACCAGGAAGTTAGTAATCTAAGTGCTCCTATTATAACAATTCAGGGGTTTTCAGAGATGCTCAAAGTCAACTCATACAAGCTAAGTGAGAAATAGCCCAAGTTTTTAAAAATGTTCTCTTTTTCTACACAAAGATAATCAACATTCGCATAATTGCTGAAACAGGAAAATGGAGAATTACAGGTGACTCCCTCTCAGTCTTTGAAGGAAAGAGGTAAATAATATAGTGTGTTCAACATGTTGAGCCCCCTATTCGACCTTGCTAAAATAGAACCTCCCTCCTGAATAGATAGCATATCACCAGACTTCTCCATCATAGAACATACCAGAATAGACGCTGGACAGACTCCAAAGCCAAACAAAATCAAGTTGCTTTATACAATGCTTTACAACAGCTTTTATGTTTCTGTAGTAGATCACATAACCCAGGCCTCAATGAAACTTGCACAATCTGCAGTAGCAATATCATAATAGTTATGATATTCAACTGGAAACTCAGTCTTCAACTATGATCTCATTCTTCAGAATATTAATGTTATAGTTCAAAATACTTTTTTTTAACAACTTGCAAACAAAAGTATCACTCAATGTGATCTTGGAGCTGTTGATTCGGGAAGGGAACCTGCCACTGTTATACTGATGGCTGAACTGTCCATTGAAGTAGCTAAGCAAGTCTTCTGCTGCATCACATTACATACCCTTCTCATGGCAAGAGAGCATGCAGTAAATGGCAGCCTTGCCAGCAATAATAATGTCCAGTGAATGAAATCAAAAGAAACTTTGATTTGATAGAGAAACTGATCCAAATGGTGGAAGCGCAAAGGACAAGAAAACAACGATTCAAGATGGTTATGTACTGATTCGTCATCCAAGTAAAAACTTTAAGCAGTGAGTGATTCGGGTCCAGAAACTTGATCTGGAATCCAGAAATGGGGGAAGACACTAAGACTGGCACGTGTGGGTAGGGTGGCATAGGGTGAGACCAAGATAGCATTTAATCTTCAGCAATTTCTGTTCATCTACTTTGTTTGCTGTCTGACCCATAGTTTTGTTAACAGTTGAAGTTTTGTCTGGCAGCAAACATATTATATTTAAACATAGAATTTACAATGTACATGGCAAGACTTCACCTCTAGCAGGAGGCAAGAGAAACCCATCTCCCTGTAGTCATGTGATCTTGTTTTCCTTCCCATGATGATGTAGGACCACTTATTTTCCTATTTAGGTAACAGTTTACACAACAGGATTTTAAAAATCCTCACTTTCTGCTAGTTTTTGTTTGGAGAAGCAAACATTAAGCATCCACCATTTAAAAATGCAAAGATTTAGATTGAGAGGGGCGTCACAGCCATTAACACTCAGAGCTCAATGGCAGCCACTGCTGCCTCAGAGCTTATGACCCCTGAATCCCATCTCAGGACTGCACGAGGGATTACAGCCTACAGTTTAAGCAGATCTGGCCTCTATAACTTGAAGTAAGCAAATCCAATCACACCAACAATAGGGAATTTGACAATCATTTGAATAAAATGTGTTGGGCCAAGAAAATTTTGCACAAAATGAGACGCTGTACTTGTCAAGCATGGACACACCCAAATAGCTTTCTTGTGTTGTAACCATTCTATGATTCCACGTAAACTAGTGCCAAAATTTAACTCAAATTATTTCAATAAATAATGGTAATGACCATGATTGCGCAGTTGGAACTTTGTTTCAAAGTATCTTCACTAAGCCAGGTGTATCAATGTAAATTTCATGACTATCAACACATCTTTTCAAGTAACAATTCTTACCTTGATGGCAATGGGACTTAGGTTAAGCACGTTACAATGAGCTAAGGAAAATCAAATTATAAAATTGTACAAAGGAGTTGTATTCCACTTTTCTTTTTAGACCAACTCATTTTTTTCCATCTCCCCTCCAAGTGTGGCTGATTTCCTCAATAACACTTGGGGAACATCCAATGAACCACCTATCTACTTGCTCCCCTTCCTATATTACTAGGTCAAACATCCATGCAGGCTCCCATTAACACAGCCTTGAACTCTCATCTTTCTCAGGTTTCTCTCTTATCTCATACGCACCTCAGGTTACCCGAATTCTATACCTACCAAATGATCACCAAATCACACAATGATGATAGCACAGGAGGCCGTTCAAACCACTTGGAATGAATATTTTATTTAATGACATTCTTTAGCCTTCTCCTCTCCATAACCCGGAAACATTTATTCTTTTCAAATTACAGTCTGATTGCCTTTTGAAGCAATGATTGAATCTTCCTCTACCAGACTCTCAGGTAAAAAACATTCCAGAACGAAACCATTTGCTGTGGGAGAAAGATTTTTTCTATCACTTTTGCCAATTCCTTCAAATGTGAATTTTCTTGCTCTCAATCCTTTCATGATTGAAAACTACATTGTCTTGATTCCTCTCAATTTCGAACACTTGCATCAGACTTGCTCACAGGTTTTCTTCAAGAAGAGAAGGCGATCTCTATACACTTCCTCATTCCTGGAAGCATTCTTACAAATCTCCTCTCTCTACACCTTAGATTCATACAACACAAAAAAAGGGATTTCTGTCCATCAAGCCTGCACTGATAACTAGCACATCAATCCCCATTTCCTGCAAGTATCCCATATTCGTCATGTTGTGATACTTGATTGTTCATCCAAATATTATGTCTTTTTAAAAAATGTTTTAAGATTTCCAGCCTGCCCTGAAGAAGGGTTACACCCGAAATGTCGACTTCTCCACTTCCTGATGCTGTCCGGTTTGCTATGTTCTCCCAGCCTCCTGCTTGTGTACCTTGGATTCGAGCATCTGCAGGGTTTTTTTTGTCTCCACTACCTTCCCAGGCAGTGCATTTCAGATTCTCACCATCCACTGAGTGAAAACATTTTTCTCCCCTCATACCCTCTCAATCTCATGCCCCTAACTTAACAACTTTGCCTGCTTGTAACTGACCCCTCAACCAAGGGGAACAGCTGCTCTCTAGTCACCTTGTCCATACCCCTCACTCGAGGGGGTCCTGATCCACACCACCAATGCTGCAGCCGAAGCGCCAACACCATCCTGGCCTAAAAAAAAATAGAAAGGAGAGCGCACCAGCGCACCACTGGCCAGGAGCCTGAACATTACCTACTGTGCCAAAGCCTTCTCGACAACAATCCTTTTGAACAATTACATCAACTCTAGTTCATGGTCAAGTTCAGTCAAGATCAGTTTGACTGGAAGTAATGCCGCTATGGCGATCCAGAACTTAGCTTTGGATGAGCCTCAGCAAGTACCCTCATCCAGTAGGTATAAGGTTCTTGCTCCCAGTGCAGATGAGTGAACAGGCTAAAGGAAATACGAGCAAACTCACACAGCACTATAATCAGAGCACCATTCAAGTGGGGGAGAAACGAGAAACTTAGTGTATAGGGGATATATAGTTAAGTGAATTTTTTACTTTCCTTTGCAAAGACAGAAGCCCCAAAAGGTTGTGTTGCAAGGTTCAGGACATGTCTCCTGGACTAGACAGCAACTTGGAATGGAAAGGGAAGGATCAGTTCCCATCCATGCAATGACACAGGAAAGATTAGGAAAGCAATCTGAGGAATTTCAGCTGATAATACAATAATTAAAGCACTAACACATGCTCCCAGACCCTTCAATCTCCAGTCATCACCAGCCTAGTGAAATGTTTTTTGAACTCCCCTCCATTCACCTCCCTCATCTCCCCTGCTGTCTACAAAGTGCAATGTGATGACACCTCCCATGCCTATTTCCACAGCTAAAAAATTGATAGCAAAGAACATGACTTCTCTTTGGTAATTTCTATGGTACGATCAACCCAGCAAGATGCTTGCTGCTGTGGTCAAGTGTAACCCTCATGTGACTAAAACAATCACAGCATTTTTTACACCAAGATAGACTTCAGCATTTTTAAGCACATTGGCCAGGAATTTCCACAAACTAATAAATACTTTGAACGAGGTTAAATGTGAAATACCTGCACTTAAAAACAGATATTGTTAAGCTCATTAATGAAACATTTTTGTTTTTAAACTAATTTTCTACTGCAGTATCAATAAATGGTTAATTGTAGCACAATGTTCCAGTTTATGGTTGCAAAACCATCTAGGAATGATTTTGACAGATTCTCAAAATACATAATACTTTAGCTATTGGGAAATGAAATTCTATCATTGCTACAGGGTACGTCTGAAAATTATGAAGTATAATTTTTGTACACAATATGAATAGGATAGCAACTGAATCTGAGCAAGTGCAATTATGAACCAAGAAATCAAATCAACATTAGTACCCTTTTGTTGTCAGACATGTGATACTACCGTACAGGACAGAGTAATTAACATTGATATACTTCCAAAACAACTGCAACCTAGTACAAATATTTCCAACAAAGTGCTTACCTTAGTAATCTGGAAGCACTAAGTTTTTTTTTAAAAAGTTGCACAAGGGAGTCAGTTGTCAGGAAATCAACTTTGATTTCATGCTACATACTCCATTCTGCATAGTTCACAATTTTTCCAAATTTAAAGAACAATATCTGCCCAAGTACAAAGCAAACATACGAAATTAATTTTAAGAGTTTGCAGAGTTAAGGTTCCAACTTTAAACTAATCAATAATACAAATGGGAAACTGGCTAATCTGTATATCAGCCTCAAATAATTATAGAACTGCATTCATTTATAATCACAAATACACAAGTTATTAGTTTAAAGTGTGAACAAAAGGTTGCACAACATTAGAATTAGTTGCAGGACTTCGTACTACGCTTACCAAACAAATATTAAATTAGTTCCAGTGTTACAATTGCATGTTAAGTTATTTATAGGTTCCATCTTTTGGAAACAGTTGATTCATGACATTGGAGTACTTTCCCTGTTGTCATATTGTGAAAGAGATCGATCAAGAACAATCGAGGTCAGGTCTCAAAAAGTGATGCTTCCCCATTACCATTGGAGAACATTTGAGTAGCCATACATTACCTCGAGATTTCATACAATGAAACCTCCCCATTTACATCATGGAGAAACTTGCACTGAGTCTGTTGAATCATGTGAAGAGTCACAATTTAAATAGACCCTTTCAAAAGAATTGTGGCATACAATAATAATAAAGCACCAATTCTCAGTGAAAATATAGTCTTTTAACTGCTTGAGGAGACAAACAGCATAAAAGAAGTTCACCACATCATGGCAGGAGTGGGTAACTTTGTGTTTGCAACTCCCTCTCCTCAAAGCCATTAATACTGATTAGAAATAACTGAGCTACGACTGATCGTTGTGGCACTCCACCAGTTACAGGGCCCAGTAAAGACCCAACTAAATCATTTAATCTTCAGTGTGTTAATCAATCCATACTTAAGCATTACTCAAAATACTGAGCTAACATGTGCACTAACCTAATATTTGGGGCCTTATCGATTGCCTTCTGGTAATACAAATACACTAGTTTTTTATCAAATCTGCTGGTGATAAAGTACTGAAGCAAATCTGTCAAGTATTATTTTGCTTTCATAAAAGCATGTTGACACTATTTTATCCCATTCAGCTTTTCTAAAGATGATGAATTTCCTAAAATACTCAACCTGTTTATGAGAAGAACTCCTTATCACAGACAGCTGTGGAGGCACAGTCCTTCTGTATATTTAAGACTGAGATAGAAAGATTCTTGTTAAGTCAGGAAATCAAGGGTTACAGGCAAAGGGCAGCAAAGTGGGTTTGAGCAATGTTAGATAAACCATGATCTTCACAAATGGCGGAGCAGCTTGAGGAACTCAACAATCTACTCCTACTCCTTCTGTTATGATCTTATGGTCGAAACGTCCGGCTATTCCTTTTTTAATAATGGAATATACCATTTTCCCAAACAGAGATATTAAGCTAATTGGTGTACAGTTTGCTGCTTTCTGTCTCACTTCCTTCTCGAACATTGTCACAGAAGCAGTTTTCCGATCCACCAGAATCCTCCTGAAATCAAGCAAATCCTGCAATGTAGGACCTATACCTCCACACTCTACAGCTCTGCAGTGAGTGATCAAATTAGTCAATATTAAGTCTGTCTTTTTAGATCCCTCTTGATGCTAATGACATTTTAATAATTATTCAAGTTATCAAAAACAAGCTTTTGTATATTTGTCAGTCCAACTCTTTCTGAACTACTGTAATCTTCTACGTTATTTCTGATTGGATCTGAAGACTCATTTCCTTTAGTAAACTGACACTGTTGACTTTCATAGCCATGCGCTTCCACTTATTTTGCTGCTCTTTGAGTTGGTCCAAGTCATTTAATTAAATAGCCTTGAAGCACTTATAACATCAACAGTGAACAATTCCCAAAGAATATCAGCAAGCCTGCCAATAAAATCACAGTCACAATTACTTCCAAACCGCAAGTTTCACATCAGTAGCAATACAGTTCAACATTTTATCCAAGTCCAGTACTCATTTAAGATATTAGTCATTAGGCTTGCTTGATGCTCTAACTTATTTGTAAAAACTTTACTGTCCCATTTAGACTGAACTTAACTTTAATAAGCATTTAACCACTAAGCTTAGCCCATATCATTGCACAGATTGTGCCAGAATTTGTAATAACTTCTGCCACAGTATAACTGTACTATATTTCTGTAGACGCATATATTATTTGTCATTAAATAAATTATTCCCCAAACAGGTCAGTAACAGATTTTACTTCAGATATCATATGCATCCAGTTTAAATTTTAAAAAGATGAAAGTCTCCTCAGTCAGTGTTGAAGTCAGACAGCCTCAATGTAGTACCAGTAAACATGGGCAAAAATAATCCCAATTTGGCACTTTACTGCAATTTGCAAAAAAAAAAAGAGCAATGCAGGTGATGCTGGATATGGAAAAATAACACAAATCAGGGTGAGCTCTTCAGCTTGAGGGCAAAGCAAAGCATTGGAATTGTAACACAGTTACGTAAAGAGTGTTTGATATCAACACTAGATGAAAAGTGCTAAACTTCTACCCTTGCTCAGTACAAAAAAAAAGTCATCAAATTCAAGCATTGTTCTCAAGGGCCATCAGCTAGATTTCAGATTCAAGACAAATTGTTCAAATCACCATGCTTCCTACTGGTAAGTAGGTCCTGCTTTTCCTCAACATTTACAGCAAAAGCATTTGCATAACTGGTTACAATAATCTGAAAACTGAAGTCACTGACCTAGAATTATAATAATTTACTGCACAGGAAGAAAATGGACTTGTGCAATTTCAAATGGTTAACTACTGAACTCACTTTCTAATGAAGACTTCATAAATTCCAATTCCCCATTAGTGTGATTTTACACTCTCTTGACCTTTCATGCTAGGTGTTTCTAATTTGCTAGTGCAACTGCAGGTAATAATTCTTCCACTTTTTCAGGTTAGTGTTGGTCATAGTCAGAGAGTCAGAGTCATACAGCATGGAAACAGACCCCTCAGTCAAACTAGTCCACACTGACCATGTTCCACCTGCCCCACCTGCTTGCAGTTGCCCCATGTCCCTCCAAACCTTGCATATTCATGTACTTATCCAAATGCCTTTTAAATGTCCTAATTGTACTCGTACCCACAACTTTCTCTGGCAGTTCATTCCACTCACAAACTACTGCAAAAACAAACTGCCTATGATCTTTTCAAACTTTCCTCTTCTCACTTTAAAAATATGCCCCCGAATATTGAACTCCCCCATCTTAGGAAAATGACTTTGTTACTGACCCTATCTATACCCCTCATGATTTATGAACTTCTATAAAGTCACCCCCAAAATTCCCTAGCTACAGTGAAAAACATCCCAGAGTATTTTTAACTCAAACCCTTCATTTCCTGCAACATCCTGATAAATCTTTTCTCCTCTCCAGTTTACTAATACCCTTCCTAAAACAAGGTGACTAAAACTGCGCACAGTACTCCAGATGGGACCTCACCAATGCCTTATACAACCTCAACATGACGTCCCATCTCCTATATTCAAAGGTTCTGAGCATTGGAGGGCAAGCGTGTAAAACACCTAAAACAAATTTCACCTGAGATAAATTTCAAAGAATTACATAGCTGAACTCCAGGTCTCTGTTCGACAACATTACCCAGAGCCCTACAATTCATCATAAAAGTCCTGCCCTTGTTTATTTTACCAAAATGCAATATCTTGCATTCATCCAAATTAAACTCCATCTGCCATTCCACAGGCCATTGACCCAATTTATCAAGATCTCTTTGTAATTTTAGTCAACCAGCTTCATGTGCACTATACCTCCAAACTTGGTGTCATCCACAAACTTATTAATCATACCTCCTTAATTACATCCACCAAATCATTTACACAAATGACAAAAGTGGATCCAGGAGCCACCCCTGTCAAACACTATTGGTCACAGGCCTCCAGTCTGAAAAACAATTCTCCACCACCACCACCCACTGTCAAGCCAATTTTGTTTTCAATTAGCAAGCTCACCCCGATTCCCATGTGATCCAACTTTACAATTTAGTCTCCCATGCAGAACTTCAAAGATTTTACTAGACATCCAAGTAAATGTTTACCACTCTGCCCTCAAACGTTTTAAATTGATTCCTCAAAAAAACCCAAGTTTGAGAGACACGCTTTTCCACACGAAGCCATGCTTTATCCTTAATCTCTAAATCAATGTTAATCCTACTTTTCAGAATCACCTCCATCAACTTGGCCATGACCGACGTCGGACTCAAGTCTATAGTTCACAGGCTTCCCTTTACAGCCTCTCTTAAATAAAGGTACAATATTAACCACCCTCCAGTCCTATGGCACCTCACCTGTGGTTATAGATGATACAAATATTTCTGCTAGGGGCCTGGCAATTTCCTCGCTAACTTCTCCCAATGTACTGGTATATACTTGATCAGGTCCTGGAGATTTATCTACCTTTGTTTTCTAAGACCTCCAGGACTTCCTCTTCTATAATGTGAACAATTTTCAAATCTTCAATATTTATTTCAGAGTTCTATAGCCTCCATTTCTTTCGCCACTTAAGTGATGTGAAAGCCTGCAACTCGAGCACCTGCAAGATCTACGTTAATCAGTCCACCATATTTATTTCCTAGTCCCAATAACAATTGGCATTTATGTTTATCACCTCCAACACAATGACCCAAGGTCCACCAAAAAATAAGGTAAAGTTGCCAAAGACCTACTGGAACATTAGGCTGCCTCTCCTTGCAGAGAGGAGTTATGGTGATCGAACCAGAGGGTCATCATGTCTCAGGTGAGGGAAGTGTAAAAGAAGGACAATCCTTCATGGCAACTTCAGCAAGTGCAGGAACTGAACCCATGCTGCTGACATCATGAACCAACTGGCCAGATAAAAAGCTGACTCGCGAACAATACAGAGCTAAATGAGACAACTGTCTTTGCATTGCATTGACAAAGGAACACAGGACAACATATAAATCCAAGATGATACTATAATTACAACCAAGTTCTTTGAAACTAATGATAAATCCTCCAATTTATCATTTGAAAACTTGCAAGTAGTTTATTTAATTTCGTAAAATATATCCTGAAGTGAAAGATCACAGGCTTATCCAAGATTTCCAGAAGTCTAGAAAACAGAATATGGAACATGGAACAACTAGGAGTGACTCTTGTTTACCTTTAGCAAAAGCATAACCACAAACCAAATCCAGATTCACAGATCTACTGCTTTGTTTTGAGAAACAATATTTCCAGTGCTGAAAGTTGCTTGCCTTAAGTGAATCAACGTAGGGAATACTGTAATTTTGCCATCAGATCCACTCAAGTGCAAAAAACATTTTAAATATATGAAACTGCTTTTGCGCTACATTAGCCAAGATTTGTTCCTCAGCCATTTGGCAGTTTCCCATTCATATGTGCATCAAAAATTGTTCTTTCTCAAGTAGAATGGGGCTGAAGAGGAAAATTTGAAATTAAAAACAAAAATACTTTAACTAATTAGAAAGCAGATTCTATATGAAGAGCAGTGTTAATATTTCAAGTTGATGACCTTTCACTGCCTCTATTTGCTTAAAGATTGGTGCATCTAACTTCTTCCCAGTTGTCATAAAGTCAATCAATAGTATAAATTCTATTTACCTCCACCTAATCTGAACATTTTCCATATCTCGTTTAGATTTCAGATGTGTGGCATCTGGTATTTTGTGCCAGTTCGAGAAGAGATACATTAGACTTATCAGGGTTCTTTTTTCTGAACATGACCAGCAGGAATTGGAGGTTTAGATTAGATTAGATTACAGTGTGGAAACAGGCCGTTCGGCCCAACAAGTCCACAGCGACCCGCTGAAGCGCAACCCACCCAGACCCATTCCCCCACATTTACCCCTTCACCTAACACTACGGGCAATTTACCTTGGCCAATTCAGCTAACCTGTACATTTTTGGATTGTGGGAAACTCAATAAGGTTTGTCAGGCATGATGTACCCTTCACAAAACTGTGTTGACTATCCCTAATCACCACCTCTCTAGAAGATTATAACTCCTATCTCTTATAATCTTTTCCAACATTACCGACAACCAAAGTAAGGCTGACAGGTCTATCATTACCAGGGTTGTCTCTACTCCTCTTGAACAAGGGAACAGCATTTGCTATCCTTTAGTCTCCTGGCACTATTCCTGTAGACAATGGCGACATAAAGATCAAAGCCAAAGGCTCAGCAATTTCCTCCCTGGCTTCCCAGAGAATCCTAGGATAAATCCCATCTAGCACTGGGGACTTAGCAATTCTGGAAAGGTAAAAATAGATAACACTTCCTCCTTATGCACCTCCATCCCATCTAGTCTAGTTGCCTGTATCTCAGCATTCTTCTCGACCACATTGTCTTTTTCTAGTGTGAATACTGAAGAAAAAAGTGTTTACATTAATACAGCCCTTTAAGCTCTCTTGCCTTCTTTTGTTTTCTTTTATTTTCGTCACCTTTCCTTATTATGCTCCACTTGTCAAAATACACTGGAAATCAGAGCACCCGGAGGAAACCCACACAGACACGGGGAGAATGTGCAAACTCCACACAGAGAGTCGTCTGAGGCAGGAATTGAACCTGGGTCTCTGGCAATGTGAGGCTGCAGTGCTAACCACTGTGCCACCGTGCTACCCATAATGAAGTATGAACACCTTTTGATGAAAAGCAGCTTCCAGTGCATTTTGACAAGTGGAGCATAATAAGGAAAGGTGACGAAAATAAAAGAAAACAAAAGAAGGCAAGAGAGCTTAAAGGGCTGTATTAATGTAAACACTTTTCTTCAGTATTCACACTAGAAAAAGACAATGTGGTCGAGAAGAATGCTGAGATACAGGCAACTAGACTAGATGGGATGGAGGTGCATAAGGAGAAAGTGTTATCTATTTTTACCTTTCCAGAATTGCTAAGTCCCCAGTGCTAGATGGGATTTATCCTAGGATTCTCTGGGAAGCCAGGGAGGAAATTGCTGAGCCTTTGGCTTTGATCTTTATGTCGCCATTGTCTACAGGAATAGTGCCAGGAGACTAAAGGATAGCAAATGCTGTTCCCTTGTTCAAGGGGAGTAGAGACAACCCTGGTAATGATAGACCTGTCAGCCTTACTTTGGTTGTCGGTAATGTTGGAAAAGATTATAAGAGATAGGAGTTATAATCTTCTAGAAAGGTGGTGATTAGGGATAGTCAACACAGTTTTGTGAAGGGTACATCATGCCTGACAAACCTTATTGAGTTCTTTGAGAAGGTGGCCAAATAAGTGGATAAGGATAAAGCGGTTGATGTGGTGTACATGGATTCCAGTAAAGCATTTGATAAGGTTCCCCTCAGTAGGCTATTGCACAAAATACGGAAGCATGGGATTGAGGGTGTTTTAGCGGTTTGGATCAGAAATTGACCAGCTGAAAGAAAACAGAGGGTGGTGGTTGATGGGAAATATTCATCCTGGAGTTCAGTTACTTGTGGTGTACTGCAAGGATCTGTTTTGGGTCCACTGTTGTTTGCCATTTTTATAATTGACCTGGATGAGGGCATAGAAGGATGGGTTAGTAAATTTGCGGATGACACGAAGGTCAGTAAGGATTGTAGATAGTGACGAAGAATGTTATAGGTTACAGAGAGACATAGATAAGCTGCAGAGCTTGGCTGAGAGGTGGCAAATGGAGTTTAATGCGGACAAGTGTGAGGTGATTTACTTTGCAAGGAGTAACAGGAATGCAGAGTACTGGGCTAATGGTAAGATTCTTGGTAGTGTAGTGAGCAGAGAGATGTGTCCAGGTACATAGTTCCTTCAATGTTGGGTGACTGCAGGTGTGGCACCTTGAATTCTCCCAATATCTGTGTGGCTTCTTCCTGTGTTCTGGTTTCTTTCCATGATCCAAACGATGTGTAGATTAGCTTAACTGGCCATGCTAAATTGTCCATAGTGTCCAAGATGTCCAGGCGAGGTGGATAAACCATGGGAAATGTGGGGTTACAGGGATATAATAGGAGGCTGGGTCTGGGAGAGACGACCTTCAGTGGGCCTTGAAGGGGCAAATTACCTCTTTCTGTACCGTCGGCATTCTATGATTCTAAACGTGAAAAGAATCCTGATTAAACAATTCCACTGAAAATTATGGTAGTTATGATTTAAAATATTTGAACACAACATCAAGTCCAGAAAGCTGTGAACACCCTAAAGATGAGCTGATCCTCAAGCTCATACTGATCATCACTGGAACAATGTCACTTTAATACTAACTCGAGTTGAACCTAATCTCACAGCACATGGCATCCTCGACTCTGATGCAGAAGCTTCATGTTCCAAGTCTCATTTGAAGACACGATGCTCATGGAACGTAACCATAACAGTCAAACTGAGGGCGTCCTTCCAATACAGTACATGCTAATTGCAGGTCATGGAATACCTGGGTCAGCCATATACAAAGAACAGCACAAAACCTGCGTCAATTTTATTCCTTATTTAGACCTGCTACTTATCCCCTATATCTGGTTTTTAGCCTCCCATTCATGTGTCTATCAATAATACACCTTAAACATTGCTAACGTGCCTGCTTGCAGGACCTCCTCTGGCAGTGTGTTCCAGGCATCCAGCCTCTGAAAACTTTGCCCTGCACTTCTCCCCTAAAAACTTTCCCTCTCAGAGTTTGAGAGAGGATTCGTAGCTCGGGTGCTCGTTGTGGTTCTGTTCGCCGAGCTGGGAATTTGTGTTGCAGACGTTTCGTCCCCTGTCTGGGTGACATCCTCAGTGCTTGGGAGTCTCCTGTGAAGCGCTTCTGTGATCTTTCCTCCGGCATTTGTAGTGGTTTGAATCTGCCGCTTCCGGTTGTCAGTTCCAGCTGTCCGCTGCAGAGGCTGGTATATTGGGTCCAGATCAATGTGCTCATTGATTGAATCTGTGGATGAGTGCCATGCCTCTCATGCTCTACTGTACTTGACCTTTCCCCCCTAAGAAGAAGCCTCTGACTAACAATCTATGCTTCTCAATTTTGTAGATCTCTAAAAGGTTGGCCCTCAGCCTCCATCCTTCCAGTGAAAGCAATTCAAGTTTGTCCAACCTTTCCTCAGACATAAAACCCACCAGACCAGGCAATGTCCTGGTAAACCTTCTCTGCTCCTCTCCAAAGCATTCAATGCCTTCTGGAAGTTTGGTGACCAGAACTGCACGCAATATTCCAAATGCAGCCTACAGTGTCATACAGCTGTAGCACAACTTGCCAACTTTTGTAGGCATTCCGCCAGCCAATGAAGGAAAGTCGTCTTGACTAGTTTATCCACCTGTGTTGTCACTTGTAGAACCCTCGACACTTTTTACATGAAAGTAACATTATAGAACTATGATTAGAAATGATGGTGACTCCAATTTTTCTGTCATACAAAGAAATCCTTAGGGCCAGATGGGATCTATTCCAGAATACTGAGAGAGGCATGGAGGAAATAGCTAGGGCCTTAATAGATAATTGTACATGCTCTTTGACCTCAGGTGAGGTTCCAGAGGACAGTAGACTGGCTGGTGTTGTTCCTTTAAGAAGGGAAACAAGAGATAATCCTGGTAATTACACACCGGTCAGCCTGAAGTCAGTGATGGGGAAGCTGTTGGAAAAGGTACTCAGACCCTGGATTGATTCATGTTTGGAGGCAAATGGACTTGTTACTGATCGGCAGCGTGGGTGAGAGAGAGTAAGGTCATGTTTAACCAACTTGGATATTTGTTTTGAAGAGATGACAAGAATGATTGTGGGAAGGGCAGTGGATGTCATCCATATGGACTTTAGTAAGGCATTTGATAAAGTACCTCGTGGCAAGCTCGTACAAAAAAAGGCAGAATCTCATGCAATCGGGGGTGTGATGGCTAGATAGATACAGAATGCCAGTAGCAGTGGAAGGGTGCTTTTTGGAATGGATAAGTAACTAGTGGTGTTCTGCAGTGATCGGTGCTGGGGCTTTTGTTGTTCATAATCTACCTAAGTGATCGGGAGGAAAATGTGAGTGACCTGATATTAAGTTGGTAGATGACAAAAAATTGATAGTGTTGCAGGGAGTGAGGAGAACTATCAAAAGATACAGTAGGATGTAGATTGCAGATTTATGCTGAGAAGTGGCAGATGGAGTTAATCTGGACAAATGGAAAGTGTTGCATTTTGGAAGATCAAATTCAGTTGCAAATTATACAACAAATGGCAGAACCCTCGGAAGCATTATTATACAAACGGATCTGGACTTGGACTCATGAGGAGTGGCAGCTGGAATGTCATTATGGATCAACTGCACCAGAGGATGTGATTGTGATCTCCATTTCACTGTGGAATCAGAACCAATATCCTCACTTTACCCACAGTGCAAGTTATGACAGACAACTCAAGAAGCTAAAGAAACTGATCAGTAGTGGAAGCTCGCTACTGCTCTCACAATCCCTATCAGCACTTTTTGGATGATCTGGCGAGATAGTGGTAGTGGTAATATAACTGGACTAGAAATTCAGAAGTTTAGGCTAATACTCCATTGCTATTAAGTTTAGAAAACCATTACAGCAGCTGGTCGAATTCAGTGGATAAATCTGGAATTGAAGGCCTATTTCAGTAATGGTGCCTAAGAAACTGCCACCAACTATCTCAAAAAGTTGATTAATTAATGTCCTTTTGAGAAGTAAGTCAATAACACTTTTCCTAGTCTGGTCGACATGCAACTCCAGGAATAGCACTGAATAGACTAGGAAACCACTTCATTTCAAGAGCAATTAGCAACTAAGACTACCGTTACTAACCGTGCCTACATTCTGTGAAAAAAATATTTTTGAAACATCCGAGCCCTTCAGGTGGCTGGCACAGTGCACTATAGTCTCTACTACTATATCATTTGCAAAAGGACTACCTTACATGTCAGTGGCCTCTATATCACTCTTGTGAGGATCAACAGAGTTCATAATGAGAAGGGGTGGGCAGGACTCGAAGTAAAAGGCTGTAGATTCAGAGGGTCACTTATCAAAGGTAGCCATGATGTGGAGAAGCCGGTATTGGATTGCGGTGGACAAAGTTAGAAATCACAACACTACATTATAGTCCAACAGGTTTATTTGGAAGCACTAGCTTTCGTAGCACTACTCCTTCATCAGGTGATTATGGAGTATAAGATCATAAGACAGAATTTCTAGCAAAAGATTACAGTGTCATACAGTGATATATTGAACAAACCTGGATTATTCAGTCTTTCATCTTTTAGAATACAGGTCTTGGTTCTTTAATATGTAAATCCCAGAATTTATTTTAATGAAACCTTCAGTTATCTCGAAGGTGACTTAAAAAAGAAGAGAGGTCAGAGTCTGTCTGTATCCCAATCTTGAGTCAGACTGGCTCTATTTCCAAAGCGGAACTTGCAAAATATTGCATTTATTGACTGCCTGCAGATAGTGCATTTTTTGAGCAAAATAGAATGTATCTGCAAAATATAAATTCCGCAAATACAAATTCACCGCATAGACCTGAATGTGTGTGTGCACAAGCATGAGAGAGAGTGCACATGCGAGAGTGTGTGTTTGCATGTGTAAAAGCTTGATAAAGTATGTGTGGGTGTGATGGAGTATAAGTCTGGGGGGGGGGGGGGGGAGGTGTGTGTGCACACGAAAGAGTGTGAGAGTGTGTCGTGTAGTGGGGACACCTGTAGTGCGACATGAACCCAAGATCCCGCTAAAGGTCATCCTCATGGGAATTTTGGGTTCAAGTCACACTACAGGTGACCCCACCACACACTCATCCTCACCCACGCAAAAACTCTCTCACAGGCTTATACTCCATCACACCCACACTTTACCAAGCTTTTACATGCAAACACACTCACATGCACGCGCACACACACAAGCCTATGGGGTGAATTTGTATTTGCCGAATATTTTGCAGATGCATTTTGAGCAAAAGAGAATGCAAAATCTGCAGGCAGTCAATACATGTAATATTTTGTAAATTCCACTTTGGAAATAGAACCGGTCTGACTCAAGACTGGGATACAGACAGCCTCTGACCTCATACCTTTAATGCACTGAGCTGAGATGCCACCTTTTGTTATAAAACCTGCAGTTATCTCGAGAAGGTCACTTAAAAGACTTTCTGGGATTTACATATTAAAGAACAGAAACCTGCATCCTAAAAGATGAAAGACTTAACAATCCAGGTTTGTTCAATATATCACTGTATGACACTGTAATCTTTTCCTATAAATTCTGTCTTATGATCTTATACTCCATAACCACCTGATGAAGGAGCAGTGCTCCAAAAGCTAGTGCTTCTAAATAAACCTGTTGGATGATAACCTGGTGTTGCATGATTTCTAACTTTGTCTCTTATCAAAGACCAAGCTGCTAATCACTTAGGAAGCATCAGACAGGTCTTATTTGGAACATTGTTGGTTACCTTGACCAAGCTGTACAGCTTGATATCCAGGGCTCTTGTGGCACAGCAGCAGCATTCCTACCCTTGGATCAGGAGGCCTGGGTGCAAGCCCCACCTGCTCCAGAGGTGCGTCATAACATATCTGAACAGATTAATTAGAAACATAGGTTAAACAAAAATAGCTGTGTCACCAGGGCAACATTAATTGGGGAATGCAGAAATGTCGGTGAGGTTGCAATCAAATCAACCATGAACCTAGTGAATGGCAGAACACACTCAAGGGCCAAATGCTTCCACGCTATCTTTGGTTAACGTATGTTTCTAATCTGTTCAGAGATGTTATGACACACCTCTGGAGCAGGTGGGACTTGCACCCAGGCCTCCTGATCCAGGGATAGGAATGCTGCTGCTGTACCACAAGAGTCCTGCCTACCAAGCTGTACTTTGTTCAAATTTCTCAGTTTCACGTTCTGATAGTGCCATGTCAATACTTTCAATATGGCTTCATTTTCCTTTACCAAGGATTCCCCAACTGTGGTTGATGGCACTTCTAATCATGTTCATCCCATTTGCCAGAAACATGGAAAATATGAAGAGTAAGCCATTCAACCCTGACTCTGCTTGATTATTTAGTATAATCATAGCTGATCATTGACATCGATATGCTAATCCTGCTCTCCTTACATATCCCTTCACCCTTTTAGCCACAGGAGATTAGTACATCCTTTCTTCTGCACTTCACTCTTCCCATTATTCAGATGGACCTCAAGCTCAGTCATTTCTCATGTCATTTCTGCTTGCACTCTGACTCTGGTCTCTAAATCATTGAAATTAAGCTTATGATAACCTCAATGAGCAGCGTCTTCTATTTCACGTAGATAGTTTACAGCCATCTGGAAATCGCAACATTAGTCATTTCAGATCCTATAACTCCATTTGTTGTTTAATTTCTCCTGCTCTCCACACTAGCATAAAAACAATCTTTGTTCTTTCTTCCTTTCTCAACCTATCCTTGCAGCCACACTTGTTTCTTAAAATCTGATACGCATCGTTTAAGTTCTGATGGAACTTTATGTGCAAAATAATGTTGCCTCTACCCCCTAATTTTAAGTTTTCAAGTATTTACAGAAATAGAAAATACATGAAGGAGTAGACCATTCAGCCCTTCAAACTGGTACCACCATTCAGTACAATCATAGCTGATCATGCAATTTCAGTATCCCATTCCCACCCTCTCCCCATACCTTAGATCCCTTTAGCTGTAAGAGCCACATCCAGCTCCCTCTTGAATATAATCACATGAACTGGCCCCAACAGCTTCCTGTGGGAGAAAGTTTCACAGGTTCTGAGCTAAGTGAAGAAATTCTTCCTCATCTCAGTCCTGAATGGCTTACTTCATTCTTAGATTATGACCCCTAGCTCCGGACTTGTCCAACATATGCGACAGTCTTCCCACATCTAGCCTGTCAGGTCCATTAGGATGCTGTATGTTTCGAGGAGAATCCCCCCTCATTCTTCCAAATTCCTGCGACTGCAAGCCCAGTCAATTCAGTTTTTCCTCATGTCAGTCCTGCTGTCCCAAAAATCAGTCCAGTGAACCTTTGGTGGACTCCTTCATTTGCAAGAATGTCCTTCTTCAGACTAGGAGATCAAAACTGCACACAATACTCAAGGTGTGGACACACTAAGGTCCAGTAGACATTCTTACTGATACTCAAATCCTCTCCCTATGAAGGCCAGCATGCCATTAGTTTTGCTCAATGCCTGCTGCACCTGCATGCCAATCTTCAGCAACTGTCCCACTAGGGCACCCAGGTCACATTGCACATCACCTTTTCCTAAACTGCCACCATTCAAATAATAAACTGCCTTCCTGTTTCTGCAACCAAAGTGGATAACCTCACGTTTATCCACCTTATATTACATTACTTTTCTTCCAATGGGGTTGAGGCTAGATAAGCCTTCACTAAAAAAAAACTTCATTGCAAACAAAGAATCTCCTCAAAATCTGAATTAATTGCTATGATAGAAGTGAAAATGAGAAATTTTCAGAAACAGGTTTCTGTTTAAAAAGAGAATTATAGTAGCCACCTGTACTAATTAAGGAAATTTTCCTTCAATTAGTACACAAAATGCCAAGTTACGATTCTGCCCAACCGCAGTTGTGCAAACGTTGAATTAACGGCATCCTTCTGACTGTCAAATGATAAGCCAGCATGTCAACCAAAATATCTACCCCTAGGATTGAAAGGGCTTCAAAGTAAAACAGGTTGGAAACAACCAAACCTAAATGTCCCATGCAGTAAATATACAACCACTTGTAAAATTATTGCATTTCCAAAATCCACCCAAATTTCTCCTTCCTAAAACAAAAAAGAAAATTTCATGATCCTTGTCACCTATTCAGCATACCAAATGGCCACTATGTAGCTGAAAATGATCTAGGATTTGAGCCAAAACATAAATGGCAATCTAATGCCTTAGTGAGGAAAAGTTGCACTGTAGATATGCAACCATTTAAATAAAACTTTAAAACCATAGAAGCTCTCATGGCATTTCTAGTGAGAGAAGGATAATTATCCCCAATGATCTGAACAATATTTATCCTTCAAGCAAGATCGCAAAAACAGATTAACAGATCAATTTCACACTGCTGTTTGGTTGCCAGTTTTAAAAAAATACAACAGTGACCACAACCCACAGATAAGGCTGAACAAGTGCACTGGCACCTTGGCCCCACTACTCCACAAGTCACAACATAAAAGTAAAATAATTTTCTCAAAATGGCCAATTAACACCATCAGTTTTAAATTAATAAACCAATCTGGCTTCTTAATAAACCATTTATAAAAACAAAGCTTATTCAATTAAGCCAATACATGATGACATGCATTGTCAGTAACACTGAGGGTCAAATGCTTATCCCTCAAAACTATCACCAGAAAAAAAAATGAAGTGTTCAGAAAAAAGGAAAAAACCTTGACACAGAATGACTTTCTGGAAAAATAACATTTTGGACAATTGTTATTCTTGAACATGGAAATATAAATCCTACAATGCTCCAAAGTCTGCTACTGGCATGTGGTCACTAATCATACTGGGTTGTCACTGGAATATTTCTAACTCAGTTTGCTCAGTAAATACAATTTGGCAGGATCCTCTAATCAAGAAAAAAAACATCCTGAATTTGAGTTATTCAAAAATTGGAGAAATCAACTGGACAATCCCTCCACCAAGCTTTTTCGCCCAACTGAGACTAGATATCACAACGTATAGTATTCAAATTGCCCCAGCAGCGTTTATAGCAAATCAAGCAGTCATGAACCATGTGATTTCTCGGAAGTCTATTAAAAATACACGGCACTTCCAAGGACAAGAGCAAATTTCGAGTTACTTAAAAACTTGAAATAAACAGGTTCCACGATCAGTTAAAACTTTAATCTTTAAACTTTAAGTCCAAGAAATTTTAAACATGAAGCATCTTTTTAAATGCTATACTTCAATAGTTCACTGGCTGTCAAGCAAATATGCTGAAAAGTGTAAACAAACCTAAGGCTTTCTTTACTGACCTCGCAGCTACACGCTACTTCTGTTGAGTGTATTTTGGAATGAAGAATATTGGCAGACTTTTGTTCTAGTGAGCTTGCACTGTCGCCGATTGCAGTTTCCCTGATGCTCAACTAAGGTTTGGCGCATTTGGTACGTAAGCACTTTCTGGTGTCTACTCTTCAGTAACATAGCGTCAAGTTTAAAAGATTAATTTATTGCTACTGTGGGACGTTACTTGGTTACATTAATTAAATTACAGTTCATGTGTACCAAGCCATTCCCATTCAAGTATCACACTAGCAAAACAAGACTGAGTTGAATACATATGGAGTAAGTCTACCAGCTTCAACAGGTGAGTACCTGTACAGAATACGTATTGTCCAAAAAAGGCTCTTTACAAAAATTGTGATGAAAATAATTATCAGAATCCCGACTCAGCCCGATGTTTATCCAGGTTCCACAAGTTGTCCGTAGCCAGGACGTGCACACTTGTGCACGATCTCCTGGGGCTGTGCACAGGTGCACAAGCCGACTTCGGCTACACACGGTTCTGAGGATCCCTTCCATCCAAATGGATGTGGTTACTCAAATAAGCGACTTGTTTTGACGGCTGCTAAACAACACCCACCCCAAACACTAATCGGCTGTTCTACAGTCCTCCGCGGGCTGACACACTCACCGTGAACGGTTCATCGCCGACGTTGCCCACCGAGAAACAACTGTCGCCGGGGTTGACGGCACCGGTTAAGACCTGGTGAAGATTCATCCTCCTCTTCACGTCTCGTACCCTCCCGCCCGGCGAATAAAGCGGCGAATCAGCCTCCCGGCCGGTTCCCGACTCCTCGGCTCATCTCAGACTAGCAAAGGAGACAGCCGTCCAAAGGACACCTGCACGCTGGACCGAGTCGGACCGGACTAGACCGGCTTGGGTTGGCCCTGCGTTCACTCGGTCCCGGTTGACGTATCTGATGGCCGCCGTCCTCCTGACCGCTCCTCGTCAACACCGCTCGCAACGTCCCGCCGCCATCTTGCTGACACATCCAACTCTCGCGAGAGCTTGGTGCCGCGAGGAGGGCGGGGCTCCTGTTGCCATGAAGACGAGTCACAGGACGAGTTCCTTGAAGCTCTGGATTCATGGGCTTTCCATGCCAGCCTGGTCTGAGTCTGTCACTTTAATGCACACAGCATTTATATGGAACTTCTCACAATCTCAAGACGTCTCAAAGCACTTAACAACCACATAATGTGGTTCTTTATTTTGCTGCAAATGAATGTGGACCGAGCTGTGTCGTGGAAGGAGAAATTTAAAACAAATTGATATATCTGAAGAAAAGGGAATCAGAGCTGAGCTAAAGATTGAGGTCACCAAGGGTGAAGACTTGCAGAGGTTGGGGAGGATCTGGCAATGAGGAACATGGACGAGGACTTGACCGACAGTGAACAATGATGAAAGTTGACAGAAATGGAACAGGATGATAAAGTATTAAAGATATGATTTTGTGATAAGGCCCACAGTGGTTAGTTGAACAAGTTAGATGCTGCACTGTATAACTGACTAGAAGATTTCGGTAAGTGGCAAAGATTTGTCACCTATGAACTGAGTTACAATAAAAAGTCAGTATAATTCAAGCATTGACAATAATGTTATTGATTAATGACTGCAAGTGAACTGTCATTCTGGAGAAAAACGATAAGGTTAGCAATAATTGTTGATCAAGTTGAGTCAGCATGTGGATGTACCGACCCGAGAAGGTGCAAAACTGATGTGTCAGTGGGGGAAGCACTTTGGGGTCAGCGACCATAATTGTATTAGTTTCAAAATAGTGATGGAAAAGGATACACCAGATCTAACAGTTGAAATTCTAAATTGGAGGAAGACAAATTTTGATGGTATTAGGCAAGAACTGTCAAAAGCTGATTGTGGGCAGATGTTTACAGGTAAAGGGACAACTGGAAAAATGGGAAGCCTTCAGAAATGAGATAACGAGAGTCCAGAGACAGTATATTCCTGTTAGGATGAAAAGAAAGGCTGGTAGGTGTGGGGAATGATGGATGACTAGAGAAATTGATGGTTTGGTTAAGAAAAAGAAGGCAACATATGTCAGGGTCGCTGAGCCGGAGGGTGAAGCAGATTATGTTCCAACACCCGATCACCTATGGAAACAGGCAAATACCTCAGGCCCTCACATCACATAATCCGCCTTACCATGCTAAAGACTTGGGCCCTTTGGTCCACTGTGCAATCACCACGGCTGATCCACAATGTTATCATCTGCAAACACGCCAAGGAGGGATGACTGTCCTCTATTATCCAAATCCTACCTCTCACCAGGCCTCACTCCTGCACCATGAAAATTGGGAGGTCCTTGATTTGTTCAACCCTGATGTATGGGCTTAAACATTCTCCCATGTTGGACTTACGGAACGTGAACCCATTCAGATCGCTTTAAAACCAAATGTTACTCTGCCATCAATCTGCCAATACCCACTGAAACAAAAGACAATACCGAGCCTCCCTACTCTAATTGATGATTTTCTCCATTAAGGCATCCTGGTCCCTTGCCAATCACCCTGTACCGCCAAAATTATGGCTGTCCCAAAATCTGGCAGTATAGATTGGTTCTAGACTTAAGAGCTTTCTATGCTATTTTACAGCCTCTTCATGCCCTGGTCCCAAATCCAGCTCATATTCTAGTCGCGGAACAATCACATGCTAAAGTTTTCGCAGTTGTTGACCTGTAACAGGCTTTTTTCTCTCTACCCCTTCATGATGATAGTCAGTACCCATTTGCCTTTACTTTTAATGGCCAGCAGTTGATGTGGACTTGAGTACTTCAGGGCTTCATACATTCACTGACACTTTTCTCTCAGGCCTTACAGAAATAATTGTAGTCTCTGATCCTCACAGGTGGGTCTGCACTGATCCAATACGCAGACAACCATCTCATTGCCAGTCTAGATGAAGAATCTAATCACTCCGATGTTGTCTTCCTCAACTATCTGAAACTCCTGGACTAGGTTGTCTCTCAATTGCACAAACCTAGGAAAAGTTCCTAGGTTTCATCCTGTCGGCTGACTCACGCACCTTGAACAGAGCCGTACTATTCCTATTGTCAACTTCCTGGTCCCGACAACTGCAAAACAGGTTTGTCAGTGGCTGGGCATGGTCAATTTCTGCCGACAATGGATCCCTAATGTTGCTGTCCTCATCAAGATGTTGACCCCTTTTACTTCCTACGAAGGTATCTTCGAGCTCTCCTCAGAGGCAAAGCAAGCCTTTGATGAACTCAAACATGCCTTGATTCAAGCTCCAGCTTTGGGAAGACCCCTCTATGACAGACCTTTCCAACTTTACTGCACTATTCTGGATGACTGTGCTTCCTCAGTTCTCACTCAACTACATAGAGATCGACACTGCCTGGTAGCCTATTTCTCTACTAAACTTGACTCTGTTGCCTGAGGACATCCTCGTTTTATTCAAATTCTTACCGCTATTTATCTTAGTTTACAGTCTGCAGAGAACCTCATACTTCAGCAGGACATTATCTCATGCAGTGATCGCAAACAATTGCAAACTCAACATTTGACTGCTGCTCGCCAAAACCATTATGAGGTTGATGTCCTCAACAACCCCCTACTGACCTTTACGTACTGTACCACCATTAATCCTGCCGATTTCCTTGCACATCCCCCGTCACCATTATCCACTCCAGATCATGACTGTTTTCTCCTCACCTTTGAGGACATCCAAATTCATCCAGATCTTTCCAATGCCCCTATCCCTGACCCTGACATCAATATGTTAACTGATGGTAGTTCTTCTACTGACCATACAGATACTCGCCTTTCAGGCTACACAATAGTTGATGATCATGGCTCCGTCTTGGGATCAGCTTCTTTTGAGATTCCCTTTTCTGCCCAACAAGCTGAACTTTTTGCCCTGATTCGTGCCTGCATCCTCGGGACTGGCCTTCGAATTAACATTTACACTGACTCCCACTATGCTTTTGGGGTTGTGCATGATATTGGTCAGCTCTGGAAAAATAGAGGGTTTTTGATGTTTTCAGGTACTCCCATTTCTCACTGCCAGCTTGTCCCAGACCTTTTAACCGCGCTCCTGCTCCCAAAACAGGTTTCTGTTATCAAATGTGTTGCCCGTACCACTGGCCAATCTCCTGTCGACATTGGTAACCATGCTGCTGATGACTCTGCGAAAGATGCCTCTCATGGCCATCTTATGATTGTGCCTAAAATGATGAGCCAGACTGAAAGCTCTGACAAGGCTGAGTCGACCTCTGACAAACTAATGCCAACCACTAAAGATGTTGTTATCTTACAGGGGACACCTCTGACTCTGAAAAGTTGCTGTGGTCCAAGGCCGGCTGTTATTGTAATCCTGTTACTAAACTCTGGACCACTTTGGCTGGTCAAATGTGAATGTCTGATGCTCTTGCCTAATGGGTCATTGACCGTCTCTACAATGCTACTCATTGTGGTGCTCGCTCGACATCTGACCTCCTCTTGACCGCCTGGTGGCACCCTCACCTCCAGCAGATGGCCCAAAGTGTCAGTGCTCGATGCCTCACCTGTCAAGAACACAACCCGGGCAAGGCACACCCTGGTGGGGCAGACACCCCTCCCTGAAGGGCCTTCCAAACCCTTCAGCTTGATTTTATTGAGTTCCAAAGGTGTTAGCACTATTAGTACATTTTGGTCATTGTTGATGTTTTTTCTAGATGGATTGAAGCCTACCCCACTTCCAAACTGTTGTAAATATTTTACTCAAGGAGATTATTTCTTTTTGACTGTCTTCTGACAATAGCCCCAATTTGCTGGTAATAATAATGAGGAATTATGCTGTCATTTTGGTATCCGCTGTCAACTTCATTGTGCTTAACACCCGCAGGCTGCAGGGCTCATCGAGCATTGTAACCAGACTCTGAAAACTAAACTTGCCAGATTGACGTCTGAGACAGGTCTTTCCTGGGTTAGGTTATTGCCTCTGGTATTGTTCTGCCTTCGATGTACTCCTATGGGTAAAACTCGCTTGTCCCCAGCCGAAATCGTCTACAATCGAGCTTTCCGCACACCATGGAATGATGCCTCCTTCCCTATCCACCACATGATATGTTCTCTTATGTTCTTTCTTTGACCAAAACTTTGCGAGGTCTTCACTCCCAGGTTCATGCTGCTCATGAGAAACACCTCTCCCTTGACAGTGTTCCGACTGCCAAACCAGGTTCCTGGTAAGCCTTACCTCTACTCAAAGAGGTCTAAATCGGCACGCCACAAAAGAGAAAAGGGGGAACTGTTGTCCTTCACTAACCATTTGTTTTTTCAAAGTCACAGTAAAATATTTGGCCAGGATAAAGTGCTCTGTTACACCCTCACTTCAGCAAAGGACTCTGACCCATTTCCCCTTCCCGAATCCTAATGACAGAAATGGAATTCTTCTAAGGCATTTACCGGATATAATGTTTCCTTTGACAATACTTATCCCACCTGGTAGCTGCTTGTGGACTTCCTCTAATAAATCCAAGCTAGCCTATCCAAATTGTTTAGGTAAAAACAATGACTGCAGATGCTGGAAACCAGAGTCTAGATTAGAGTGGTGCTGGAAAAGCACAGCAGTTCAGGCAGCATCCGTGGAGCAGTAAAATCGACGTTTCGGGCAAAAGCCCTTCATCAGGAATACAGGCAGAGAGCCTGAAGTGTGGAGAGATAAGCTAGAGGAGGGTGGGGGTGGGGAGAAAGTAGCATAGAGTACAATAGGTGAGTGGGGGAGAGGATGAAGGTGATAGGTCGGGGGGGGGGAGGGTGGAGTGGATAGGTGGAAAAGAAGATAGGCAGGTAGGACAAGTCCGGACAAGTCATGGGGACAGTGCTGAGCTGGAAGTTTGGAACTGGGGTGAGGTGGGGGAAGGGGAAATGAGGAAACTGTTGAAGTCCACATTGATGCCCTAGGTTTGAAGTGTTCCGAGGCGGAAGATGAGGCGTTCTTCCTCCAGGCATCTGGTGGTGAGGGAGCAGCGGTGAAGGAGGCCCAGGACCTCCATGTCCTTGGCAGAGTGGGAGGGGGAGTTGAAATGTTGGGCCACAGGGCAGTGTGGTTGATTGGTGCGGGTGTCCCAGAGATGTTCCCTAAAGCGCTCTGCTAGGAGGCGTCCAGTCTCCCCAATGTGGAGGATACCACATCAGGAGCAACGGATACAATAAATGATATTGGTGGATGTGCAGGTAAAACTTTGATGGATGTGGAAGGCTCCTTTAGGGCCTTGGATGGAGGTGAGGGAGGAGGTGTGGCCACAGGTTTTGTAATTCCTGTGGTGGCAGGGGAAGGTGCCAGGATGGGAGGGTGGGTTGTAGGGGGGCGTGGACCTGACCAGGTAATCACAGAGGGAACGGTCTTTGCGGAAGGCGGAAATCATAAGACCATAAGATATAGGAGCGGAAGTAAAGCCACTCGGCCCATCGAGTCCACTCCGCCATTCCATCATGGCTCATGGGCATTTCAACTCCACTTACCCGCATTCTCCCCGAAGCCCTTAATTCCTTGTGACATCAAGAATTTATCAATTTCTGCCTTGAAGACATTTAGCGTCCCAGCCTCCACTGCACTCTGTGGCAATGAATTCCAAAGGCCCACCACTCTCTGGCTGAAGAAATGTCTCCGCATTTCTGTTCTGAATTTACCCCCTCTAATTCTAAGGCTGTGTCCACGGGTCCTAGTCTCCTCGCCTAACGGAAACAATTTCCTAGCATTCACCCTCTCCAAGCCATGTATTATCTTGTAAGTTTCTATTAGATCTTCCCTTAATCTTCTAAACTCCAATGAATACAATCCCAGGATCCTCAGCCGTTCCTCATATGTTAGACCTACCATTCCAGGGATCATCTTGAGAAAATCCTTTAGAGAATCCTCAACTAGCACTCCCAGATCCCTCTGTACTTTGGCTTTACGAATTTTCTCACCGTTTAGAAAGTAATCCATGCTTCTATTCTTTTTCCCAAAGTGCAAGACCTCGCATTTGCTCACATTGAATTCCATCAACCATTTCCTGGATCACTCCTCCAAACTGTCTAGATCCTTCTGCAGCCTCCCCACTTCCTCAGTACTACCTGCCTGTCCACCTAACTTTGTATCATCGGCAAACTTCGCTAGAATGCCCCCAGTCCCTTCATCCAGATCATTAATATATAATGTGGACAGCTGCGGCCCCAACACTGAACCCTGCGGGACACCGCTTGTCACCGGCTGCCATTCTAAAAAAGAACCTTTTATCCCAACTCTCTGCCTTCTGTCAGACAGCCAATCCTCAATCCATCCTCAATCCATATCCCTGGTGATGGGGTCCGTTTGGAGGTGGCAGAAATGTCGGCAGATGATTTGGTTTATGCGAAGGTTGGTAGGGTGGAAGGTGAGCACCAGAGGCGTTCTGTCCTTGTTATGGTTGGAGGGGTGGGGTTTGAGGGTGGAGGTGCGGGATGTGGATGAGATGCGTTGGAGGGCATCTTTAACCACGTGGGAGGGGAAATTGGGGTCTCTAAAGAAGGAGGACCTTTTGGTGTGTTCTGTGGTGGAACTGGTCCTCCTGGGAGCAGATACATTGGAGGCGGAGGAATTGGGAATATGGGATGGCATTTTTGCAGGAGGTAGGGTGGGAAGAGGTGTAATCCAGGTAGCTGTGGGAGTCTTGTTTGAATGATACAGGATGGCGGTGTGCTTACGTAAATGTGACTAAGACTATTCCATATGCCTTGGTTAAATGTACCAACCACTACTGCTCCCCTATGGGCCTTGCATCTCATGCGTATGCCTTCTAGAGGAGTGTGTCTCCGTTATTGCTGGTTTTCAGGCTCTTTGTGGTATGTGTAATGGCACCCATCTTCACTATGAGACCCCTAATGGCACCTCCACCTTCCCAACTGTGGGATGGAAGGAAGCAGCCTGGGACAATAACAGCATCTCTTATTGAAAGACCCACCTCTTTTTATTGAACAACATTCACCCTAAGTGCCCAGGGCAACCATACTTTGTAGCCAAGGACTGCCCATATGTTCAGGGTAGTCACAAAGATGGCCTGCTTCTTATTGGGAAACCCCCTCCATTATCTATACTAAACCCGGTTATTACTTTTTCAGCCAAGGCAAAGCGACCAACTTCCTTGTTCTTGATGAAATAGGTACTCCCCGTGCTGTAGCTGTAGGGACACTCTTCCCAACCACTTTTCCCTGTCCAACTACCTGGGAATGGGGTTGGGGTTTCCCTACCAAACATTCAGTTTACCTGAATTCTGCATGCATTGGAAGAATGCTAAGGCTTTGGGCAACAGTAAAATCCATTCTTGGGGCTACGCATTTCTTAGTGCTTTTTCCTTTGGAGGATCTGTAGGAGTTATTAGCCATCAAAACCGAAATTATCTTATTTGCGGTCTCACCCTCTTGGGCAATGAGATGGCCTTGACAGGAGTTAATGATTTGCTCTCAGAATTACATCTGTTTTCCCAGGAAAACCGGTATGCCCTCGACTACCTACTCGCCCAAAGAGGGTGGGGTTTTGTGCCATGGTAAAGGGCAAGTGTATGATGGGGGTTACTGACCTCATTGAGAACATTACCAAGTATGTAGATAACATCTGCACCTTCGTCAATCAAATGATAGAAGGCACTGAATGGGGAGATTGGTTTTGGCTCATGGTACGACTAGTTGATAAATCTGGCCATGTATATTGGTATTATTTTAATTTGTCTCTTTGCTGGCATTGCTATCATTAAGTGTATTATTGCTAAGCTAATTAATTCTGTTGACGACATTGGTTCCCCTCAGAGAATGCTCCTTCTCCGTCCAGATGAGGATGAGGAGAAGCAGTTGCGAACCTATGCCTTCTCCTTGGAGGAGGAGCAGGAAGTATGGCTGGCTCTAGCGTCCATTCAATTGGACTGATCTAACCTATGCCCTCCCATCCTATGGTGTGGTCATGAAATGACCAAAGGAGGGAGATGACGATCTGAAACCTGAATACAGGCTGATGTGACTAACTGTAGTCAGGGGAAACCACTTAACAAATGCTCTAAATAACTTTTGGTGGCAACAAGATGGCTTCTCGATGCAAATAACATGACAAAATGGCTTCTAAGCTGCAAACTGACAAGTCTGCTAAAGCTGCATAAAATGGCTTTTAAGTTACTAACTGTTAATTCTGCTATAGCTGCATAAGTGACTAACCACAGTCTGTGTCAATAGAGATTAGCAGACAATGCGCCCTTTAAAGCACAGAAATAACTCAACTAGATAAGATATTACTAACCATCCTAACTGATCTTCGGGTGCAGGTTGAATGGCTTGGTTAGTGAGATAAGGATGGCCTAAGTGTTGGAAAATGAAGTTGGTTCCCAGGAAATATAATTGGACCAAGTAACTATCAAATAAAGCTAAAAATCACACAACACCAGGTTATAGTCCAACAGGTTTAATTGGAAGCACACTACCTTTCGCAGCGACGCTCCTTCATCAGTTGATAACCTGGTGTTGTGTGATTTTTAACTTTGTACACACCAGTCCAACACCGGCATCTCCAAATCATCAAATAAAGCAGTATCATGTATTGATTGGTAGTAGTTTAAATGTACTATGTGATCATGGCCTGTACCCTTCTCTAAGAAAAGTATAAAAATGCCTTTGTTTTAAGCCATGTGCGCAGTTCCTCCAAGGAACATGGAAGTGCATAACCTCTGTGTTTCAGGATGCTCTGTGCACGGCCGTATGAAAAATAAAGAGTGAAGTCTTAGCAGCCAGACCGATTGCAAGTGTTTATTGACCGATCGCCGAATTAAGAAACCCTGCGGGGGTCCAGATCTTCACTGCCTCTACTGCATCTGCTCCCAGTAGGAGCAATTCTACTGTAGAACATCCTAGATGGCCTCCTTTTATCAAAGACTCTAAATTGGTCCCACGTGGTTGATGATGTCCTACAACACATCTCCTCCACTTCCCGCAACTCCTCCCTTGAACCCCACCCCTCCAACTGCAAGAAGGATAGAATCTCCCTGGGGTCACCTTCCACCCAATCAACCTTCGGAAACAACGTATCATCCTCCACCATTTCCACAACCTACAAACAGACCCCACCACCAGAGATGCATTTCCCTCCCCACCCCTATCTGCGTTTCGGAGAGACCATTACCTCGGCAACTCCCTTGTCAGATCCGCACCCCCCACCAACCCACCCTCCCCTCCCAGCACCTTCCCCTGCATCGCAAGAAGTGCAAAACTTGTGCCCATACCTCCTACTTCACCTCTGTCCAAAACCCCAAAGCATCCTTCCACATCCGTCAGAAATTTTCCTGCACTTCCACACACGTCATCTACTGCATCCATTACAACCGATGTGGTCGCCTCTACATTGAGGAGACAGGTCGCCAACTTGCGGATTGTTTCAGAGAGACACCTGCACTAACCAACCACATTGCCCTGTGGCTGAACACTTTAACTCTCCTTTACGGATCGTGGGTCTTTCGGAAGGCGAGGATCTTGTCGGCTTCTTGCAGGGGTGGCTCCCAAAGTTCCTGGGGCTGGAATTGGAGTTGGACCTGGTTAGTGTGGAACAGGCCCACCTGGATTGCAGTGCTCAAGTTTGGGCCGGATCTGCACCCTTGCGCGGTCCTAGTGCAGCTTCTGTATTATAAAGAAAAACAATTAACAGTTGAAACAGCAAGAAGACTGGGAATGAATTCACAAGCTTTAATGTACAAAGGCTCAAGGATAATGTTTTTTCAGGACTTTTCAGGAGCCCTAATTATGAGGAGAACGACATTTGATGAAGTCAAGAAAGAATTAAGGGACCTGAACATTCAATACTCCTTGAGGTACTCAACCGTGCTGTGTTTCGCCCATGGGGAGATGATATGTAATTTTGACTCCACAAAAAAGGCAAAGGACTTTGTGAAGTCTTTGAATTGAAGGACCTGAATCGAGGTGGGAGGGGAAGGGGCATGATTGCGGACAATGATATGGGTTTTTTTAATTGCCCTTTTGTTTTTATTTCTCTCTCCCCATTTCTTTTCGTGGTTATTGGTTTTATATGTACAGCTTTGTTGTAAAATTGTAATTATTTTATATATCGGTCGGTTGGGTATTATCTCAGGTTCCCTTTTTTTACTGCTGCCCTTTTGATTTTGTATTGAGGGTTGCTATATCTATTGCTAAGATGAGTCGGGGGGGGTGATGGGCATCCATTGTTAGCTTTCAGAATGTAAGTAACAGGTTTTCCTAATTTGTGAATTGCCTGGGGCTAGGGCATGGCCTCAGCTACAGAGAGTTAAGGTGGTCATAAGGCTTGGGAGGGGTGTCCTCTATGGGCAAGGGGGAAGATCTCGAGCAAATTGGGGTCATTTGGGTGTTTGTTTCAGTTAAATGTAGAGTTTTTTTTTAGTTGTCATCTTTATATAGGAATAGTTTTTCGATCTCGTAGAGTTAATGTCTGTAGCTCATCGTGCCTCAGATAAACTCCCTCCTCCTGGGAAACTGCAGGCTGCCCTGGACGACCATGGCTAGTGATTTGTTCAGGTGGTGCACCTGGAATATTAAAGGGAGTCATTCTCCTATTAAAAGAAAGAAGGCCTAATCAAGCCTTAGGAAGGAAAGGGTGGACATTGCCTTGCTGCAGGAGACGTACCAAACTGTTAAGGAACATCTGAAACTGCAGCAGGGGGCTTATGACAGGGTGTTTTTCTCATCCTTCAACTCTAAGAGGAGAGGAGTGGCTATACTGGCAAGAAGGAACCTCCCATTCCAGGTAACGGAGCAGATTAAGGATGAACATGGACGGTTTATCATTCTTAAAGCCCTAATACATGGAGAAGATTATGGTGTCTTGAATGTAATATTGTCCCCTGGCGCACCCTCTTAAATTTCTCCCATGTAATCTGGCATTACTTTGAGAGGCCACTAAAGCATATTTACGAGGCCTGATCATTTCATATTCGATGACTAGAAGGTGGCAGAGGAAGGAGCAGCAATGGATGCTGGAGGCCCGGCTGAAGGGAACTAAGAAAACATATTATGATTGGCCGTCATTGGTTAAGCTGCAGCAGGTCACAGCTCTTCGGGCTGCTGTCAACTCATTGCACACACAAGTAGCACAAAAAAGAGGTATTTGCCAAACGAAGACTGTTTGAATTTAGAGATAAGCCAGGAAGGGCTAATGCCCGAAACGTCGATTCTCCTGTTCCCTAGATGCTGCCTGACCTGCTGCGCTTTTCCAGCAACACATTTCCATCTCAGATATCTGGCTTATTTGACTAGGAGGGAAAAAAGCTTCCCAACCTATCATGTCTGTTAGGGAGAAGGACGGTATGATTACCCATGAATTGGAGAAGATCAATGTTAGGTTTAAGGAATATTTTGCAGAGCTACATCGGGTCGGGCAAACACGGTACAATGGAAATGCAGTCCTTTTTTGAAAATCTGGACCTCCCAATATAAACACGGAACAGGCTTCCCTTTTGAATGTGCCTATAATGGCACAGGAAGTGCAGGAAGCAATAAGGCATCTCCAGAGTGGCAAAGCACTAGGGCCAGATGGATTCCCAACTGAATTCTATAAGGAATTCATAAACATGTTAGTGAAGCCACTTCTGGGGATGTATAACAATTCTTATACACAGGAGTGCCTGCCACCCTCTCTTGTGGAGACTAATATTTCCCCCATTTTAAAGAAAGGGAAAGACCCCGAAGAATGTGCCTCAAATAGCCTAATTTCATTGATGAATGTAGATTTTAAAATTCTGTGTGGAGAAGGACCTGCCCCATATTATAAAAGAAGACCAGACGAGTTTTGTTAAGGGCCATAGCTCCTCCAACAATTTCAGGAGAGTACTGAACACAGTGCAGGTATGTCAACAAAGATTGATTCTGGGTTTGGAGGTCTCCCTAGACACAGAAAAGGCACTTGATTGGATAGAATGGCCAAATCTATTTGAGGTCCTGGAGCGCTTTAATTTGGGGGGATCCTTTGCCATATGGGTGGCAGTATTGTATAATGATCCTAAGGCAGCAGTCATTACAAACAGTACTAAGTCAGACAACTTTAATATTGCAAGAGGTCTTCGACAGAAGTGTCCTTTATCACCGCTGTTATTTACCTTGGCAATTGAGCCATTAGCCAAAACTATCAAGAGGGAGCCTGAAATAGTAGTGCCAAAGGTTGGAATGGGGGAGCATAAGATCACCCTATACGCTGACGACGTCTTTTTATTTTTGGCCAATCTGAAGAAGTCTGCTCCTCGACTGATTCAAACAATTAATTCATATAGTGGTTTCTCGGGTAACAGGATCAATTTTACAAAATTAGAAGGCATGCCGGTAGGGGATTAGTGGAGGTGCATAATCTGAAGGATGGAATGCAGTTCCCGTTTAGATGGTCACCAAAAGGTTTTTTGCATTTGGGAATTTTTATTACCCCCTTCCTTCCACCAGCTGTATAAAGCTAACTATGTACAATTACTAGAGAGAATAAAACAGGATTTGCAGTGGTGGGATGGATTACCGTTATCATAGTTGGGCCGAATCACCCTGATTAAAATTAATGTTCTTCCCTGCCTGCTGTATCCCATGAGAATGCTCCCATTGTTGTTACCTAGACAAGTGTTACGGAGGCTCAATGGTTGGCTAGGGTCCTCTAATTAACTTTACTAAATTGCAGCTTTCGCAGGGTGAGGGAGGGTTGGATCTTCTGGATTTGAAGAAATACCAAATAAGCGCCCTGTTAACATATGTTGGTGACTGGGTACGGGGCATTCCGGAGTCGATTTGGTTTGATATTGAAGCTTCACAGTCAAGATGTCCTTTAATTAATTTAGTATTTATGGATAAGATGAAATCCGTGACCCAGCAGTGTAAGAGCCCAATTATTTTAAATACGGTGAGAGCCTGGAGGATAATGAGGCAAGACGAAGACAATTGGTCTAAGATTTTGCAATGGACTCCAGCTTAAAGGCATGGGAGAAAAAGGGAATCTCCTGTGTGGAAGATTTATTCGGGGGGAGGTCCTGATGTCATTTAGTCAGTTAAGTCAGAAATACAGATTGTCCATTAGGGACCTTTTCCGATACTTTCAGATAAGGGACTATATACAGAGGAAGACCACGCTCCTGGTCCAGTGTTAGGAATCAGATGTGGAGAAAAGAGTACTCCGGTGTACGAGTGCTCTTTCAGTCAGTACTTTACAATATTTACAGAAAGGTCATATCCTGGGGGACGTGGAAGGACTCTGTAGGACGTGGAGTCGAGAGTTAGGAGAGGTCATCAGAGGTATGGGAAGACATATGGGGAAATGTAATGAAAATTTCAGTATGTAACAGCGCAGGCCATGCAATTGAAGATCTTATACAGGGCTCAAAGGCACCAGAGAGGTTAGCTAACTTCAAGAGAGGAGCATCATCAGGGTGTCCCAAATGTAACATCAGTATAAGCACTCTTACATATTGCTACTGGTCATGTTGTCAGATCCAGAGATACTGGAATGCTACAGTAATGGAGCTAAAGGTCATCCTGGGGATTGAAATTAACATGGATCTGATAACTCTTTGTTTGGGGTTGCCAAATTTGCCCTCTCTGGGGCAACACAATTCTTACTCATTGTGCGAGGAAGAACATTCTATTGAATTGGACGTTAGAAACCACCAGGCCTTATGGGATGGCATAGGCTGGTGATGGAACATCTCCCCCACGACTACCTCACAAATATGGTGCACCACAAAATAGAACTGTTTTACAATACGTGGCGGCCCTTTTTAAATTATATTGACACTGACTTATCAGTAATGTATAATTAGGGCCATGGTATAGTCATGGGAATCAGTATGGTTGCCCATGGGGCCCCAGGAGGAGGAGGCTGGGGGTAAAAGAATATGGGTACTATAGATGGTACTCCCAGGGATGGGAGCCTCAGTGGAGGTGTGATGAGTGAGATAGAATAAAGTAGTGAGATATGATTCAATTTAAGTTATTTTAGTTTAGTTTAAGTTAGTATTTATTTAATGTGTTGGAAGCTTAGTTTAAGTTAAGTAGATACGTTTGTTCTGGTAGAATAGTAGATCGTTCATTAATAATAGTACTGTGTTATAGCTTTGTTGTACTGCCTTTTTTCTGTTTCGATTGTGTTTTTTCTGTATACAGATGTTTTGTAAAAGATTTAAAAAGGTTTTCAATAAATATATTTATAAAAATCTACACAAGGCACTAGTCAGACTAAACTGGAATATTGAAAACAGTTTTTGTTCCTTTATCTGTGGAAATATACACTGGCACTGGAGACAGTTCAAAAATAGTTCATTAGATTGATTCAGAGTATAGCGGAATTTTCTTATGAGGCGTCATTGAGTAACTTGTATTTATTGAACTTAAGAAGAATGGGAGGACTTCTTGTGAAAACATATAAGCTTCAAAGGGGTTTGACAGGGCAAAGTCTTGGACCAAAGGGCTTGATCTCAGAATAAGCTGTCAACCATTTAGAACACAGGTGAGGTTTTCTTTCCTCTTAGAGGGCAGTGAATCTGTGGGTGCACTCTGGAGGCTGGATCATGTAGAATATTCAAAGCTAAGATAGAAAGATTTTTATCTGTAAGCGAATCAAGGATAATGGGGATAAGGTAGGAAAATAAAATTGAGGGTTATCAAATCAGCCATGATCTCATTGAATGATGGGGCAGTCTCATTTGGTCAAATGGCCTACTTCTTTTCCCATGTCTTATCATCCTTTGTTTGATTTGGTATCTCTGTATTTGACTATATAATGTTCCTTTTTTTTCCCCTTAATCTGATTTGATTCTACTCAGGACTCCGTAGAATTGCAAACTGAGGCTGTTTTGGAAATTCAGTTCCTTTTACCAAATTGCAAATCATAGCTTGTGCTATATTTTTATGTTGCTTTGTGTATAATTATCTGTTCACCTCACAGAGAATGCTTTGAGATCCATGGAATCATATAGATGACTATAAGCTCATTATCCAAATGTCATTCCTGCTTTTCAGAAGCATGGGGCCCATCATATTATTATATTTGAGGTCAAGTTCAAGTTGGCAGAGGCTGAAGGACTGAAATTACCATTAAAAGATACTACTTGGATGAGATGTGATTTGGAGGTGCCGGTGTTGGACTGGGGTGTACAAAGTTAAAAATCACACAACACCAGGTTATAGTCCAACAGGTTTAATTGGAAGCACACTAGCTTTCTGAGCGTCGCTCCTTCATCAAATAGCAGTGGAGGGCTCAATCCTAACACACAGAATATATAGCAAAAATTTACAGTGTGATGTAACTGAAATTATACATTGAAAAATTGATTGTCTGTTAAGCCTTTCATTTGTTAGAATACAGTGACAGTTTCACTTCTTTCATGTGTAAATCACAAAACCTTTTTTTTAAGAAGTTGCATTCTCAGGTTAGCTGTTAACAATGGTGATAGCTAGATAATATGTTGAAGGTGTTATCCCCCTATGTTCTCTGTCTATGCCATGATGTTTAGATTGATTCTAATCTAAAAAGTGAGATAACTGTGTTTTACATGAATTCATGCAGTTTTTGAGCAAAGTACAATGTAACCCTGCAAGTACAAACTCACCCCACAAAATATATGTGTGCATGTAGGTCTTTGTCTGTCTGTGTGTGTGTGTGTGTGTATGTGTCTGTCTGTCTGGGTTGGGGGTTGTAAGTGTGAGAAAGTGTATGTGTGCGTGTAGTGAGTGCAGAGTGTCTTAAGTCTGTGAGGCGGTGCATGTGTGAGTGTGGGAGTGTGTGTGTCTGTAAGGGTGTGTGTGGGTGTCTGTGTGCACATCTGTGTATATGTGAGCCTGTGTGTATGTGTGTAGGAGTGCCTGTGTGTACGTGACAGTGTGTGTATAGTGCAGTGGTGGTCACCTGTAGTGTGACATGAATCCAAGGTCCCAGTTGAGGCCCTTCCAATGGGTACCGAACTTAGCTATCAGATGGTTGAGATGTGTAAGAGAATGAATGAGGCAATCCTGAAGATTCTCTGGAGTGAGAGAATTGAATTGTCAGGAAGGAAAGGTAAAAAGAAACAGGTAGAAATGTCTGCAGGCGGCTGCTTAAGGCCAAAAACCAATCGCAAAAGTGGAGTAGGTGCATGAGAGGGTGGCAGTTCAAGCTAACATGTAAACAAGGTGACTGAGGAGTAAACACAGTGGAGAAGTCATGAAGGAGTCGGAAGAGGCTGCTCAAATTGAAGTTGCGTCTCAGATGGGCATGTTTTTGATCCTATCTAAGAATGATACATATGTTTTTGTAACCAGTGTTTCCATAATGTTATCTAGTTTTACCTCAAGTTTCATAGATCTCTGCCTATTCTAAGAGAGCTGATCTTTTAAAACTGATTGTTTAGAAGGCAAATGGAAGCCTAGGGCTAAATTATATATGTAAATTTTTAAAACATATATTTAAATATACTCAATTCAAAACATAAGCCAGAAAAGCTTGATTCAAAGCTTCATTTGAATTTGAAAATTGGAAACAATTCCATAACATTATGGTAGCTGATCGTTTGCCTAAATCGAAAATGCACCAACTAAAATCAAGTCCAAAAGTATCAAAGTTACAACAGTTAAAGAAGATCATATTTTATGCACGTTTTTCAAACTTTGCCAGAATATTTAGATTCCATTTGCAATCAAATTTGTTATCTAATTTGATACATGGAATATAGGGTATTGAATTCATAGTTAGTCCTTCAATCACGCATGTTTATGTAGCATGATTAAAAAAGAATGTTCCAGACTGCTTCTTGGCTTTGTGTAAGGAAAGTAGATAAGCCAGGAAGGCAGCAAAGGGCAATATGACTAAGGGCTTGGTCAAAGAGATGATTTTGAAAGAAGGCATAAAAGATTTAGAAGTTTAGAAGGGGAAATACAGAAATTGGGAGCCATATGACTGTCAGCTCTCTCAATATTGTTGAGACAAAGGGAGGAGAAAAAAGTCAAAACAACAATCAAAATAATGCAGTGCTGTTTTGGAGAGTATTTGGAGGAATTAGAAGTTGCAAGCATTGTGTGGAAGTTATGAATGCAAATTCAAAATTAATGCACTGGTAAACTGAAAGTGTAGATTAGTGAGAATAATGGACATGAAAGGGTAAATGAATTGAGATAGACATCAGACATTATTTAAATGGTGAAAAGGCTCAAGGTGCTGAATGACCTAATCTTGTTCCTACAAATGATTTTTGCTCAGGACAGGACGCATGTGACACAGTTTTGCACACTTTGAACTTTTGCAGTGTAAAATTAAGGAAAAATATAACTAAAATTTAAAAAATGAAAATAATGGAAATATGTGAGCAACTGTGAGGTGAAACAACCTTACTCCCAAACATTACCAATGTTTTTCTGTATAAATACTAACAAAGAACTGTATTTTTTCAACTTTCAATTGCTCTGAAACTCAGCCATATGGATCCAGTCCTGCTCAAATATCATTACCTGTAGTCAAAATATAGGAACAGGAACAGGTCATTCAAATCTTGAACCTGTTTCAAATTCATTTAGATCTGTATCACAATGCCAGTTACCCATTAATCTTCAGTATCCTCACAGATCTACGTTGACTTTTGCTCATTCAGTCCAACAAATAAACAAGGCAGAAATGGGTACTGCAGATGCTGGAGATTAGAGTCAAGATTAGAGTGGTGCTGGAAAAGCACAGCAGGTCAGGCAGCATCCAAGGAGCAGGAAAAATCGATGTTTCGGGCAAAAGCCCTTCATCAGGAATGATGATGAATGAAGAATAAATGAACAAGTAGAGTTATGGAGTCTTATAGCATGGAAACAGATACTTTGGTCCAATTGTTCCATCTCAACCATGTTCCAAAACTAAATTAATCCCACCTGCCATATCCCTCCATTTTTGTTTCAATTTATGTATTTATCAAAATGTCTTTTAAACATTGTAACTATAACTACATCCACCGCTTCCTCTGGCAGTTCATTCCATACACTAACCACTCGCTGTTTAAAAAGGTTGCCCTCATGTCCTTTTAAATCTCTTTCCTCTCTGTCCAGTGAAAAAGTCCCAGCCTATTTTTATAACTCAAACTCTATTTGACATACAGAATAGTTTCAAAATTTGCATATGATAACAAAAGCTTCGAAGTGCTGTGAATATGAAGAAGATAGTGCAGAATTTCTAAAAGGATTTAGAAGTGACTTGCTCCTTCAGTGCACCAGCAGAGACAGGACGGGCTGAAGGGCCTCTTTGTATTGATTGTGTAATGAGGACTATGTTGGTGCGCCCTCTGATGGAGACGATGGCACGGTGCGCCCGCTGCTCCCTCTGCCGGTGCTTTCTGCCCTGCGCTGGGGACGCGCCCTTCCTTCAACCTCGCTCGAGTGCAACATGGAACCCGACAGGGTGGCAGGAGAAGCAGCTGCAGACACGCAAGGCGGGAAGTTCGGTGCAATCTGTGCCGAAGATGAATTAAACGTCTTGCAGGAACTGTCAGAGTTGCCGGTGGAGACGGCGGGGAAGAGGCCGACATGCTCTCGCTGCAGGTACTTGAAGGTGATGTTGGCAGGAGGGGTCAGGCCTCGGTGAGCTAGAGTCAGCCCGGCTGCAAGTCAGGAGCTGAGTGTCACAGGACGGAATATTCCTGTCTCCCCTGCATCAAACCTCTAACAATGCTACTTGCATCGAAACATATCTGTCTCAAGCCCCTATAAATGCTACTGTAATCGAATATTAAATTATTTTTGACTTTATAAATCACCACTAATCGTTCGGCTCCAGGGAGTTTATGGAGGTCTTGCTAGTTTTGACTGAAAGGGACGGCAGCCTATGGCCCCCGTCCTTAAATCCTTAGTCGTCATGGAAACCGAGAGACGCACTTGGGAAAGTCCTGTTGCAGTTCTCGCATTTGTAAACACCTCGAGATTTGTCCTCATGAAATAATTCATTAAAAAAAAAGTTTCAACAGGGGAGGGCTTTTGACCCACCATGTTTATATGACCCCTCTGTAAGAGTTATTCTGGTAGACCTAATCCATTTTCCACATAGGCCCTGCAACATATCTCTTCCAATAATTCCAATACTTGTCTTTTAAAAAAGACAATGTGCTTATCACCACCAAATTGTCAAGGAGTGCACTCCAGATTCTAACCTGGCAGTGCATAAAATATTTTTCCTCCTGTTGCTTCAACTTCGCCTCCGTGCCTTCTTCTTCAATCAAGACTCTCGCCCACCCTCTGACGACCCCTTCTCCCACCTCCAACACACCCCGTCCACCTGGACACCCCGTGCTGGCCTCCTACCTGCCCTCGACCTCTTCATAGCAAACTGCCGCCCCGATATTAACCGCTACCTGAACTCCCACACCCCTCCCACCCACTCCAACCTCTCACCCTCGGAACGCGCAGCCCTCCACTCCCTCCGTTCCAACCCCAACCTCACCATCAAACCAGCTGACAAGGGAGGCGCAGTAGTAGTTTGGCGCACTGACCTTTACACCGCTGAGGCCAAACGCCAGCTCGCAGATACCTCCTCCTACCGTCCCCTTGACCATGACCCCACCCCCCACCACCAAACCATCATCTCCCAGACCATCCATAACCTCATCACCTCAGGGGACCTCCCATCCACCGCCTCCAACCTCATAGTCCCACAACCCCGCACCGCCCGTTTCTACCTCCTGCCCAAAATCCACAAACCTGACTGCCCCGGACGACCCATCGTCTCAGCCTGCTCCTGCCCAACCGAACTCATCTCGGCATACCTCGACACGGTCCTGTCCCCATTAGTCCAAGAACTCCCCACCTACGTTCGTGACACCACCCACGCCCTCCACCTCCTCCAAGATTTCCGCTTCCCCGGTCCCCAACGCCTCATCTTCACCATGGATATCCAGTCCCTGTACACCTCCATCCCCCATCACGAAGGACTCAAAGCACTCCGCTTCTTCCTTTCCCGCCGTACCACCCAGTACCCTTCCACCGACACCCTCCTTCGACTGACCGAACTGGTCCTCACCCTGAACAACTTTTCTTTCCAATCCTCCCACTTTCTCCAAACAAAAGGAGTAGCCATGGGCACCCGCATGGGCCCCAGCTATGCCTGCCTCTTCGTAGGGTATGTGGAACAATCCATCTTCCGCAACTACACTGGCCCCACCCCCCATCTTTTCCTTCGCTACATTGATGACTGTATCGGCGCTACCTCGTGCTCCCACGAGGAGGTTGAACAGTTCATCCACTACACTAACACCTTCCACCCCGACCTCAAATTCACCTGGACAGTCTCGGACTCCTCCCTCCCCTTCCTAGACCTTTCTGTTTCTATCTCAGGCGACCGAATCAACACGGACATCTACTACAAACCAACCGACTCCCACAGCTACCTGGACTACACCTCCTCCCATCCTGCCCCCTGTAAAAACGCCATCCCATTCTCCCAATTCCTTCGTCTCCGCCGCATCTGCTCCCAGGAGGACCAGTTCAAAATACGTACAACACAGATGGCCTCCTTCTTCAAGGACCGCAATTTCCCCCCCGACGTGGTCGACGGTGCCCTCCACCGCATCTCCTCCACTTCCCGCTCCTCCGCCCTTGAGCCCCGCCCCTCCAACCGCCACCAGGACAGAACCCCACTGGTCCTCACCTACCACCCCACCAATCTCCATGTACAGCGCATCATCCGCCGTCACTTCCGCCACCTCCAAACAGACCCCAGCACCAAGGATATATTTCCCTCTCCTCCCCTATCAGCTTTCCGTAGAGACCACTCCCTCCGCGACTCCCTTGTCAGATCCACACCCCCCACCGACCCAACCTCCACTCCCGGCACCTTCCCTTGCAACCGCAGGAGGTGCAACACTTGCGCCCACACCTTCCCCCCTCACTTCTCTCCAAGGCCCCAAAGGAAACTTCCATATCCGCCACAGATTCACCTGCACCTCCACCCACATCATCTACTGCATCCGCTGCAGCCGGTGTGGCCTCCTCTATATTGGGGAGACAGGCCGCCTACTTGCGGAGCGATTCAGAGAGCACCTCTGGGCCACCCGGATGAACCAACCCAACCACCCTGTAGCACAGCATTTCAACTCCCCCTCCCACTCCACCGAGGATATGCAGGTCATTGGACTCATCCACCGCCAAACCACAACAACCCGACGGTCGGAGGAGGAGCGTCTTATCTTCCGACTGGGAACCCTCCAACCACAGGGGATGAACTTGGACTTCACCAGTTTCTTCATCCCCCCTCCCCCCACCTTGTCGCAGCCGAATCCCTCCAGCCCGGCACCGCCTTCCTGACCTGCAGTCTTCTTCTTGACCTCTCCGCCTCCATCCTACTCCGACCTATCACCCTCACCTTGACCTCTTTCCACCTATCACATTTCCAACGCCCCTCCTCCAAGTCCCTCCTCCCTACCTTTTATCTTCTCCTGCTGAACACTCTCTGCTCATTCCTGAAGAAGGGCCTGTGCCCGAAACGTCGAATCTCCTGTTCCCTGGATGCTGCCCCTCCCCTTAACTATCTTGCTGCTGATTATTGACCCCTGTACTAAGGGGAAAAAATATTTTTCCTGTCTACCCTATATTTCCCCCTCATAATTTCATGGAGTCAATCAGATAACTCTTCAGTCTTCTCTTTTGTCAGAAAAATAATTCCAGCCTATCTACTTGAAACTCTTAAGCCTAGGCCAGATCTTGTTGATTTCCTCTGTACCTTCTCCATTGCAATCACATCCTTCCTAAAATGCAGTGACCAGAACTGAAAACAGTACTCCAGCTGTAGCCTAACAATGACCTCTGATTCTTGATCATTCTGACAATGAGACAGTTTCTCTCTAGACAGCACATGATTTTGAACACCTCGATCAAATCTCTCAACTTTTTCTCCAGGTGCCAGGCCCAGTTTCATCAATTTATACATGTAAATAATGTGTTTCAAACTTCTCAGCATTCCACTGCTTTCACTTCCTAATATGCACTGCCCAGAATTGGATGTACTATTCCAATTGAGGCTAAACCAGTGTTTAATGGATGGTCAGGGTAATATCCTTCTTTATAAAACATAAGGTCTCATTAACTACTTTCAAAAACCAGCCCAGCCACGTTCAGCAGTGTGTGTACATTTATCCCAATGTCCTTCTGGTTCTGCAGGCAATGTACCCTTTCCATTAGACTTGTTAGAATTATATACTTTATATTGCCTTCGTGCTTGCGTATTGGTGTGCATACAAGTGCATATATGTATGAGCTGAAAGATGTGTGCATGTTACTTAAAGTGAATGCAGTGAAAACCAACAGCTGAAGCATTTGGATATAAAGAAATTTTAGAGTGGAAGATTGTGAAGAATTGAAAAAAAAGTTGCTCAAAACATCCACAGAAAAGTGTATTGTGCTGTGTATATTTTTCATAGTTTTTTTAAAAGTTACTTGCAAAAGCATTGTTGGGTAATACAGTATATAAGTATGTTCTGTTGCTGAAGATGATCTGAGCTTTACCGTTTAAAAAAATTATATTGTAAATAAGAATAACATAAGGATATTTTCAGTTCTTGGGAAACTACTTTCAAGTTTATAGAATATGACATTTTCAACTGCGATATACAAATGTGTATGTGTCTTGATGCCTGAAATGTGAAGATGTATTCTAAAATGTGAATCACACAATGAAATCCTGCAATGAATAGTCTGGTATCTGAACCTTGATTATTTGTTTTACATAGTTTTGTTCCAAGAAGGGGAAGATCAGCAAAGTGTATGGAACTGGAGAATACAATACACTGATGCTCAGGAGGGCAGTAGTAGACATGGAACTAGATCATGGAATATGTCAAGTACATGATTCAGAATTTTAATAACAAAACCATTGGATAAAAGAAACATGGTGTTTATCTATTTATTCATGCCAATGATGGCAAGAGATAATGACAGCACTTATGAAATTTATTTCCTCCTGGTCTGATTTTTAATCACACCATTGTAGCTATGTCAAGGATTTTTTTGGTGTTTACTCAGAATCTTAATGCTATTCATTAATTCCAATTAGTACTACCTTAATTGTTAAGGTATTGCACTAGATAATGAAGAACATTACCAAAGACCTTATCCACATTCTCAGAATTCTTTTGTACAACAATGTTTGCAAAAAGATTTTCAAACAATTCATAATTAAAATATTGCTATTTCCTCCTTCCAGCTTTCTCATTGATAGCAGTTTGTTAATTTTGTAATTAACTGCTTTTTAATTTTGTAATTTTTATCCCACCTTTTATTATAGTTGTTCAGTTGTTAATTTCAGCTTTCCATTGGGATGTTACAAACTTAGTTGTAATTTGTGACTTTTCTGGGAATGAAAAACTGGAGCCAGATTTGCCTGTGTGACCATATTTATAGACACATGGCTATTAATAATAATTAAATGACTACGCAATTTTTACAGGCACCAAATTTTTTTTAAAATTCCATAGTATTGGTGTATTGTCATCCCCGTTGAAGCAAAACGCTCAGAGACCGTGTAGTTTAACTCCTTCGTCTCTCCTTCACCTTTATTCCGGGCCCTGGAGGGAGAGGGAACGAATGCCCATGAGCACAGGAATTTGTGTTCACGGTCTCCTCTGGAACAGCAGTTTCTCAATGAACTATATACTGATTTTACAGGAAGGAGCATCCATTACGGCAACATACATATTAATTGGGTGACCGTTACAATCAGTGAGTGTCAATAATAAAGATTAAGCCATCTGCTGTGACACAATGAATAACTGACTCCACATAATGAATATTTTCACCTTGTTAAACTGACTTCCCATACTGAACGTTACCTCATCTTGTTAAATGGCTCTACGTAATGAATGTTTTTCCACTTTGTTAACCCATTACCCTTGCCTGCAGCACCCCATTGTTAACTGTAATTTCTTATTTGATCTGAGTCATGCTCAGCTGAACCTCTTGTTTCAGAACTTAACTCTTTCCCTGCCTTAGTGAGTTTTGAGAAGATTTGTAGCTCAGGTTGAGGTGTTGGATGTAGGTTTGCTCACTGAGCTGCAAGGTTCATTTTCAGACGTTTTGTTACCTTACTGGGTAACATCTTCAGTGGACCTCACGCGAAGCAATGTTGAAAATTCCTGCTTTTTATTGATATGTATGGGTTTCTTTGGGTTGGTGATGTCATTTCCTGTGGTGAAGTCACGTCCTGTTCCTTTTCTCAGGGGGTGGTACTTGAGGTCTAACTCGATGTGTTTGTCGATAGAGGAAACCTTCAAGACCATCAATAATACCCTTACTGGCATAAAATTCACTAAAGAGGAGGAAAACAACAACAAACTGCCATTCCTAGATGTTGCAGTTGAGCAAACAGCCAATGGGGAACTTCAAACCAGCATCTACAGAAAAACAACACATACAGACCAAATATTGAACTACAGAAGCAATCATCCCAACACCCACAAATGAAGCTGCATCAGAACATTACTTCAACGAATCAACACACACTGCAGCACAGAGGAACTACGCAGAGCAGAGGAAAATCACCTATACAGTGTATTCAAAAAGAATGGCAATGAATACCCAATGAACACAGTCAGCCGATTTCTCAGCTACAAACCCAAACAAGCAGACAAAACATGTCCAGAAACCCTAGCCACTCTCCCCTACATCAAAGACATTCTCGGAAATAACTGCCAGACTACTCAGATCCCTTGGCATCATGGTAGCCCAGCAAACACAGTAAAACAGCAGCTAATGAACTTGAAACGCCCTGTACAGACGATAAGCAAAACGAACATCATTTACAAAATACTGTGCAAGGACTGTAACAAACACTACATTGGACAAACAGGCAGAAAACTAGCCACCAGGTTATGTGAACACCAACTAGCCACATAAAGACATGACCCTCTTTCACTAGAATCCTCACATACGGATGAGGAAGGACACCACTTCAACTGGGACAATACATTCATCCTAGGACAAGCCAAACAAAGACACGCACGAGAATTCCTAGAAGCATGGCATTCCAACCGGAACTCGATCTACGAACACATCGAGTTAGACACCATCTACCACCCCCTGAGAAAAGGAACAGGAAGTGACCACCACAGGAAATGACATCACCAACCCAAAGAAACCAAACATATCAATTGAAAGCAGGAATTTTCAGTGTTGCTTTGCATGAGGTCCACTAAGATGTTACCTAGTAGGGTAACAAAATGTCTGGAAATACAGCGAGCAAACCTACATCTTTCCCTGCCTGCTTATACCTCGTGCACGTTCTCGGGTGGAGGGTGTCATGACCACAGGATCGGATGTGATTTAACTTGGTGCATTGTGAAGGGAATTTGGCAAAATTTCTGGATTGGAAAGGGTGAAGGAATGTAGCATTTGGCTCACAGCTGGATTAGTGGGAGCAGTGGTGTGAATAACTAGTTTGAATATGCTAATTTATAGATTTACAGTCAATTTTTACAAACCATGTTCTAAGTGAGAAAAATTTTGACTTGTGGAGTTCAGTGTGAGAATGTATATAATTCTTTGATGCTTGCATCATATGTAGACAGGGCAGTTAAACATTTGGCACACTTGCCTTCATTGTACAGATCTTTGAGTAGAGGAGTTGGTACAACATGTTTCAGTTGTACAGGGCATTGGTGAGGATTCTTTTGGAATACTGTGTCCAGTTTTGATCACCCTGTCATAGGAAGGATATTATTAAGCTGGAGATGGTTCAGGAAAGATTTTCTAGGATTTCTGGGAATGGAGGGTTTGAGTTATAAGATGAGACAGGGTAGGCTGGGATTTTTTTTACTGGAGCGCAGGAAATTGAGGGGTGACCTTTTAGAGGTTTAGAATCATGAGGGTGTAGACAAGATGAATGGTAGGTTTTTTTTCCCTAGGGTGAGGGATTTCATGACTGGGGGCATGTTTTTAAGATGAGTTGAGAAAGATTTATAAAAGACATGAGGGGCGTCAGAGAATGGTTTGTGTGTGGAATGAACTTCCAGGGGAAGTGGTGGATGCGTGTACAGTTACAAGGTTTAAACGCCATTTGGATATGTACAAGAATAAGAAATGTTTGGAAGGATATGGGCCAAGCATAGGCAGGTGGGACCAGTTTAATTTGGGATTATGGTTAGCATGGACTGGTTGAACTGAAGGGTTTGGTTCTGTGCTGTATCACTCTATGTCTACGGTCATTCACTTTGAATCCAAGAAAAACAAATGGGATATTTTCGAATTGACAAAACCAGAAACCTTGGGTACATGAGTGGATTTGTATGAGAATTTGCGTACATCAGTTGGAACTAGTTATCGCATTAAAAAAACATGTGTGTCAATGGGCTTTAGTCTTTTACTTCTTATGGGGGATATCATATTGTCAAAAGTAATGTATCAATAATATTTTGGAAAACCACCTAAAATTTGTCATTTCTTAATGGCATTACATATAATAGACAGTCTGGATTCTTTGAATAAGCATAGTACTCTGAGGTGTCTAACTACAATTACTAGAGAATGTTTTGTATTATGTTTGTTGATTTTGAGCTGTAGTTTCAGGCACCTTAGTAAGACTGCTTCGGAGTATTGCATTCAGTTGTGGGCATTGTATCGCAGAAAGGATATATTAACCTTGGGTTATATTGCAAATTTATCACTTTTGTTCAAGAGTTGTAAGGAATATAAAATTGAGGAATACACTGAAATATTGTTGTTCAAGTATTAAAGTATTGCACTTTTCCTTCTTCACTAAATATCTTCACAACATTACATTGTTGCTCTAAATATTTTTTCAAAATAATATTGACCAACTTCAGGTCTTTGATTCAGACTTTATCTGTGTGTGTCAGAATTAAAGAGTCCTTTACAAAATTCCACCTGTATGCACTTTTTTACAGTTGTTTTGAGTTCTCCAAGAAACATACATAAATCAAAAATCCTTAAATATCTTAGAAATATTTCTGTTGTTAAATTATTTCACAAGTCTAAAGGTTCACTTGACGACATGATAACATGCTGTATTTACAAAACAAATAGTTCCTGGAATATAATAAGTTTTTTTTCCGGAAAGTTATCTCAGAAAAAGTTGAAGAGTTCATGCCTCACTTTGTTTTGGTGTTTTATACAAAAACAAAACATAATCTGGTTACTTTCCCATTTCATGATTTTCATGGGGGCTTTTGTCTTCAGTACTCCTTCATCGATGTACAGAAGTAAAAGGGAATGACACTTTAAAACAGTAACTTCTGTCAAACTCCATAGATTTTCCTTGAATCAAGTGCAGTGCGAGTAAAGAGCAGGACACATAGTGAGTTTTTAAAATTATGTTCTTTTAAGTTTCTTTGGATGACATATCTCCAGAATGCAAAATGGACTCTTGTTTTGCACCTCTGATTCACATTATTATCACAACCAAATCTATTAAAGCAGGGGCTAATGTATTGGTTCTTCGATAACTTACCTGTGAATTTTGTATTTGAAACAACAGTAGCAATATTGGTTAAAGATGGAACCCACAATATTGACTGGTTGAGAACTACTCAGCTCACTCACATCTCACACTTGGATATTGTTAGTAAGGTGAACATTTATCCCAAAGCACATTATGGTTTCTGTGCTAGGAGATTCACAGTGGAATTATATCGCCATTCTTTGACTGTGACTGGCTGAAAATCCTGGAACATCCTTCCAAGTAGCACTGTGCTTATATCTCCATTACGTGAATTGCAAGAAAGAGCTCACCACCGTCTCAATCCTGCTCTGCCATTGAAGATTTTGGAAAATCTGATTACTCTGTATTGCTGCCAACTCCCAATAACATTTTACTGCTTGCTGAACAAAAATCTATCTACACCTGTCTTAAAAATATTTAAGGACTCTTCTTCCACCATCTTTTCAGGGACCGTTCCAAAGATTCTCAAACCTGGAAGAGAAAGAAATTGCCTACTCTATTTTAAATGGGTGACTCCTGATTTTTAAACAGTGACCACCAGTTCTACATCCTCTTAGAAGAGGAAACAGCCTTTTCACATCTGCCTGTCTAACCTTTCCTCATAAGTCAGATTGCCCATTCTAGGTATTTGTGAAGTAAACCTTCTCTGAATTGCCTCCTACACATTTACATTCTTCCTAAAATAAAATGACCAATTTTAGGGTCTATATTCTAGATGCAGTTTGACCAGTGCCCTGTATAATTTCACCTCACAATAAATGATAACATTGTAATAGCTTTCTTAGGTATTTGCTGTAGCTGCATACTAACCTGTTGTGGTTCAAGTATGAAAATACCCAGATCTCGCTGTAATTTGTCACTGTTTCAAGAACATGCTTTTTTTAATGCTTCCTGCCAAAATGGATTACTTCATATTTTGCCACATCTTTGTCCACTCAATATAAGTTTTCAATATCTTTCATCCTTTTCACAATTTATTTTCCATCTTTGTATCATAAGTAAATTTGGCAACTATATCACATTTATGCAAATTGTAAACAGTTGAGGTCACAGTCCAATCGTTGTGATGCACCATTTATTAAATATTACCAACCTGAAAAAGGCCTATTTACATCTATTCTGAGCTATCTGTTTGCCAGCCAGTTTTTTTGTTGATGCCAATAAGTGATCCTGTACACCATGAGCTTTTAGTTTTTGCAGTAACCTTTGATGTGGCACCTTATCAAGTGCCTTCTAGAAATTGAAATACGGTACATCTATCAATTCCCCTCTATCCATAGCAAGTATTACCTCCTCAAAGAACTCCCCTAGATTGGTCAAATATTATTCCCCTTTCACAAAACCATGTTCACCCTGTCTGATTACTTTGAACTTATCCAAGTGCCCTGCTATAATTTCTCTAATAATATCATCTAACATTCTCCCTATGACAGATGTTAAGCTAACTGGCCTGTACTTTCTAGGTTTATGTCCATCTCACTGTTTGAATAAAGGAGTTTCATTAACTATGTTATGATCTAGCAGCACTGTCCAGCCACTTTTAGGATGAAGTGCATCAGGACCTAGGCACTTGGCAACCTTCAGCTCCAACAATTTACTCAGTATCACTTGTCTGCTGGTTGTGATTTTCTCGAGGTTTCTCTCTCTCTCTTCCATTTCCTGATTTGTCGCTGCTTTGAAGATGTTTCAAGTGTCATCTATGTCACCCCATAATGACAGATACAAATGCATTTCCTTATACACTCTTGATAGTGTGGCCCAATTTAGCTCTGACTCCATTTATAAATTTGATGACACCACTGTAGTGAATCAGATCCCAAACAACAACAAAACAGAGTACAGGAAAGAGACAACTTAGTGGCATGGGTGTAAAGACAACAATCTCTCCCTCAATGTCAGCAAAACAAACAAGTTGGTCATTGACTTCAAGAAGCGGAATGAAAGAAATTATAGACAGTTGTGAACAGCCCAATCCACTATGAAAACCGATCTTCCTTCCACTGACTCTACCTACATTTCCTGCTGCCTCAGGAAAGCAGCCAACATAATCAAAGACCCCCTCCCACCCAGATTATACTATTTTCCACCCTCTCCCATTGGGCAGAAGATAAAAGTTTGAAAACATGTTCCAACAGTTTCAAGAACACATTCTTCCTCACAATAGCCAGACTTCTGGGCAGACCCCTCCTACATGAGAGTTGATCTTTTTCTGCATCTTCTCATTATACTCTGTATTCTGTTGGTTACCCTGACTTACATATGTAAGATATGATTTGTCTGGTTAGCACACAATACAATACTTTTCACTGTACCTCAGTACACGTACAATAATAAAGCAAGCCATATCAAATGCCTGTTTAATTCAATTGCCCTTTATTTTACATTATTAATTCCCTAGTCTCATTTTCAGTCAGACTCACTTTAATAGCTACGTTTTTAAAAAATAATAATATTTTTTAGAAACACTTTCTGTTTTTGTATTTCTCTAACTTAGAGTAAATTAGCTTACTCTAATTTTTTCATCTGTTAATGTTTTGGTCATTCTTCACTATTTTTAAAACACTCTGTCCACTGTTCTGACCTGTCGCTTGCCTTTACACAACTCAACTTTATTTGATAAATCTTTAACTTTTCCTTATTCATTGGAATGCCCCTCTTCTGTATGTTCAGAAATATCACTTAAAGGTCTGCCACTGCTTCTCCGTTGTCTTATCCTTTAAACTAATGCGCTAATTCACTTTAGCGAGCTTTGTTTTCATGCCCTATAAATGCTCTTTTAAACATTTTATTTTAAACAAGTCATGGACCCTCTTCTCTCCCTCAAACAATGTAAAATTCAATAAATTTTTCTTGCTGCTACCAGAGGACATTTTCACAATGAGATCATTAAATATTCCTATCTCATTACAAGAAACTATTCTTAAAAACATTTTATCAACTCCTAGGTTATCTTTGTCCATCTGACTTTTAAAGTCACTGTGTAAATTAAAATCTCACATTATTATCGCCATACCTTTCTGACAAGCTTTCATTATTTCTTCCTTTGCACTACCAGACAATGGGGATACTATAAGGGATCGTGTATACCACTTCCTTGAATGACTTTTTGCCTTTATCATTTCTCATTTTTACCTAAATTATTTCCACATCTAGCCTTCCTGAACCAAGATCATCCTCCCTATCATTAACTAACAGAACCACTGGCCACCTTTTTCTAGTTTCTAGTTATTCTTAAATGACCTGTATCTTTCAAGTCTGAGATTCCAGCCCTTGTCATCCTATAGTTCTGTCGCTGTAACAGCGATCAGATCATAACCATTCATTTCTATTTGCAGTGGCTTTTCAATTTTTTTTGTTTTGAATTGCTACCTGCATTTGGAGACAGGGCCATTTATGTTATGTTTTTACTGTCTTTGTAAATTCCAGTTTTATTTGTTAGTTCACTCTTAGATCCATACTCTTTATTTCTATGGTCTGTTTATCATTTTTCCATATTAACACATTTGTCTTTGGTCACGGTTCCACTATTTGATTTGCCACATCTTCCCATAGTTGGTCTCTTTCCCTCACTATTCTGTTTAAAATCTTGTCTACTTCCTTAATTATGTGGTTGGCAACAATACTGGCAAACAGTTGGTTCAGTTGGACACCACCACATCAGTGCAGCAATGATCCCTCTTAAGTTGAGTGGCTGAAAGCGCATGCTACCACTCCAATATTCTGGGTCAACATGCCGATCGCTGCATTGAATTGCTGTGATTAGATTAGATTGGATTCCCTACAGTATGGAAACAAGTCACACCAACCCCTCTGAAAATTAACCCACCCAGACCCATTCCCTTACCTGACATTTACCCCTGACTAATGCACCTAACACTATATGTAGCATGACCAATTCACATGACCTGCACATCTTTGGATTATGGGAGGAAACTGGAGCACCCAGAGGAAACCCATGCAGACACGGGGAGAATGTGCAACCTCCAAACAGACAGTCGCCTGACACTGGAGTCAAACCCAGGTCCCTGGCGCTGTGAGGCAGCAGTGCTAACCACTGAGCCATAGTGCTGCCCGGAGTGCATGCACATTTCGTCAGTACAGCAACTTGCTGCCAGCCCATATGTTTGAGGATAAGGTTTCCTGGCTGGCTACAGATTCTTAGGGAGCAGGAAAGTTTGAACAGCATCTTCCCAATTTCCACATTTAACTCTGAATCTGAGGTCACTGACATTTGCTGTCTCCTTGATATGCTTATAATGGTGAGCATTGTTAGTCCTACTATCATTTCAGCACAAAATCCACTTCATTTCATCCAAATGAGAATTCAGAAAGCATGAATTTTGGTGATGATTAAAGTGAATAAAGCAGTAAGGTGGGGTTGACAACAATGTGCTCTGTTGATTGCAGTATACCTGGGTTAAGGACCTGTCAAAACTCTTTCAACGTTGTCCCAAAAATGTATTTCAACCAAAATAACAATAGCTTTGCACATGGGCATCAAAGCTTGCGCAGCTGTTAATAATATTTGAGGGAATGCTGATTCCCCAGTTGCAGCACTTCTGCCCCACAAATCTACTTTTCTTACACTAGTGTTTGAACACCGCATTCATCTCTAATCAGATATGTCAACGTGCATTGACTCTGGAAATAATGTGGAGATTATGTGCTTTGAGGTTCTGTTTAATTTAAAGAATGAGAGGTAGTCTTATTTGAAATGTGTGTGATCCTGAGGGTATTTATTAGTGTTGGTGCCAAGAGGCTGTACCTCTTGTGGAACACACCAGAACTCGGGGACAGAGTTCTAGAATATAAGTCTTCCTTTTGTGATCAATATTAAGACAATAATTTCCCGATGTAGTTAGCTTGCGCAATTTTCTTACCCAGAAAACAGTGGAGGCTGGGTCATTGAATTTATCCAAGGTAGGATTAGATCAATTTTTCAAAGACAAGGGAGCCTGGGATTATGTGGGGCAGACAAGAAAGTTGATATGGCAAACAGATCAGCCATGATCCTGTTGAATGGTGGAGAGGATTAAAGTACCAAGTGGAGTACCTCTGCTTGTAAACCCTATTTCCGACCACAAACATAATCTTGAGCTTCTGGTTTTCATTTCAGATTTAGCACGATAATATTTTGCTTTTGTATTCTCATCACCTCCTCTCTTTTGTCGTCTCACAACCAGACTTCTATTCACACACTACATAGAGTCATAGAGATGTACAGCATGGAAACAGACCCTTCGGTCCAGGCCGACCAGATATCCCAACCCAATCTAGTCCCACCTGCCAGTACCCGGCCCATATCCCTCCAAACCCTTCCTATTCATACACCCATCCAAATGCCTCTTAAATGTTGCTATTGTCCTGAAGCAAATTGCACATGATCCCTGAGTTTCAAAATATACAATATATAATTCAGTCTCAATAAATTCAAGCCATTCCATCTCAGATCGATCAAAGAACTTTTCTCAATTTTTGTAGCAAATTGGACCACTGAGTATCTGAGTTCTCCCTTACTGCTCTGATCCCAACTGGTTATTATTGAATAAGTCAGATTCCAGACTGAAATCTAGGTTGATAATGTTTTTTTTTTGCCTTTGACAATGTAGTTTTTACACTGAAATGCAAACACAATGCTGCAGATTCAGTTTTAAAAATACAATATTAATATTGTACACTTACATCAGGAAGTTTTTCATCTCCAAAAGGAAAGTTAAAAATGAAAAAGTAAAGTTTTGTGCCTGGTGCCCACCAAAAAGAATCTAAAACAACTCCATTTAATTTGTACACAATGAATTCTGTTCATTTGGTATGTATATCAGTGGGAAACTTGAGTACTGTGGTCTGTTCTATTGTATTGGTCCATTCCATTCACATGGTGGTGCTGTGGTGAACAGCTTTGCATTAGAATCAAAATCCGAACCCTTTAGTATAGAGCCTCCCAGCTAAAATGGGTTATCATTACAAAAGCTGAACAGATCTTGGAGTTTTAAAATTCATTATTTGAAGAAAACTTTCAAACAATGGAATCTTTTGACAGTGGAATCTGACGTTTCATTCGTCTATTCTGATTTCCTTCACAGCAAACTGAACAGATCCTTTTTCTTTTGAATAATCCAGATTACAGTTTGATATAAGGTGAATAAAATGTCATACATTTTGGGATTAAGATTTAGAAATAGAGGCAGATGGACATGGGTCAGATCTGAAGATGATTTGTTTTTACAATCATTTGAAACAGTGATCTAAATGCATCAATTCCAAGATAGTGTATGACTGTTTCATGTATCTGGGAGAACCCCAATAGTGTTAATGGCTGGAATGTTTACATTACTGAGTTTACAACAGTCCAGAAAGCCAGCAGATGTGTGTTTCTCTGTAGAAACGACAAAAAAAGCTTGTGCACGCAAAAGTATGTGATTTATGACAATTGAGGATGGTTCATTAATACCAGAGGACGAACAGACAGCTAACACACTGTGCGTCAATTTCATTAGCATTGTAACATCGGCTTTCGGCTAGCCAAAGTTTTAAGAAATTCTCGCCTGAGCCTTCCTTGTCCTCTTTGGTCCCTTTATCTTCCAAAGAAGACAGCTGTCTGGACAGCATTGACACCTGTTGAGGGTTGCCCTCCCTGACTCTAAGGTATTGGTGATATACCATAATTATCTGGGTTGATGTTTTGCCCTATGTGAATTACCCATTTGAACCCTCCAGTCATTGGACATGGGACAATTACTCGTGATGTCAGAATAACCATGTCTCCTTGCCCCACCACAGCTTGAGGTCAGCTACAATATTGTGAGAACAGACTCTTATTTTTCCTCAAAACCTTGGAAATTGAGAGTCGGTGGACTGGTAGTCTTTGTGAACTTTATCTTTAACTTGTCTTTTGTTTGTCAGAACTCTGCGTTTGGACAAAGTAGATAATTGCAGTTGTAGCAGTTTTATAAAATGTTGTACTAGTAAACATACTACAAAATACCGCAAAGAAACCAGACTCTAATTTCCAACAGTTCCATGGATACTGACTGCAGTCAGCAAGTACTGATTGTCAGTGAGTATTGCTCAGGGCATCATAATTGAGCTTAAGATAATCCTTAGTCATCGACTGTTTATTTTTATTCTTCCATGACATATCAGCATCGCTGGCAAAGCCAGCATTTACAATCCATTCCAAATTCCCCTTGAACTGGATGATTTGATCGCCTACTTTCACAGTCATAGAACTTGGAAAATTACAGCACTGTATGGGCCCTTCAGCCCTCGATGTTGAGCCGCCCTGTAAAACCAGTCTGAAGCCCATCTAACCTACACTATTCCATTCTCATCGATAAGCCTATCCAATGACAATTTAAATGCCCGTAAAGTTGGCGAGCTTGCAACTGGTGTAAGCAGTGCGTTACACGTCCCTACTATTCTCTGAGTAAAGAAACTACCTCTGACATCTGTCCTATATCTACCATCCCTCAATTTAAAGCTATGTTGTCTTGTGTTAGCTATCACCAACCGAGGAAAAAGGCTTTCACCGTCCACCCAATCTAACCCTGTGATTATCTTATATGTCTCGATTAAGTCACCTCTCAACCTCCTCCTCTCTAACAAAAATAGCCTCAAGTCCCTCAAGCTTTCCTCGTAAGACCTTCCCTCCATACCAGACAACATCTTAGTAAATCTCCTCTGAACGCTTTCTAAAGCTTCCACATCCTTCCTATAATGCGGTGACCAGAACTGTACGCAATACTCCAAGTGCGGCTACGCCAGAGTTTTGTATAGCTGCAGTATTACCTCGTGATCCTGAAATTCGATCCCTCTACCAATAAAAACTAACACACTGTATGCCTTCTTAACAGCCCTATTAAGCTGAATGGCAACTTTGAGAGGTCTATGTACATGGACACTGAGGTCTTTCTGTTCACCTACACTACCAAGAATCTTACCGTTCGCCTAGTATTCTGCATTCCTGTTACTACTTCCAAAGTGATTCATCTCTCATTTTTCTGCATTAAACTCCATTTGCCACCTCTCAGCCCAGCTCTATAGCTTATCTATATCCTTCTGTAACCTATAACATCCTTCGGCACTATCCACAACTCTACTGACCTTAAGTGTCATCCACAAATTTACTAACCCATCCTTCTTTGCCCTCGTCCAGGTCGTTTATAAAAATGACAAACAGCAGTGGACCTAAAACAGATCCTTGCAGTACACCACTAATAACTGAACTCCAGGATGAACATTTCTCATCAACCACCACCTTCTGTCGTCTTTCAGCGAGCCAATTTCTGATCCAAACCACTAAATCGTCCTCAATCCTATGCCTCAATATTTTCTGGAGTAGCCTACCGTGGTAACCTTATCAAACGCCTTACTGAAATCCATGTACACCACATCAATAGCTTTACCATCATCCATCTGTTTGGTCACCTTCTCAAAGAACTCAGTAAGGTTTGTGCGAAACTACCTACCCTTCACAAAACTGTGTTGACTAACCCTAATCAACTTATTCCTTTCTAAATGATTAAGCATCAAACATATTGCTGTGGTGGTACATATAAGTCACGTCAGCTAAGGCTGTCAGATTTCCTTCCCTAAAGGACAGTAATGAACTTGACTTGATTTTGGACATACTCTGATTTACCACGTCTACCCAAATTTGATCCCTTTCCCTCACTATTCAGTTAAAATCCTGTCTACCTCCTTAATTATGAGGTTGGCAAGAATATCTTCCAAGATTCTTTAGACTCTGGAACAATTCATATAGATTGGAGGGTGGCTAATGTGGGATCAGAGAGTCCTAAAGTCATACAAATCATTGTTTTTTTTCTGGAATGGCAGGCAGATGACTGGTGAGGTATCATAGGGACCAGTGCTGGGATCACGGCCTTTCACAATATATGTAATGAGGGAAATAAATGTAATATCTCAAAATCTCCAGACAACACAAAGCTGGATGGAAGAGTGAGCTGAGAGGTGGATGTAGAGATATTGCAGTGATACCCTACCAGTCACTGCCTGCCATTCCAGAAAAAAAAAACAATGATTCGTATGACTCTAGGACTCTCTGATCCCACATTAGCCACCCTCCAATCTAAAAGAATTGTTCTAGAGTCGAAATAATCTTGGAATCTTGCCAACCTCATAATTAAGGAGGTTGACAGGATTTTAACTGAATAGTGAGGGAAAGGGATCAAATTTGGGTAGATGTGGTAAATCAGAGTATATCCAAAATCGTCAAGTTCATGAATGGACAAATGCACAGCACCTGCAATATAACATGGATAAATGTGAGGTTATCCGCCTTGTAGCAAAAATCAGGAAAGCAATGAATGTAATCAAAGACCCCCTCCTACCTCGGTCACCCTTGTTCCACCCTCTTCCGTCTTACAGAAGAATTCAAGAACAACTTCTTCCCTGTTATTAGACTTTTGAATTACTTCTTTAATGTTAACGGTGATCTCCCTCTGCACCTTCTCAGCAGCTGTAACATTGTATCCTGCACTGTGTTCTGTTACCCTGATGCACTTGTATGGTACAATCTGCCTGTAATGCACATAAGACAACACTTTTCACTGTAACTCAGTACGTGACAGTAATAAATCAAGTCAAATTGGAGGCAGATTATTATTTCGCTGAAAATTGAGAGGTGAATGTACAACACGACCTGTGTGATCTCATGCACTGGTTGCAACTGCCTGCAAGTGCAGCAGACAGTAAAGAAGGCAAACTATATGTTGGCCTTCATAAGAGAGAGGATCTGAGTACAGAAACAAGGATGTCTTGTTGCAACTATATAGGGCATTGGTGAGGTCACACCTGGAGTATAGTGTGCAGTTTTCGTCTCCTCATCTGAGAAAGAATGTTCTTGCTACAGAGGCAGTGCAGTGCAATTTTACCAAATTGATTTCTGGCAGGACTGACATATGAAGAGAGATTGAGTTGTTTAGGACTATATTCAGTGGAGCTTAGAAGTATGAGGGATCTCCTAAAAACTCAAAATTCTAACAGGACCAGTCAAGGATATCCATAGAAAGGACATTCCTGATTGTCGAGGAGTCCAGAATCAGGGGTCAAAGATAAGGGGTAAACCTTTTAGGATTGAGATGAAGAGAAATTCCTTGACCCAGAGATTGGCGAGCCTGTGCACTGACTACCACAAAAAGTGTTAAGGCCAAAACAAGGAGGTGGTAGATATTCCTCTTATAGCTAACGGGATCTAGGAATGGTGGAATAAGGCTGGCAATTGCTACAATCCTGTGATGAACCATCACCCTCACCATTATCCGGAGGGGAAATCTGTTTAGTGAGTGATGTAGATGCAGTCATCTCCTGCACTTCTGACATACCCACATGCTCTTAATCTGTGATGTGACCAGTTTGGTAAACATGCTATCCACATAGATGTTAGCTGCGGTCTCATTGAAACCTTCAATCATGTTCTAAAACCAAAGCACAAATTTTTGAAGTTGGAGATGCTTCCCAGACATGTGATTGCCAAGGACGTGTGGAGCGTTGATGACTGCCTATGTGGCAGGTGATAGACATTCCACACAACCAAATTGTCTTGCTTTGCCTGAAGCATTCTTTCAGACTATTCACTTTAAATAAGAGACTAGAAAGTTCAAAGTAAAAGGACTCACCATGCAGCTCCTGTCCATCCAGCTCTTGGCAAACCGATATGCATTAGGTGCTCAGCAACCAATCAGCTTATAGATTTGCTGTGATCTGATGAGTTTAGTCAAAACTTGATGCATTCTGATTCCTAGCTGCTGTCTGAGAGACTTCCATAACTTGCAGGTATGAGAAAACCTCAATGTTTGGTCCAAATTTGTATCTCCCCACTCCACATTGTCTCCAAACACCCCTCACTGCATAATTTGCTGCAAAGTATGGCGTAAAGGAGCCTGAGGAAAACTGAAGTAAATGGAAAAGCAAGAAAATCACCACTGATTTCTTATCTAGAAAAGAATATGGTTCTGGGTGTTGGAAGTCAGTCATGAACCCCAGAACATCACAACAGAAGTTTATTTGGTGATGCCTCAAGTCCAACTATATTCAGTTGCTTCATCATAAGGTTTAACTTCAGTACAGGAACCAAGTATCACTGATCCTCAGTCATCTTTCAATACTCACATCAGCTGCAAATATACAGATGTTAGAAGAAAGTGTCAGATTTATTCTGTGCTGTTGGTCTCATTACTACTGTATAAAATTTAGGCCATTCATTAAACCTGCTGCTAAGTTTGATCCTTGCTTCGCTTTGGCAAGTTTGAAATTTTATGTTTAGAATAAAATATTGGAGAAATTTACTCACTGGTGAGACTGTGAAGCTGATTGTTACTTGTCCTGTATATCTGAATTCTCCAGTCTGTTGATAGTGATTGTTTATTTTTACGACAGACAACATGTAAGACAATTGGATTTAATTTTTATAAAGTAATCTTTTAGTTTAAAAGCATTTAATTTACAAGATGACTTTGGCAGCTGTATCCTAGCTTTTTGAAATAATGAAGCTGAATGGTTAAGTTTCAACATCTTTGTGATTTTCTGGAAAATAGCAATGGCAAGCAGCTCTGTCATTGAGAATATATCTGCTTGCTTGTGACTGATTAGAGCATGTCATAATGGCAGTCACAGCTGGTGCAAATCAAGCAATACCATAATCCAATCTTTTTAATTAAACAAATGTCAGGTCTGTTTTGATCAAAATCTTTTTTGCAATTATTAGCATTTGCCATCACATTCAAAGGGATAGCTTGATGGCAAATCACAGAACTGTCATAAAATCTCAGCATGATTTTGATAGCTTGCTAAAATAAATATAACTTCTATTTACTTTTTATTAGTTGTAGTTTGTACACAGAACCCCCTCATAAGTCTTTCCTGCAGAAACAGCAGAGGTCTTATGGCTGTCAATTAGCTGTCGCTTTGCTCGAGAAGTCACAGCGGGGCTTCTTTGTGTGCTCTTTGTTTTCAGCTAGTGCTTCTCCCAGGGAGTACCAGAACCTCTGCACCACTGAGTTCCCAGTATGGCAGTTTTAAAAGCCTGGATTATTCTGGACCAGCTAACTGGAATGAATCTATGAAACGCACACACTGGCCTTTTAATTTGCACTATTGATAAGATAACATAGTAACTGGCAAATCTACATTTGGACATTATAACTTTTAAAAATTACATAAATATTTGTTACTGCTGATTTACAGAATCTAGATAACCAAAAAGCAAGAGCAGGTGTTTTTGTCCAAACATCTGGCTGTAATTCTTTTTGTATGCTCTGGTGCAGCAGAGGAATTTGTAACATTGTTGCTATTGTTCTGTGTGACTGCATGAAATTAATATTTAAATATTATTCAGAGCTGATTCTAACATTGTGGACATTTATCTGAGTTAGAGCAGATATTGCAAATTGCTTAAATCCATCTCTTTCGGTATGAACAAAAAGTACAGTCCTTTAGGATTTACAGATATTTTAGTAAGATTTTAAAATTGCAGAGGATCAAAGCAGGATTTGCAGGTGACGCAGTCTCATGGTGTATTATGAATAAATTCAGGGTCATGGCTTATACCTTAGAAGGAAAATAATCAAATATTTGTGCTATATGGCTCTATTCTTCAGTAAAAGTGAAATCACTTGTTTTGATCAAATTAAATATTTGTTTATAAAATGTATTTATTTCAGAGCTTTGTTATCATTAAATGAACATGCTGTCAGAAAATACTACAGTACTTCTACGAGTAAACATATTGATGGTATTTTTCATTACAAGTAGATTGGGAGTGGTATGAGTAAACTTTTTAATCTAAGCTACTGTTGTAAACATTCTAATGCATTTTTTGCTGTTTGATACTCGGGGACTGGCTGAATTTGCTTCTACTTCTAAAGATATTTCAGTTCCTGAAATATTGATTCATGTAGAGCTCAGTCTCCAGTAGTTCTCACTGCAGTACAATAGTTGATCTTCATGTGTGACTGAAGACAGTGGATGTTTAATGGTTATTTGGCCATAAAGTGAAGCATCAAAAACAAACCTCCACTTGACCTCCCCGATCTTTACAGGTTTTCAGTGTTTTTTAAAGTGGGGTTTAATTTAGAACAATAAAGAACCACAGCCTTACTTGATATATTTTTCCCTTCTCTAACTGCTTGGAATTTGTCATTGAAACTTTGATTCATGTGGTTCAGTATGATATAAAATCACATGATATTTTAACAGCTGAGCCTATGACAGGGTTTTCACACCTGATAATATTTAGATGGAATGGGGGGAATAAAATTTGCTTTAGACATCAGGAAAGCAATGGCAGCATACAGACAGACTGGATGTGACAGAAACCTTCGAAAGACACAATGGTCTGGCTCTATTCTGATCGTTTGTAGAGAAATGAGATGCCTGGAATTTTTAACATGAAAATTAATTAAGTTGTAACAGTCTGCCTCTGACTGATGATGGTTGCCAGCTCTTCCGGGTAATTAAGTTGTGTTTGAAATAAGAGGTTATCTGGTTTAACTACAAGAAATGTTTTAAACGTTTTAATCAAATTAGATTCGGACAGAAAGTGAGGAACCTACAAAAACCTTGTATAACTTATGCTTTGATACCCTTTGCTTTGATATTTACTTAATATTTTTAGGATCCCCAAATGTGTTGCACTATAAAGAGTAAAATTATAATTAGGTTTTTTTGGGTGATAATCTCACATGGGGAGTTTTTTTCAATTAAATCTGTAAATGACATTTTGATGTCAAAAATGGTAAAAGAGTAAGCTACACTCTGACTCTTAGAGTATTTCTTAAGGTGAACTAATCCAAGTAGAAAATCCGTTATAACCATTATGCAAATCCAACATTTTCTCTTACAATTATATTGTTTTTACCCAAATGTCCATAACAACTCAACCTTCCAGATTCTTCAGGATTAGTGTTTATATGTGGAAAATAATCTAATAAAAATTCAGTGGAATTACCAGAAAATCAGTAATACTATGATCTCTTCACATTTACATGACAGTAGTATAAATAATATTTGTAATGACCTGTTCTGACCAGCTGCTCTCTGTCATTCTCCATCACACCTTACACAGCTTTTCATCTTTGATGTGCATTCTCATTTTTCATAATTTTGTTGTGTGACAGAAAATGTGAATAAATAGGGCATGAGGAAAAAGGCAATAAAGATTCTCACAGGGCCAGTAATGTTTGAAATCATGAAGCACTATCTTCTAAATATCTTAATCACAGCTGGTTATAATGTAAACTTCTTTTCGAGGAAAAAGTACATGATTTAATTATTGTCATGGCAGCCCTTCATTTTAACTTGGGTTTCTTCACTTCTAACAATTGCTTTGTTAAGTGCCTTTGAGCACTGAGTGAAATATTTTCCACCCAATATCAATTAAAATCCAAAATATCAATTCATCTATTAAAGGAAAAGTTATTCTATCTACATGACTACAATTTAATTATCTCTCAAATCCCAGTCTTAATACACTGTTCTCAACTTACACTATAGAGCAAACCCTCAGTGCTAGATTATCATACTTGACAGGGTAATTTTGATGTGTGGAGTCAATACTATGGTGTAATGCTGCAGCAAGATTGTGGCACATGTCCAAGGAAGATTATATTATTCTGCAGACAGAAGATTGCATCTATGAATCCTGACAGTGTTGTTTGAGACCTACGTCTTAAATATAAGTGCACTCCCAATATGAAAGAAGGAAAGTAGATGAAAAAAATTCTCTCTTTGAAAGCACCATATGGTTCAAGACATAAGGAAGTCAAGAGTTCAGCAGTTATGGGGGATTTGAACCTACATATGAAGTGTGAAAAATCAGATAGGAGAAAGTAGCCAAGATGTGAAATTCATTGGAATGTACTTGGGACAATTTCTTAGGCCAGCATGTTAAAGCACCAACCTGAGAGCAGGCTATATTGGACTTAGTTTTGACGAATATGGTAAGTTGACTTACTGGTCTCACAGTCAAAGTGCCTCTGTATAGCAGCAACCATAAAATGATTAAAGTTTACAAAATTTAAGGGAGAGAAGTGTGAGTCCAAAGCTGCTGTTTTGAATTTAAACATGGGCAATTAAGAGGGCCTGAAACCAGACGTAATAAAAGTGATTTTGCAATTTAGGGTTCAGGGATAAGTCAGTAGAAATGCATTTGCAAACATTTAAGGCAATATTCCAAAAAGCGCTGCACAGATGCATTCCAACAAACAAACATTCTAACGGTCAGAACTGCTATCCGTGGTTAACTCGTGTCATTGAGTCATATTGCACAGAAGAGGTTCTTCCAGCCATCTTGTCTGCACAAACCTATCTACACTCCTGCTGCTTAATCCATAGCCTTGATTGTTATAATATTTCATCCACATGCATTTTAAAGGTTGTGAGGTTTCCGACTTCCATCACCCTCCCAGGCTGTGGATTTCAGATTCACACTTCCCTCGAAGCTCCACTAGTCCTCCTGTCCTTCAATTTAAACTTAGTCCCCCTTGTTATTGAACTTTCAACTAAGGGAAACAGCTACTTCCTAACCACCCTGTCCGCCTTCAGCATTTTTTGCCCTAAAGAAAATGACACAAGACTGTCCAGCCTCTCTCCATAATTAAAATGCTCCAACCAGATAATATCCTGGTGAATCACCTTTGAAGTCCCTCCAGTACAATCATCCTACAGTGTGCTGCACCGAACACAGTAGTCCAGCTGTGGCTTAACTGAAATTAAAACTAAAATATCAAAATTTCTGTCAAGCACAAAGAAAAGGCATAAAATTGTGCGAAGATAAGTGGCATGTCAGAAGATTGGACAGAATATCAAAAACAGCAAATAATTACTAGAAGACTAATAGGGAGGGAAAAATTAGATTACAATTACCAGAGCAAATTGGGGTGGACCTGTGGGTTGACAAGTCCCCACATCCTGATGGATTTCATGCTAGGGTCTTAAAAGAAGTATCAAGTGAGATGGTTAATGTGTTGACTTTAATTTTCGAGATCTCATTAGATTCAGAGAAGGATCTGTTAGATTGAAACAGCTAATGTAATTACTTTATTCAAAAAGGGAGGAAGCAGGAAACTATAAGTCAGTTAGCTTAACATCTGTCATAGGGCAAGTGTTAGAAGCTATTATTGAAGATATTATAACTGACACTTGGATCATTTTAAGGTCATCAGGCAGAGTCAACATGGTTTTGTCAAAGGGACATCATGTTTCTGTTCGCCGAGCTGGAAATTTTTGTTGCAAACGTTTCGTCCCCTGTCTAGGTGACATCCTCAGTGCTTGGGAGCCTCCTGTGAAGCGCTTCTGTGGTGTTTCCTCCGGCATTTGTAGTGGCACTAGAAATGCCGGAGGAAACACCACAGAAGCGCTTCACAGGAGGCTCCCAAGCACTGAGGATGTCACCTAGACAGGGGACGAAACGTTTGCAACAAAAATTTCCAGCTCGGCGAACAGAACCACAACAACGAGCATCCGAGCTACAAATCTTCACCCAAACTTTGGACATCATGTTTAATTTATTGGAGTTGCTCTGAGGAGTTCTTTCAAGAAGTAACTTTTGCTGTAGGTAGAGGAGAACGAGTGAATGTGTTGTATTTAGATTTCCAGAAGGATTGATAAAGTGTCACATCAAAGGTGATTGTGGAAAATAAAAGTTCATGGTGTGGGGGTAACATATTGAATAGAAGATTGGCTGGCTGAAAAGAAGCAGAGTGTTTAAAAAGATGGAATTTTGATATAATGGCAAGATATCAGGAGTGGTTTGACACAAGGAACAGTAATGGGCCCTCAACAGTTTACAATTTCTATTAATTATTTTGATGAAGGGATTGAAGGTATGGTAGCTAAATGTGCTGGTGACACAAAGATAGGTAGGAAATGAGTTGTGAAGAGGACACGGTGGCTCAGTGATTAGCACTGCTACATGACCGTGCCAGGGACCTGGGTTCGATTCCACCCTCAGGTGACTCTGTGGTGTTTGCACATTCTCCCTGTGTGTGTTGGTTTCCTCTGGATGCTTCGATTTCCTCCTACAGTCCAAAGGTGTGCAGGTAGACTGTTTGGCCATGCTGATTTGCCTATAGTGTCCAGGGATGTGCAGGCTAGGTGGATTAGCCATGAGATGCAGGATTACAGGGATGGGTAGGGGGTGGGATGCTGTTCATAGGGTTGGTGTGGATTGATGGGCCAAATGGTCTGCTCCCATACTGTAGAGAATTTTTAATTCTATGTGGCTGCAAAGGGATAGATTAAGTGATTGTATTCCATTTGCCAGATCTTTATCCAGCATGTGAAATTGTGAAGTTGTTCATTTTGGCGAAAGAATATAAAAAAGACATATTATCTGAATGGAGAGAGGTTGCAGAGCTCTGAGGTACAGAAAGGTCTGGGTGTCCTCGTGCATGAATTGCAAAATTTTAGTATGTAGATACAATAAGCAATCAGGAAAGTTAATAGAATGTTATCTTTTATTGTGAGGTGAATTAAATGAGTAGGATGGTTTTGGTTCAGTTATACAGGGTATTGGTGAGACCACATCTGGAGTATTGTGTGCAGTAGTGGCCACCATACTTACAGAAAAATGTTCATGTGTTAGAAGTAGGTCACAGAAGGTTTACTCGACTAATACTTGGAATGAGGGAATTACCTAATGCAGAAAGTTGGATGAACTAGGCATGTATCCTTTGAAGTTTAGCAGAGTTGGAGATAAGTTGTCATAATTTAAAAATAAGGGGTGCCCATTTAAAGCAGAGATGAGGAAACATGTCTTCTGAGAGTTGAGAGTCTTTGGATTCCCTTTTTCAAAAGGTAGTAGATGCAAAATTATTAAATATTTAAGACAGATGTAGCTAGATTCTTGATGACTAAGGGAGACGAAAGATTATCAGAAATATGCAGAAATGTAACTTTACAGTTAAAATCAGATAAGCCATGATCTTATTGAATGGTGGAGCAGGCCTGAAGGGCTGAATCGCTTACTCTTGTTTGGTTGGTGTGGTGTAAAATTCCAAGCAGTGGAATGTGGTGAAACGGTTAAAAATTATGTCCCAATACATGTGTGAATCATAATGTAACACATGTATTGGGCCAAGCAGTGGAATGTGGTGTAAAATTCCAAGCAGTGGAATGTGGTGAAACGGTTAAAAATTATGTCCCAATACATGTGTGAATCTAACCGGAATGGAGGTGTTGCTTAGTCCCGTGTGAATCTTCTTAACTGTATGTAACCAGAATGGAATGTGTTTTTTAGCCTTGCTCTGCTGTTCACATGAATGTTTATATCTGGAAAAGAGTATATCAGCTGAAAAAGTCTCCAGTTCGGTGAGTCTGCTCCGGGGTTACGTTTAACCGCCGAGCGTGGGTTGTTGGCAACCGCTCTACGAGAACTGACGGCTCCCAGTTTTTGTAACATGTAGAGTGAGTATAAGCCAGACCCGTTGTGCGACGCTGCGGGGAATAAAATGCCCATATTCTAGCAGTCTCGCCTCTTGGTCGTTTGTTCTGTGTCAGACTACTCTCCTACGAACCTGACCTTGAGAATTTTTTAAAACATTTGGCGTAGTCGGCAGGATCAATCGCAATTGAGGAGAGATTTTGATACAGAACAATGTTTTGGAAAAAGACTAAGAAACCAGAAGAACAAACTGTGGAGGTCCCGACCGTCCCGGGATGGCATGGATGTGGGCATGTACGTGGCAGTTTGTTTGAGAAAGGATCCCAGTCCTGCCGAAGAACCCCTTGCCTGGGGTACAGCGGAGGATGTGGGCATGTCCAAAAAGCTGAAGAACAGAATTGAATGGGATTGAACTGAACTGAACTGAGTGGAACTGAAGTGAATCAAATTGAACGGAACAAAATGGAACTGAGCTAAATTGAATTGATAAAATTATGTCCCAATACATGTGTGAATCATAATGTAACGCATGTATTGGGCCAAGCAGTGGAATGTGGTGTAAAATTCCAAGCAGTGGAATGTGGTGAAACGGTTAAAAATTATGTCCCAATACATGTGTGAATCTAACCGGAATGGAGGTGTTGCTTAGTCCCGTGTGAATCTTCTTATCTGTATGTAACCAGAATGGAATGTGTTTTTTAGCCTTGCTCTGCTGTTCACATGAATGTTTATATCTGGAAAAGAGTATATCAGCTGGAAAAGTCTCCAGTTCGGTGAGTCTGCTCCGGGGTTACGTTTAACCGCCGAGCGTGGGTTGTTGGCAACCGCTCTACGAGAACTGACGGCTCCCAGTTTTTGTAACATGTAGAGTGAGTATAAGCCAGACCAGTTGTGCGACGCTGCGGGGAATAAAATGCCCATATTCTAGCAGTCTCGCCTCTTGGTCGTTTGTTCTGTGTCAGACTACTCTCCTACGAACCTGACCTTGAGAATTTTTTAAAACATTTGGTCATAGGAAGGATGGAAATGTAGAGTTGGACATTAATGCAAGATAGAGTATGTTGGACCATATTACATGGAAGCTTCTAAAACCTAGGTTCAATTCCTTTTTGTTCAACTGGGTGATCTTAGTAACAACTATGTGGGTCTGCCACAGTTGACCTTAGTCACAGAAAGGAAAAAAAAGAAGAATTTCTGCTGCTGATAGCCAAACATGAAACCTACTGGATTTAGGTGGACATTAGAAGAGGGCCAACATTGTGCAGTGATGTGGAGCCTTCCATAGTTTGACAACCTACCTTCCTGTTTACAGTATTGGTGAGGTACCAGGCGGTACTAGCTAGAACCTGTGAATCTGTATCCTGGCATGAATCACTAACTTCAGAAGATGAAACAAAAAACAGAAAGGGATGTGTAGCTCTATATGAAGAATAGTTGTTGGTTTTGCTATAAGTGATTGAATCAAAATAAATTGAATGAACGATTCTGAGTTCAGTAATGTTTAATGTCGTTCAACCTTCACAGTATATGGAGAAAATTGTTTAGCCTGTATTAGTTTATTTCAGAATATTTAGATTTGTTTCTCTATATTTTACAAATGCAATCTGTCTTCACTAAATGTGGAGACAGTTTTTGTCATTTGCATGAACATTGAGTTGATTCCAGGCGCTGCTGTAGTCAGTCACGTAATTGTTGTGTAGATTAAATGCAGGTGAGTCTGAGAGCAGCAACACATACATTACTCTTGGAAATCCAATTTACTTGACTGATTTTGTCAATCACAATGACATTCCTAACCACTGGAGAATTGTTTACCTTAAAATTGAAGTTGTGCCTTGGTAGCTTTCAGAATGCAATATATGTCAGCTTGTCAGTTATTTGACTAGACCCATGATTAAAACTAGGGAATGCTTTCATTATGGTTGCCCTATTGTCATTTATTGTCTATTCCCTTTCTGTTCTGTATTTACTAGATAGCTGTAGAACTCCTATGTTTGGACACAATGATTTTGGAATATGGAGGATAAATAAAGAAATTTAATTTCTGCTTTTAATTGCTATCCAGTAATTCCCTGCAGAAAGTTCACATGTGGATACTGGATATATACAAGATCAGATCATCTGTAATATTCTCCCAAGCACAAACATTGCTGTTTAAAGTATACAAAAACCATAAATTTGTTTTGCCTGTGTACACTAATAAGGCAAAACAACCTGATATTGCGGTTACTTGTCCTCAAATGCCAAAGATTGTCACCTCAAGGAATATAAAGAATAATTAATATTTTCATAACTGAAACACATTATTTGTTGCAGAAACCCACTCAACTTGTGAATTGCAAGAATCAGCAAGAATGTGACAATGTATGAAGTAGAAGTTTGTGATTTCAAGTTAGTTTTGTGCTTCCTTAAATATCCGAAAGGAAGCAATTTCTGAGTAGTGAAACAAAAACAAAATTTGCTGGTGAAACTCAACAGATCTGGCAACACCTGTGGGAAGAAAGCACAGTTAATATTTTTAGTCCAGTGACTTTTCATCATTGTACTTTTACATTGTAAAACAAGATTTCACACAGAGCTGCATAGGTGGTATTAGGACCAATAGCCAAGAGCTTGTTTCAAGAACTGTGTTTTAAATATTGTTTTAAAGTTGGAAATCAACAGCGAGAAATATACAAGTTCGAGATGGAATTGCAAAACCTAGGAACTTACAACTTCAAAGTACAGCAACGTGGAGTGGATTGAGTAAAATCAGCTGTATTTGTATCGAGCCAGAAAGTGAAGGGACACTGATTATCTCTAAAGGTTGTAGGGTTGGAGCAGGTAACAGAGATAGTGAGTTGTGAGGCTGTGGAAGGTTTGAGAGCAATGAGAATATGAAAATTAAGATTTTGTTTAACAAGGAGCCAATTTAAGTCAGCCTATAAAAAGTGTTAGGTAAACTGAATGGCAACAGAATACTGGATGGCTTTAAGTTTGAAGTGTATTGGGAGACTTGTCTGAATTGGTTGGAATAATAATTTGAGAGATAAAAATGACGTTGAAAGGTTTTGCAATTACATAGCAACATTCGTGAGCACCGCATGCTTTACTGTTGAAGTGATTGTTGAAATGTAACAAAATGGAGGCCAATATGTGAGCAACAAATGTTCACAAACAACAATGTGATAATGATGAGTTTTTCTTTGTGATGCTCATTGAGGAAGTAGTATTGACCAGGATGACCAGGATAGCTATCTGTTCTTCAAAATAATGCCACAGGATCTTTTACACCCATCTGAGAGGCCTTGGTTTAGTATGGTGGCGCTTATGACAGTACAATAGTCCTTCAAGCTGCTCTGGAGTATCATTTTAAATGTTGTGGTTCTGTTTGCCGAGCTAGGAATTTGTGTTGCAGACGTTTCGTCCTCTGTCTAGGTGACATCCTCAGTGTTTGGGAGCCTCCTGTGAAGCGCTTCTGTGATGTTTCCTCCGGCATTTATAGTGATTTGTATCTGCCGCTTCCGGTTGTCAGTTCCAGCTGTCCGCTGCAGTGGCCGGTATATTGGGTCCAGGTCGATGTGCTTGTTGATTGAATCAGTGGATGAGTGCCATGCCTCTAGGAATTCTCTGGCTGTTTTCTGCTTGGCTTGTCCGATAATAGTAGTATTGTCTCAGTCGAACTCATGTTGCTTGTCATCTGAGTGTGTGGCTACTAAGGATAGCTGGTCATGTCGTTTTGTGGCTAGTTGTGTTCATGGATGCAGATCGTTAGCTGTCTTCCTGTTTGTCCTATGTAGTGTTTTGTGCAGTCCTTGCATGGGATTTTGTACACTACATTGGTTTTGCTCATGCTGGGTATCGGGTCCTTCGTCCTGGTGAGTTGTTGTCTGAGCACATCGACCTGGACCCAATATACCGGCCACTGCAGCGGACAGCTGGAACTGACAACCGGAAGCAGCAGATACAAATCATTATAAATGCCAGAGGAAACATCACAGAAGCGCTTCACAGGAGGCTCCCAAGCACTGAGGATGTCACCTAGACAGGGGACGAAATGTCTGCAACACAAATTCCCAGTTCGGCAAACAGAACGACAACAACGAGCACCTGAGCTACAAATCTTCTCCCAAACTTTGAATATCAGTTTAAATCTTTGTACTCAGACACTGGAGCAGGACACGAAGCCACATCCTTCTGACTCAAAGGTGAGGTGTTAACAATTGAGCCACATAGATAAGAGTTTCAGCAGCAGAGGAGCTGAGATACAAAGTTATAAAAACAAAGTGCTGGAAAAACTCAGCAGGTCTTGCAATATCAGTGGAGTTCGAAATAGAGTTAATATTTTGAGTCCAGAGTCATATTGACTTCAAAGCATTACCTCTGTTTTTCTCTCCAAGGATGCTGCCAGCTCTGCTGAGTTTCTTCAGCACATTGTGTTCATATCAGATCTCCAGCATCTGCATTATTTTATATTTATTTGCAACATAAAGTAACTGGGTGCGATTACATAAGTGGAAAGTAAGCAGTCTTAGAGCTACCAGGAACATGTTATTGGAAGTTCATTTTAGGCTGAAGCGTAGCATCAAGATTATGAACAGTTTAGTTCATTCACAGTCAACTGATAGGGAAAGGAAGAGGTAACTGGTGAGGGAACAACGTGAAGTAAATTTGAGTTCATCATGACTGGATATTGGATAAACAGTCTTACAATTTAGAAATACTAGACATGTTGAGAGAGGCAATAGTGAGTTAGAGCTGGGAGTCATCAGTCTGCATGTCTAAATTGACAATGCAGGTTTGTACATAGAACATTACAATGCAGTACAGGCCCTTCAGCCCTTGATGTTCCACCGACCTGTGAAGCCAATCTGAAGCCCACCTAACCTACACTATTTCATTATCATTTATATGCTTATCCAATGTCCATTTGAATGCACTTAAAGTGGACAAGTTCACTATTGTTGCAGACAGTGCATTCCACGCTCCTACTACTGTCTGAGTAAAGAAACTACCTCTGACATCTGTCCTATATTTATCACCCCTCAGTTTAAAGATATATCCCCTTGTGCTGGCCATCGCCGAGGAAAAAAAAAGTGTTCACTGTTCACCCCATCTAACCCTCTGATTATCTTATATGTCTCAATTAAGTCACCTCTCAACCCCTTCTCTGTAATGAAAACAATCTCAAATCCCTCAGCCTTTCCTCATAAGAACTTCCCTCCATGCCAGACAGCATCCTAGTAAATCTCCTCTGAATCCTTTCCAAGGCTTTCACATTCTTTCTATAATGCAGTGACTAGAACTGTACACAATACACCAAGTGCAGCCGCACCAGAGTTTTGTACAGCTGCAACATGACCTCATGGTACCGAAACTCAGTCTCTCTACTAATAAAAGCTAACACACCATATGCCTTCTTAACAACCCTATTAACCTAGTTGGCAACTTTCAAGGATCAATGAACATGGATCTCTGTGCTGATCTACACTACCAAGAGTCTTACCATTAGCCCGGTACTCTGCATTCCTGTCACTTCTTCCAAAGTGAATCATCTCTCACTTTTCAGCATTAAATGCCATTTGCCACCTCTCAGCCCAGCTTTACAGCTTATCTATGTCCTTCTGTAACCTATAACAACTCTACTGACCTTAGTGTCATCTGCAAATTTACTAACCCATCTTTCTGTGCCCGTATCCAGGTCATTTATAAAAATGACAAACAGCAATGGCCCCAAAACAAATCCTTGCCATACACCATTAGTAACTGAACTCTCGGATGAAAATCTCCCATCAACCACCACCCTCTGTCTTCCTTCAGCTAGCCAATTCTGAACCAAACCTTTAAATCACCCTCAATCCCATGCCTCTGTATTTTGTGCAATAGCCTACTATGGGGAACCATATCAAATGCCTTACTGAAATGTTTGAATGATGTTGCTGAGGGAGAGCATACAAATAGAAAAAAATAGGAGGGGATAACAGGGAATTGAGTGTTCACCCCTGTCAGAGGCTTGCAGACAATGTCAAGTGGAGGAACAGCCCCTCATTTTCAACTTAAGTACTTGGCCTTTAGGGCCCTCATATAGTTCCACAGCTTCAGACAACGAGCTCTGTCCTCCACTTTGAATACTCTGCACGTTTTCACATCAAACTCAACTGTTGCCCTAATGTCTTGTAGGTTTGGTTTTGCCCGAAATAGAACTGATCTTTATGCTTTTAAACACTGACCAGTAGTATGTATTCATCACCAACATATTTTCTCGATGACCATCAGCATTACCTTTGCCTGTACATCTGAACACCACTATCATCTATTTATTCTTCCATCACTCAGCACTAAAAAATAAGTAACAACAACAATAACATCCACGGGCAAAAATCACATGTCTGCATTTTTGAACTTATTTTTGACTTATTTTTAAACTAGCTTTCACTCATGAATTTCTCATTTGCTGGGGTTCTCAGGAATGGAACCTTCATGACACAGAGGAATGACTGTATATTCCATTACTTTTCATGAAAACTGAAGTGGGCTGGTAGAGACTTTTTGGATTCAAAACATTAACCTGTTTCTCTCTCCATCAATCCTGCCAGATCTGAGTTTCTCCAGCACTTTCTGTTTTCATTTGAGAGGTGAAGTACCTTTATCATAGTACTGCTCCTTCGTCAGGTGAAGTATGAAACATGGAGTTCTACTAGGTAAAATAGAAATGGATTTGGGAAATGACAACACATTCTTGGGCTTTGAAATGAAAAGGGAAGTTGGATTTGGATCATAGCTTGCAAAGGGAGAGGAAATGCACCAGAGCTTTGAACACTGGATCATGTGCTGGGAAATAGGATTAATATAGGTGTGGTGTTTGATAACCAGCATCGACACAAGCAGTGGCGGAAGGTTTTCTTTCCATGCTGTAATATTTTACGACTGTATGAAAGCAACTGGGAAGGTGGTAGTAGTCAGACTGTAATAAAAAGGCATAAATCCTTTGTGTCTATGTTCATTCATTGGGTGATTTTTCTTGATGTATTGTTGAATTGCTCACTAGCAACCTTTCTTGAAAGAATTACTTCTGCTGCACTCCAAACTTTTATTCCTCCTTTTCACATGTTGCAAACTTGCTGCCATTTTCATTGCATTTTCAGTCTCAACTTTTTTTGCCAACCTTTATGAAAGCTTGCTAAACCCTGTATCTTTTGTGTACTGTAATTTTGTTACTCAGTCTGTACAGTGCTTACAGACATTCCATTACTATATTTCCCAACCCGACACATACAACAAAAAGGCAGCCAATAGTTTGGAGATGAGTATTGCTAGTGTGTAGGAAGAGGGATGCTGTTGAAACATACAGATGTTAACATTGGACAAGGTTGGGAAGTACGGTTGGGAAGTATGTCATGTTTAGATGGAGGGGCAGGGTGATAAAGGTAGCAGAAACCTAAGAATGTGAAAAGGGATGGTCTTGAGCTAGATCTGGAAATGAGTGGGGCTATGTGGAGAGTTATTAGGCTCTGATGAGACTTAGAGCAGATGACAAAATTTTGCATTGCCAGAATGGTTAGGGATGAGGCAGTCTTGTGTTTGGAAAGAGCAAAAAGCTAATAAATATAACATGAGGAAGGAGAATAGACTATGGAACTTTGAATTGTGACTGAAGTGACACCACTGGAACTTAGCCAGTATTGTGAATAGGGAGTGATTTGGACATGTCAGACTAGGAGTCAAAGGGCAGGAGTTGTGCATCAGGCATATTTGAGATGGTCCCAGAATAGTATCTAAGTTCAAGGAGCATTAGAAACCATGCTGAGCCAATAAATGTCTAGAGTTGAGAATTTAAAATGAAATGAAAATGAAAATATTTTGTATACTAAAACAAATTGAAATTTATTTCTGTCAGCAATGTAGTGTTTTATGATGTTTTAGCATTGACTCAGTATTAGAATTTGATTTGTCCATATACCTAGAGGGCCCAGCCAGTTTCTATTAGAAACTCACCACAATGTAGAAGATTTTCTTTGTAGCTGCATCCACAGATGCTTCAGTCCAACTAGTCCATGCCGACCAAGTTTCCCAATTAAACAAGTCCCACTTGCCTGCGTTTAGCCCATATCCCCGTACACCTTTCCTATTCATGTATTTTATCCAAATGTCTTTTAAATGTTGTAACTGTACCAGCATCCACCACTTCCTCTGGAAGTTCTTTCCACATGTGAACCACTTTCTGTGTGAAAAAGTTGATCTCCGGTCCCCTTTTCAATTTCTCTCCTCTCACCTTAAAAATATATTGATTAGTTTTTGAACTTTCCCACCCTAGGGCAAAGACCTTTGCTATTCTCTTTATCTATGTCCCTTGTGATCTTATAAACTTCTATAAGGTCACTCCTCAACCTCCTGTGCTCCAGTGAAAAAAGTCCCAACCTATCTTTTTAACTCAGTCCCATCAACATCCTGATAAATCTTTTCTGAACCCTCTCAATTTAATAATATCCTTTCTACAGTAGTACAACCAGAACCGCACACAGTACATAAAAAAGTGGCCTCACCAACATCCTGTACAACCTCAACATGATGTCCCAATGCTATTCTCAATGGTCTGAGCAAAGAAGGCAAATGTGCTAAATGCCTTATTAACAACTCTGTCTACGTGTGATGCAACTTTCAAAGAACTATGTACCTGAACCCCTAGAGGTCTCTGCTCGACAAACAAACCCTTGTTTGTTTTACCAAAAGGAAATACCTCACGTTTATCGAAATTAAATTCCACCTGCCCTTCCTCAGTCTATTGACTGAAATGATCAAGATTCCTTATTAACTGACTTAAATGGGCGGCACGGTGGCACAGTGGTTAGCACTGCTGCCTCGCAGCGCCAGAGACCCGGGTTCAATTCCCGCCTCAGGCGACTGACTGTGTGGAATTTGCACGTTCTCCCCGTGTCTGCGTGGGTTTCCTCCGGGTGCTCCGGTTTCCTCCCACAGTCCAAAGATGTGCAGGTCAGGTGAATTGGCCATGCTAAATTGCCCGTAGTGTTAGGTAAAGGGTAAATGTAGGGGTATGGGTGGGTTACGCTTCGGCGGGTCGGTGTGGACTTGTTGGGCCGAAGGGCCTGTTTCCACACTGTAAAGTAATCTAATCTAATCTAATCTAAACTGAGTCATTTAGTTTTGTGGTTTATAGCTCCTTATGTTAAGAAATGGCTCCTTTCCTAACACTACTATGATTTATAAAATACTTATGAACTTTGCATATCCAACACTGAAAATTGTAGTAACAAATTCAAGATCAGTTCTGAAAATTTCAACTTTTCCTTCTTTCCTCTCAAAAATATTGACTGTGAAATTATCTCACTTGGTGAATTCTTTGTTTTCTGTTGGGATAAGATTGTATTGTTTTGACATACCTCTCTGATGTCACTAGAGGTCAGTGTTGTATTTTTCGCAGATGCTGAGACAAAATATGTTCCCGGATTAGAGATGCTTGTCCTCATATTTTTTCAGTAATTCTCTTTAAGTCAGAGTTGAACTTTACTTCAGCGAAACATAGATTAGACAGCTCTGAGTGACTTTTTTTAATTACAGCACTTTTTTTTCAAACTATCAAGTTTACTAACTAACGTTTACATTAATGGATTCATTCCTGACACAGGAGAAGTGGTTGAGTCTCCTGTTGGGTCAAGTGTGATACTAAGATTGAAAACTGTTGGATTCAGCTTTAGATATTTCTCAGAGAGGGTTGGAATTCCTAATAAGAGTGCAGATGGAAGACAATGTTGGATTAGATTAGATTCTCTACAGTATGGACAAACATGTCCACACCGACCCTCCAAAGAGTAACCTACCCAGACGCATTTCTGTACCCTATGTTTACCCCTGACTAATGCGCCGATGGGCAATTGAGCATGGCTGATTCACCTGACCTGGACACCTTTGGATTGTGGGAGGAAACTGCAGCACCCGGAGGAAACCCATGCAGACACTGGGAGAATTTGCAAACTCCACACAGACAGTCACCTGAGGCAGGAATGGAACTCGGGTCCCAGGTGCTGTGAGCAGCAGTGCTAACCACTGAGCCACCGTGCATCCTGTTGGTGGTTCTCCCTGTACTTAATTGGAGAAAATTTCTGCTTATCCAGCCTTTTCATGTCAAATTAGCAGTCCAACTATTTTGAGGCAGTGGAGGTAGTAATGAGTGCTTTACACGTACATTTGGAAACTAGTGTGGTTTTGTTGCTGAGGTTCAGCATATGTATGAGATATAGAAGGTATCCAAGGGGTCAATCCTTTGGGTCACCAGATATAATAGTGTGGAAATGGGGAGATGCGCCATTGTTGATGATCCTATGGTTATGAAAAAATAGATGAGAATGGAACCAAGTGAGAATAGTCCCACCAAGCTGCATGACAGAGAATTGTAAGGTGAAGGACAAAGATGGAAGGTTTACTTTTGTCATAATCCGAAAGGACGTCACTTTGTGACCATGGTAAGAGTGATTCTGTGTCAGGGTTGGAAAATTTAATTCTGGAATTTCAAGAAAGGTGAGCATAAATTTGGGAGGTGATAACAGATTCAAGTTGGAGATGTGACAGGAGATTTAAATGATGGAGAAATTAAGGGTTTTTTGAGCAGAATGAAAATCATAAATTTCAAGAAAAGGTAGTCTTACCTGAGCAGAGAGAATTGTTAACAATATGGGCTCACGTAGCTTGTGTAGTTACTAGATTGATGGGAATGGGATCAAGAGAATCAATGATGAACAACATAAACTCTGAGAGCAAAGTGAAACTAAAGAGGAAACTAAAGTTCAGACACTACAGAGGGTAGAATCTTACACGTTGACTTGATGGGCTCGAAGACGATAGGGGTGGTTGATTGTATCGTCTTAGTTTTGGTGAGAAAGAAAACCATGAGCTCCTCTCACTAAAAATTAGAGTTGAGTTTGAAGGAAATAGCGAAAGGATATAAAATTATGATCTACAATAGAGTAAGAAATTAGGGAGGAGAAAGTGAGGACTGCACATGCTGGAGACCAGAGTTGTGAAATGTGATGCTGGAAAAACAGCAGGCCAGGCAGCATCCGAGGAGCAGGAAAATCGACGTTTCGGGCATAAGCCTGCTTCTCGGATGCTGCCTGGCCTGCTGTATTTTTCCAGCATCACATTTTTCAACTAAGAAATTAGGGAGTAATTTTGCATTCAGAGATGATCCTGAAAGAATCAATGTTTTTCACTGATGAGATCAGTTCCTAATGCCCACTTAAAGTAGTCCAACCAGAACTGGTTAGGAATGGTTAGACAAGTTGTCCACCACAGTTTATTAAATTCCCATCCCTGGAAGCAAAACTAGAGATGTGACAAGGCAATGGTTAATGTGTGAGAGAGGGAGAGTAATGATTTTAACGCAGTCTAAATTGTCAAAAGTGGAGGCCATTTCCTCCTCATTTTTCTTGAGCAACCTGGCTACATTCCATCCAGGCCTAGTAATTTATCCACTTTCAAGGATGCAAAACATCCTAATATGTACACCCTGAATAAGTTTCCCAAGCACTAATTCACATTCGAGCTTCTTAACCAAGAGGTATTTCTTGTTTTGAAAGCAGACACCAAAGATCAGGTTTTTCCAGAATTGGGAATATTCTGCTCTACCTTCAAAAATAGCAGCCTTTCTTCAAATGTGGAACAATTTCTGATTGATCATTTTTTTTCCATTGTGGAAAGGAATTAGAGTATGATGATGACTGGAGAAAAACCTCAATCCAGCAGGATCACTTGAACTTTATGTTGAATTCAAACAGATCATACTTGGATGTTACAAATACTATAACCATGCAAAGAGGGAGTCAAGAAATTATAGAAAAGACATAAGTAGGCTTGAAGGACAGGTGAGGCATGTTTAAACTGTCACGATCTGACATTTTTAAATCTCCTGCTCTTTAAACATAAAAATAAAGTGATTTAATTTGTTGATGGTTTTTGGAGGAAACATCTCCTGCTGTTCTGTTATTCTCAACAGGATAGCTTATGTTGGATATGTTTGAGAAGTTCCAGTAGAGTTCTTTATTGATCTTTCCGGAAGGACTGTGTTATTTCTTTTTGTCTGCATAGCTGAATTTTAAAAGCCTTAAAGATCTCCTGGAGTCTGTGAGATGCCAAGGGAAAGTCTGTTCAAGGGGGAAGGCATGGGTTGTTCCAACATGTTCAGCATGAAGTAAATGGGGGTGATGGGAGTAGGTGGGGCATGAGTTGGAACGTAGGTCATGACGGGTCACAGTGACTGGGTGTAAAACAAGGATAAGATCCCAGAGAGCTAGGACTTAGCTTCTAACCAACCCACCTTGATACCCTCCACTTTTTCTGGAGTGAATTTTTCATGTTCACAGTACATTGACTGAGACAGGTCCATCAAAATTTCCCAACTTGAGCTACCCACCTCGATAGCCAAAGTATTCATACAGTATCTTCTCCACAACTTTGTGGGTGGCACGGTGGCACAGTGGTTAGCATTGTTGCCTCACAGAGCCAGAGACCCGGGTTCAATTCCCGCCTCAGACTGTGTGGAGTTTGCATGTTCTCCCCGTGTCTGCGTAGGTTTCCTCCGGGTGCTCCGGTTTCCTCCCACAGTCTCAAAAATGTGCAGGTCAGGTGAATTGGCCATGCTAAATTGCCCGTAATGTTAGGTATAGGGGTAAATGTAGGGGTATGGGTGGGTTGCGCTTCGGCGGGTCGGTGTGGACTTGTTGGGCCGAAGGGCCTGTTTCCACACTGTAATGTAATGTAATCTAATCTTAAGCATCTGCATGTGTTAAGTTTTTTGTTCCTTATTCATATTGTTCCCTTCATTAATCTCCTACTGTTTACATATTTCTAAAACATGACTGGTCTTCCCTAACTTTAGTTGACAGTATTTTTCATGCCCTCCATTTTATTTACTAATTTATTGAGATGTTTAGATTGGATCTTATCTTTGTAAAACCTTGAATTAGATATAGACTAACTATGGTATTGTCCCACTTCACTATTTGAAGAATGGTAACGAGGGGTTCCCTTTGATGTCAAAACAAATATACTCACTACAATCAGAAAAAAAAAGGCACATTAGCTGGTCATTCATCTTATGATTGTTTTATGATGTATTTAATGTTGGAGTCTGGTAATTGCTTTTGTGTACAGAACAGTCAATCAATTTTGAAAAGTAATTTGTTGTAGAAAGTACTTTGAGATAGTTCAATCTGCTATAAAAATGTAAATAGTACAGGAAAATGTTAGATCATGGAGTTGCATTTAAAGGTAATGAAGTAAGATGAACAGTAAGGCACTCTTAACCTCTGCAATGTGCCTTAGTCTGAATTTTAGTTTCACAAAAGCACATGATGTGAACCAGTGGGAATTATTTTCCATTTCCTCATCCAGCAACTGCCATTATTCATAACATTACCAGTTGTGTGCCACCTTGCACTGAATTATATGATTTCTTTTTTATGTTATAGCCACATATCTTTTAAAAATGACACTGGACATCTCAAATTTATCATGTGGTACAGTTATGAATGTTTAGTGTGGTTGAACTTGAACACCGATTTGAGAGAACAAGTTCTATCACACTGTACTGAAACAGACCTAGCAGCTGTTGTCGCTTTGAAACAATATAGAAGAAGGCACAAATGATTTAGAAGTTCCAACAAATTTTGATCATTATAAATAATTATTTCATGGTAAAGAATATGATTATTGCTGAAAAAAGGCATTTTGTCAAAAGATTTGTTTTGCATTTAACAGAACTACTGCTCTGATCTTCACTACTCTGATCAGAAAATTTCTTGCTCTGTAATCACAAAAAAATATGAATGACCCTGAGGCCATCACTTTTTATCCTGAAAAGTGTCCTGTCTACCACACATTGCCCTTAAGGTATCTCAGAAGTTTGAGCCACAGGTGAAGCTAGATGTTTCATCCTGCTCTTATGAGCAGTGTTCACTGCGTACGGGCGATGATTCTGCCATAATGACCTTCTGGCAATCACACAAATGGGTAATATGGTGCATGAATTTTAGTGTTGCTGTGATGCCAAATATGTACACTGTTAGATACCAATGACTTATGGATCACATGAAATAGCATTTCCCTTTGGCTGTTCACAGCTAGCAAGGTACTGAATAACTGTTCCATGTTTATAAAACTTGCAACATAGTGTCTAACATTAGGTGTGATTCTACAGTTGAACAACATTTGCTAGGCAATCCTGAGTGTGCAAGAAATTACACTGACAATCAATTTAGGATTATCAGTTGGGCTTACAGTGTGGTGCAGTTATATGCACAAGATACCACATATGTAAATTCACAGACCCCTCTTCATTTCTAATGGTGAAAGAAAAATGTGTACACATTACTCTATTTAAACTCAACAAAATTGGTGACAGCAATTTGCTGGTTCAGGTATTGATGCCTTAACCTATCAGAGCAAACTTGTATGGTTTACACCATAAGAAAGGTGTAGTTAACTGCCAATCATCAACAACTGATGGGTTTTCCAGGGCAATCCCTCTATTGGTCAGAGTCCACTTACCAATCAGTGTGGTTTCCCCTTATTTAAATATTTTTGTGATTTGTCTTGATGTACTGGCGTATGTAGTTGCATATCTCAATGGAGAAACATTAACTGCAGGGCAAAAGCTAGAGGGAGATGCATGTATAATTTAATGATTCCGAATGGGTTAATGTTAGTGATTCTATTTGGCTCCATCCAATCTGATGGTGTTGGATGGAGGACCAGGACTGCCTAGCATGAAGTCTCAATGGAGACAAGTGTATCCCCTCTGTCTCTGAATAGTCTTTATCATTATGCTTAACTAACTTTTTCTGCTGTCATGCAGTAAAATCAATAAGACACAGCAATAGTTTATTCTCAACTATTCCTAATTACATAGCCCTTAGATTCAGCATAGCAAATATGGGCCAGAAGGTCCAAGTTCAATTTGGACCTGTCCTAGAGGTATATTCCAACATATTTAAACAGGTTGTTTTCAAAAAGAAGGAGTCTTTAGCGCAGCATTCTAATCCAACCACAAGCCCACTGATGTTGGTACCATAATATACACCAGAGCACTTGATGTTATGCTTCTGGATTTTCAAAAGGCAATTGCCAAGGTACCTCATAATAAACATGTTAGCACAATTAGAGGCTTTGGGATTAAATCAGCAGTGAAGTTGTGGATCTAAGATTGGTTTAGTAACAGAAAACAGACATTATTGTTTAGAGGGTGATAGAAACAAAGAAAACAGGAGCAGGAGGAGGCCATTCAGCTTTTTGAGTCTGCTCCACCATTCATCATGATCAGGGCTGATTGTCCAACTCAATAGCCTAATTCTGCTTTCTCTCCATAACCTTTGATCCCATTCACCTCAAAGTGCTATATCTAGCTGCCTCTTTAATATATTAAATGTTTTAGCATTAACTACTTTCTACAGTAATTAGTTCCACAGGTTCACCATCTTTGGATGAAGGAATGTCTCCTCATCTCCATCCTAAGTGGTCCACCTGAATCTTCAGACTATGACCCCTGATTCTGGACACACCCACCATAAAGAACAACTTCCTTGCATCTACCCTATCTAGTCATCAGAATTTTATAAGTGTCTATGAGGTTCCCCTCTCATTTGTTTGAACTCCCGCAAAAACAAGCTTAACCTAATCAATCTCACCTCATCCATCAATCCTGCCATCCCCAGAATCAGCCTGGTAAACCTTCACTACACTCCCTTGAGAGCAAGAGCATCCTTCCTCAGAAAATGATACCAAAACTGCACACAATGTTCTAGGTGTGGCCTCATCAAAGCCCTGTACAATTGGAACAACACATCCCTGCTCACATCCCTGTACTCAAAACCATTCGCAATGATGGTCAACATACCATGTGCTTTCTTTACTGCCTGCTACACCTGCAGTAATCCCCATTGGTCACTATTAGGGTCAATGACCTTTTTTATTTGTAAACTAATTGTACTGGATTTGCATATCCAGGACGTAATTTTCAAGTTTGTTGATATGAACCTCAAAAGTAATCATAAACAATGAAGTGTATGAGCAGCCTGGCAAAATAAACAGACATGCGGCTATATTAAACATAGAGTCATAGAGCATGGAAACAGGCCCTTCAGCCCAACTCATCCATGCTGACCAGGTTTTCTAAACAAAGCTAGTCCCACATGCCTGTGTTTGACCATATCTGTTTAAACCTTTCTGGTCCATGCACCTGCCGAAATGTCTTTTAAATGTTGTAATTGTACCTGCTTCTACCACTTTATACACACACTGTGGAAAAAAGCTGTCACTTTGGTCCCTTTTAAATGTTTCCTGTCTCACTTAAACCTATGCCCTCTAGTCTTGAACTTCCCTAAGCTGAGGAAAAGACCTTGGCTATTCGCTTTACCTATGCCCGTCATAATTTTATAGGTAACCCTTTAACTTCTGCACTACAGTGAAAAAGTGCCTCTTCTCTCAAACAGCCCCATGTGATCTATCCTGTACTCCTGATAACTAGACCAGCCTTAGCACATAGACAGGCAGATGGAAGGCAAAAACTACCACAACTGTATGTCATACGCGGAAAGATACCACAAGATGCCAGAAATGACAATCAGGTCAAACACCATATGGTAGCAGCAAAGTGTGGATTCAAATTCCATACAGAGACTTGGGTCACAGTCAGAAAATTCCAGAAGAGCACCAAGAAAAGATTGTTTTTCTTTTAGAAATATTCTATCATTTAAAGAGTATTAATGCTTCAAGAAGAGACAGATGTTGATGAGCAGCTAAAATGCAATTACCAAGAGAGAGGCTGCAGTATCCTTGGAAGCAGGAACAGGGTGAGCTCAGCAATCCAAAGACAAACCTTTACTAAGAACAAAAACAGAAGTCACTGGAAAATCTCAGCAGGTCTGGCTAACCCAAACCCCAACCCCTTTAAAAAGATGGAAGGCCACCATTTTGATCAGTTGGAAATGTGAAATTAACCTAAAAGAGATGGGGAAAACCCAGGAACTGGTACAGAAATACCGCATTAATAAAAACCATAACTTTGAAAACTTGAAAGTAGAAAATGCAGAATTGCCGAAATACAGTTTGAAGCTTTATTGAATAATTTAGTACATTGGACCAGTGCAGAGTTTAAAAGGACTGGCAAGCATAAAAATAAAATGTAGAGTCTAGCAAGCTCCACAGTAATTGAATTTAAAATAGCATTGATGAAAACCAGACTACAGGCTTAAAGAACAGGAGATTACAAGCAGTATTGAAATAATAAAAATCACTGCAGAAATAAGAATGAGTAAATACATTAAGAAGAAGTGGAAAAAAAATGCTACCTTAAAGATTCAAGGTCAGAGTAGGACAACACAGACCACAAGATTGGACTTCTTGAAAACACGAGTTCCTAAGATACAGAAGTGCCTCCACATGTGAACATATACACAGATATGTAAAATGAAGCATAAGTACCTTATCTGCCACGTCAAGCTTGCTCCGCCATGCAACAAGATCATGGCTGATCTATTTGAATTCAACATTTTCATGTACCCGATAAGTTTCATTGCCTTACCGAACAAATATCAGCCTTAGAAATATTCAATGACCCTTCTTGCACACTTTGAGGCAGAAAATTCCAAAGTTGCACAAGACTCTGAGAAACAAAAAAATCTCTTTGTCTTTGCTATAGGAGGCCAGCCATTAATTTTAAAAGGGTCCCTTAGTTTTGGACTCACTCATACGAGAAAGCATCCTTTTTAAGTTCACCTTGGCAAGGTCATTCAGGATCTTATAATCTTACAACAATCCAGTCACCCCCTCCTTGTTCTAATTGCCACTGGAAACAAGTCCTGTCTGTTCAACATTTCTTCACAAGACAACTCACTCATCCTGGTGTCAATTTAGTATACATCTTCTGAACAGTATCCTTCTGTCAACAAGGAGACAAAATTGCAAACAATATTCAAATCCGGTCTCGTTAATGCTCCATTATTACTTTTATCTTCAATTCTTGTCTTAATCAAAGGTAGTGTTCCATTAGTCTAATCAATCATTTGCAATCCCAACGCACCACCTTTTTGTAATTCATGCCCGAGAATACCGTGAACCCTCCAAACCTCAAAAGACTGCAGTATTTTTTTCTATTTAAATGGTACTCTGCTTTTTTTTTTATTCTAGGTGGTAAAAACAATGACTGCAGATGCTGGAAACCAGATTCTGGATCAGTGGTTCTGGAAGAGCACAGCAATTCAGGCAGCATCCGACGAGCAGCTAGCCTAGTAAAAAACTTCACATTTTTCCATATTATATTCTTGAGGGCCATATTTTTGCCATGGAGAGTCACCATTGTTACAAAATTGTCAGAAGACCATGGCTATTTATATCTAGAAGGACAGGTGCAGCAGATACATGGGAACACCACTACCACCTACAAGTTCCCCTCCAAGCCACTCACCATCCTGACTTGGACCTATATCACTGGATCAAAATCCTAGAATTCCATCCCTAAAGGCATTATGTGTCTACTAAGAGCACATGGACTGCCTTGGTTCAAGAAAGCAGTTCGCCACCAGCTTCTAAAGAGCAACTAAGTATGGATGATAAGCCAGCGATGCCTGAAGGTGATCAAAAAATGGTTAAGAATACTAAATTCTAAACCCAACATTTCTCAATTTAGCAAGGGTGAGATTAAAAAGATCTAAAAATCATACCTGGGCAGTTCTTGGAGAAAGGTGGTCACTTAAATGATCCATTGCCTCCATTAAAATTGGATTTTGTGTGTGGAGATTAAGCCAGGGAAGGGCAGGTTTGCTCTCTGCACTTTTGTTGTGAACACTAGAGTATGTCATCTTGGGCCAGCACTTATTGCCTGTCCCTAGTTGCCCTGGAGAAGACAGTGGTAAGCTGCCTTGTTGAACAGGGGCAGTCCGTATGGTTTAGATGTATCCACAATGCTATTAAAAAAGGAGTTTAAGGATTTTGATCCAGTGACAGTAAAGGAATGGTGATATAGTTCCAAATCAGGATATGTAGCTTGGAGATGACCTTGGAAGTAGTGGTGTTACCATGCACCTGTGGCCCATGTCCTTATATGTGATAGGGATAACCGGTTTGGAACGCTCTGCCTCAGGAACCTTCATAAGTTTCTGCAGTGCACCTTCGAGATGATATACACTGCTGCTTCAATGCTTAATTGGTGAATGCTTAATTGAAAGTGTCAACAGGGTGCCAATGAAATGGGCTGTTTGTCCAGGATCATGTCAATCTTCTTGAATGTTGTTATGTTTACAGATCAGGTCAATGGCCTTGTGGTATTATCGCGAGTCTATTAATTCAGAAACCTATCTAATGTTCTGGGAACTTGAGTTCGAATCCCACCTTGGCAAATTCAACTTTTTAAAAACTCTGAAATTAAGATTCTATTGATGACCATGAAATCATTGCCGATTGTTGGAAAAACCCATCTGGTTCAATATTGTCCTTCAGAAGAGGAAATCTGCCATCCTCGCCTGATCTGTCCAACATGTGACTCCAGACCTACAGCAATGTGGGTTGATTCTCAATTGCCCTCTGAAATGACCTAGCAAGCCATTCAGTTAGACCAATTGCGATAAAGTCTCAAAGAAATGAAACTGGATGGACTACCTTGCATCAACCTAGGCACTGGAAAAGACAGTGGCAGAAACAGCCCTGTTGACCCTGCAAAGTCCTCCTTTGGCTAGTGCCAAAATTAGTAGAGCTGTCTCACAGACTAGCCAAGCAACAGTCATAGTCATTCTTGTGGAATCGTATCTTATAGACATCACCATCACCATCCCTGATCTATCCTGCCCAACTGGTAGGACAGAACCAGCAAAGGTAGCGGCACAGTAGTGTACAGTCGGGAGGGAGTTGCCTTGAGAGACCTCAATGTTGACTCTGGAACTCATGAAGTCTTGCGGCTTCTGGTTAAACATGGACAGGGATAACTCCTGCTGACCACTGCATAACATCCTCCCTCAGCTGATGAATCGGTACTCCCCCATGTTGAATAACACTTAGAGCAAGCACTGAGGATGGCAAGGGCACAAATTGTTATCTGGGTGAGGGATTCCAATATCTATCACCAAGAGAGACTCAGCAGGAGTACTACTAATCAAGCTGATTGGGTCCTAAAGGACATAGCTGCTAGACTAAGTCTGCAGCAGGTGGTGCAGGAACCAACAAAAGGGAAAAACATACTAGATCTCATTGTTCCCAATCTGCCAGCTGCAGATGCATCTGTCCATGACAGTATTAGTAAGAATGACCATTGCACAGTCCTGGAAATGAAGTCCCGCCTTCACATTGAAAAGTGTGGTACTATCACCGTGCTAAATGGGACAGACTTGGAACAGATTTAGCAACTCCTAACTGGGCATCCATGAAGCACTGTAGGCTATTAACAGCAGCAGAAATGTATTCCAGCACACTATGTAACCTCATGGCCTAGCATATCTCTCACTCACCCATTACCATCAAATCAGGGGATCAATGGAGAGTGCAAGAGGGCATGCCAGGAGCAGCACCAGGCATACCTGAAGATGAGGTGTCAATCTGGTGAAACTACATGTATACCAAGCAGTATAAGCACTTGTTTATAGAAAGAGCTAAGTGAACCCGTGACCAATGGAACAGATCAAACCTCTGCACATTCATTCGTGAATGGTGATGGACAATTAAACAACTCACTGGATTAGGAGGCTCCACAAATATCCCCATCCTCAATGAATTGAATTGAACTGAATTCAATTTATTGTCACGTATACCGAGGCGCAATGAAAAGCTTTGTCTTGCAAACAATACAGGCAGATCACATAGTTAAATAGCATGATAGTAAATAATAGGTAACCATGGCAAAAACAAAAACACAGGTTCAGACAACTGTTAAGAGGTTGTGAGTCCATTCAGTATTCTAACGACAGTAGGCTAGAAACTGTTGCAAAACCAGTTGGTGCGTGTGGCAGGCTTCTGTACCTTCTCACCCTTGGTAGAGGTTGTAGAAAAACATTGATGGAAGAGCCCAGCGCATCAGTGCAAAAGATGAGGCTGAAGAATTCACAGCAATCTTCAGCCAGTAGTGTCGTGTGGATAATCCATATTGGCCTCCTCCAGTGCCCCCTAGCATTTCAGACAATTCGATTCATTCCATGTCATATTAAGGAATTGTTGGAGACGGTGGATGCTGCAAAGGCTATGGGTCCTGAGAACATTCCAGCAATAGTACTGAGGTCTTGTGCTCCCCTAGCTAAGTTGTTACAGTACAGTTACAACACCGGCACTACCCGACAAGGTGGAAATTTGCCAAAATATGTCCTGAACATAAAAATCAGAACAAATCCAAGTCAGCCAATTACCTCCCCATTAGTCTTCTCTCAATCATCAGTAAAGTGATGGAATCTGTCATCCACAGTGCTATCAAGCAGCACCTGCTCGGCAATAACCTGCTCAGTAACACCTAGTTTGGGATCTGCCAGGGCCTCTCGGCTCCTGACCTCATTACAGACTTGGTTCAAACATGGACAAAAGAGCCGAATTACAGAGGTGAGAGTGACAGCCCTTGACATCAAGGCTGCATTCGACCAGGTGTTGCATCAAGGAGCCCTGGCAAAACTGGAATCAATGGATATCAGGGAGCAAACTCTCTGGTGGTTGCAATCATACCTCGCATATTGGAAGGTGGGTGTGGTTGTTGGACATCAGTCATTGCAACTCCAGGTCATCTTTGCAGGAGTTCCTCAGTAATGTCCTAGGCCTAACCATCTTCATGTGCTTCATCAATGACCTTCCCTCCAACATAAGGTCAGAAGTGGAGATGTTCACCAATAATTGCACAATTTTCAGCACTATTCATGACTCCTCAGATAGTGAAACAGTCCATGAAACAAGACCTGGCTAGTATCCAGGCTTGGACTGACAAGTGGTAAATAACATTCGTGCCACATAAATGCCAGGCAATGACCATCACCACTAAGAGACAATCTACCACCACCCCTTGACATTCAGTGGTGTTGCCATCACTGAATTCCCCCACTATTAACATCCTGGGAGTTATCATTGACCAGAAACTCAAATGGACTCAGTACATAAATAAAGTTGCCATAACAGCAAGTCAAAGGCTAAGAATGCTGCATCTCTCTCTCTCTCTCTCTCTCTGTCTCTCTCTCTCTCTCTCTTGTCTGTCTGTCTCTCTCTCTCTTCCCCCCCCCCCACCTCCCCACACACAGCTTTGGCAAGTTGGGAAGGGCTTTTCCACCATCTATAAGGCACTGGTAAGGAATGTGATGGAACACTCCCCACTTGCCTGGATGTGTGCTGCTCCAACAATACTCTAGAAGCTTGATATCATCCAGGACAAGTCAGTCTGCTTGATTGGTATTACATCCACAAGTATCTACTCCCTCCAGCAGTGTGTACTTTCACAGGATGGACGACAGAAATTCACCAAAGATCCTCAGAGAGTACCTTCCAAACCCACGACCATTTCCATCCAGAAGGCCAAGGGCAGCAGATACATGGGAACACCACCACCTTCAAGTTCCCCTCCAAATCACTCACCATTCTGCCTTGGAAATACATCACTGTTCCTTCGCTGTCGCTGGGTAAAACTCCTGGAATTCCCACCCGAGTGGCATTGTGAGTAAACCCACAGCAGGTGGACTGCAGCAGTTCAAGAAAGCATCTCAGCACCATCTTCTCAAGAGCAACTAGGGACTGGTAATCAATGCTAGCCAGCCAGTTCACCAACAACTCACAGAGGAATTAATTTTTTTTAAATGGAGATAGCCCAGACCCTAGCTCCAAATGGCTATATTATGGAGATAGCCCATACCCTAATTTTAAATCTTTTAAAAGGCAAATCTAAGGTGCTGTGTTCCAGATATGATTTGATCAGTTCACCACTAAGCTTTAATCAAAAAGACATTTTATTTTCAGTATTCCTGTGGTGGGCTGGCCCCCAGTTCAGCTTCCGATCAGTGGTAACCAACTAGATGTTCTTCTGGATGTACCACTCGGTTCTTCTGACACAAGATGGTTGCAAACACTTCAGCATTGTCTTTTGTACTGTTATGCTGGATGCACCATCATTGAGGATGGAAGTGGTCATGGACCTTCGCCTTCTGTCACCTGTTGAATTGCTAACTACCATTTATCACTGGTTGTGACATGGCTCTAAAAGTTTGGTCTAGTCTAATAACCTGGCAGATAAGACTTGCTCTTGTTTCTAGTTCCTGTATTTGAATGTCAAATAATAAATATGTAATATCCAACATTGAGGATATACACCACATGCAAAGTCTTTATATGTATCGCCATTGATGTCTTAACTCTGAGAAAATCAGGATTATAGCAGGATTGAATAAAATCTATTTTCAGGAACATATACTGTGGTAGTTCAAATAAAACAATCTCATCTGTTAACTTTGTCAGAATTATGTGATTTATCCAACTGATTTCAAGGGAAGTCTGTTTACCTTGTAATTTAGTCCAAGCATTTTGCTTGGTTTCGTTATCAAGAGCTATTTTGATAGATGTAAGTTTGTTCTTAGATGTTTATGACAAGAGCAGGTATTCTTATAAGCCTAGGAGAAAGTGAGGACTGCAGATGCTGGAGATCTGAGCTGAAAATGTGTAGCTGGAAAAGCGCAGCAGGTCAGGCAGCATCCAAAGAGCAGGAGAATCGACGTTTCGGGCATGAGCCCTTCTTCAGGAATGAGTAAAGTGTGCCCAGCAGACTAAGATAAAAGGTAGGGAGGAGGGACTTGGGGGAGGGGCGTTGGAAATGTGATAGGTGGAAAGAGGTTAAGGTGAGGGTGATAGGCCGGAGTGGGGGTGGGGGCGGAGAGGTCAGGAAGAAAATTGCAGGTTAGGAAGGTGGTGCTGAGTTTGAGGGTTGGGACTGAGACAAGATGGGGGGAGGGGAAATGAGGAAACTGGAGAAATCTGAGTTCATCCCTTGTGGTTGGAGGGTTCCGAGGCAGAAGATGAGGCGCTCTTCCTCCAGCCGTCGTGTTGCCATGGTCTGGCGTTGGAGGAGTCCAAGGACCTGCATGTCCTTAGTGGAGTGGGAGGGGGACTTGAAGTGTTGAACCACGGGGTGGTTGGGTTGGTTGGTCCGGGTGTCCCAGAGGTGTACTCTGAAACGTTCCGCAAGTAGGCAGCCTGTTTCCCCAATATAGAGGAGGCCACATCGGGTGCAGCGGATGCAGTAAAAGATGTGTGTGGAGGTGCAGGTGAATTTGTGGCGGATATGGAAGGGGAGGGAAATATATCCCTGGTGTTGGGGTCTTAAATGTCCGTGTTTTTATTATAAACCGACCAACTCCCACAGCTACCTAGACTCCCCTCCCCTATCAGCGTTACAAAAAGACCACTCCCTCCGTGACTCCCTCGTCAGGTCCACACCCCCCCACCAACCCAACCTCCACTCCCGCCACATTCCCCTGCAACCGCAAGAAATGCAAAACTTGCGCCCACACCTCCCCCCTTACTTCCCTCCAAGGCCCCAAGGGATCCTTCCATATCCGCCACAAATTCACCTGCACCTCCACACACATCTTTTACTGCATCCGCTGCACCGCTGTGGCCTCCTCTATATTGGGGAAACAGGCTGCCTACTTGCGGAACGTTTCAGAGAACATCTCTGGGACACCCGGACCAACCAACCCAACCACCCCGTGGCTCAACACTTCAACTCCCCCTCCCACTCCACCAAGGACATGCAGGTCCTTGGACTCCTCCATCACCAGACCATAGCAACACGACGGCTGGAGGAAGAACTCCTCATCTTCTGGCTAGGAACCCTCCAACCACAAGGGATGAACTCAGATTTCTCCAGTTTCCTCATTTTCCCTCCCCCCACCTTGTCTCAGTCCTAACACTCAAACTCAGCACCACCTTCTTAACTGGCAATCTTCTTCCTGACCTCCCTGCCCCCACCCCCATTCTGGCCTATCACCCTCACCTTAACCTCCTTCCACCTATCGCATTTCCAACGCCCCTCCCCCAAGTCCCTCCTCCCTATCTTTTATCTTAGCCTGCTGGGCACACTTTACTCATTCCTGAAGAAGGGCTCATGCCCGAAACGTCGATTCTCCTGCCCCTTGGATGCTGCCTGACCTGCTGCGCTTTTCTTATAAGCCTATCCCACTTGTCACTCTAAAGCTATTAAAAATATGGAATCAGATATAATATCATTAGGATACCAGCCAAAACATCCTCATAGCTAGTTTTATGAAATTTTTCTTCACTGACTTTTTAATGATGTTTTTGTGCAGTATCCATGGGACTGTTGACAAATTTCCAGAAGTACATTGTGGAGTTGTTTTCCAAATCTAATTGTGGTTAGAAATCTGTTCCCGGTAAGCACTGTAATTTGAGGTAATTTAAAAAATATTGCATGTTATAATATATTCACTAAATTATCAATTTTCTGAAGTTATGTTCATACTGATGAATTAACCAGGCCCAGTGTTTTTTTTTCACCAAGGTAATAATAATACAACTGACAATTGCTTTAGTAAAACTGTGTCAGGCAGGAACACTCTGCCAAGTGTGTTCTAAGTGAATTTATAGTCCATGTTTAGTCAGTTATGGAATGGTCTGGAACATACAGGATCAAATCATTTGAGTGAAATAAATTGATTGCAGACCTTGTTTGACCCTGTTGCAAAAGAAGTATTAGCAACTTACTAAACACTGTATTTTGCCTAAACAAACATTCCAATGATATTTTAAACTTCATCGTTTGTTTTGGTCATTAACGTTGTTGTTGGACATTGGCCGGTTGGCTTTTAGAGATTAAAAACTAAACCTTCATGATTTTTCCAAATATTTGTATTAAGGATTCAGGTTTCCAATATGGAAAATTATCTGTAATGGCTAATGTGAGGAACTAATAACTTGTCCAAAAGCACATTTTAATCTTGCTGAAGTTTTTGATTATATTACTCTCTGCAGGTGATCATTGGTTGAAATTCTTAAAGATAATGTGCAATCGTATAATTTGCAATTGGTTGTTAACCGTGAAGTTACATATCTGTGTGATAGATGTTAAATAGCTCTTGTCTTTATATAATTCCTATCATCTCTTAAAGCACTTCGCATAATGAATGACTTTGAGTGTAGTGACTGTTAAACAGGCATATCTGACAACATTTTTGTACCAGCAATGATTGTCAACCACTAATGAAACAGATGAATGAATGAATGACAGGTTCATCTGCTTCTGGCTAATCTTTTGGATACATTGAAAACTTATTTATGCTGATCATTTGGACTACAAGCCAGACTGACCACAATGTTGAAATTTCACTGCTATGTAATAACTGTTGATTTACAATAGTAGCAATAGCAACAATATAAATGTAAAACTGAATGGATTTTTCCATTATGTTCCACTGAATATTCATCAACAATTCACATAACTATCACGTATAGGTAAGAAAAAAATTCACAAAGTCGGAGAATAATTTTTAAAAATCCATATGTAGTTTCATAAGTGCTAACCATGTTCCTACGCTGTTTGTGTATTTTTACTACATTCTACAGATTATAAAAATACTTCATTGCTGAATGTGGTTTCTTTGGCTGGCACTTCGTGACCCAAAACTTTTTCTTTAAGATAGTGTAATAAAGAGATTTTTTTATCTTAACTGACAGACTTTTATTCTGTAATCTGAAGGACATAAATGTATTTTCTCTACTCACATGTGGAAGAGTAATTTTGGTCTTGTGTGAAAATATTTGACTCCGGAGGAGTTGGCTTGTTTTCAAGGATTAGAAAGAATAAAAAACAAAATGCAGATTTAAATGCTGGGATATGTGGTTGCCACATTTGGCAAACAGTAACTACTGGAGAACTGCAAAGGTCAGTGCTTGGGCTCTGTCTATGCATAATATATATCAACGGTTTGGATGAGAGAATCAAGTATACTTCCAAGTTTGTTGAGAAACAGAAATACATGGGATCATGAGTGGTGGGGAGAATGTAAAGAGGCTTTAAGATAATTCAATCAAGTTGAGCATGTGGTCAACTTTAGCAGATGCAGTATTGTGTGGTTACATGTAAACCTTTCTGCTTTAGTCGGTAAAACAGCATGGTTGTGTATTGTTCAAATTGAGATGGATTGGGCAATGTTGATGTGTCCTTGTACAGCAGTCAGTGGAGCAAGCACATAAGATTTAAGAAGCAGTTCAGAAAGCAACTGGTATGTCAGCTAAAGCTATATGTGACACTAGTCAGACATCATCTAGTATACTGTGAACAGCTTTGGTCACCTATCAATGGAAATGCATACTGGCATTGGATCAGTCCAGAAAAGGTTCGTTAGATTGTTCGCAGGCATGGAGGAGTTCACTTATGAGGAATGTTTGAATATGTTGGGCCCATACTCATTGGAGTTGAAAAGAATGGAATCAACCTTATTGAAACATAAGCTTACTAGAGGGCTTGACAGGGTAGTAGCAAAGAGATTGTTTCTGCTTAAGGGAGAGTCTAGGCTAGAAGGCTAATCTCAGAAAAAGGGGTGTCCCATTTAAGACATGGATAAGCAAGAATTTCTTCCCTAAATCTTTAATGAAAGAATTGAGAATTATGGGAAAAGGCAAGAAATTGGAGTTGAGGATTATCAGATCAGTAATGGTATAATTGAATGGAAGAACAGGCTTGATGGTCATTCAAACTTTTAGTTGTTGCATCTTATGGCCTTCATTGCAAGAGAATATTTGAGGACAGGAACACTTATGTCTTCCTGCAGCTGGATGGGTACTGATGAGACTGCACCTGGAGTACGCTATGCAATTTTGGTTGTCTTATCTAAGTAAGAATATACATCACATAGGGGGAGAACAGTAAAGGTTCACCAGACTGATTTCTGGGATAGAAGGTCTGTTTTATGAGAAGCAATTGGGTAAAATAGACCTGTATTCATTGAAATTTAGAAGAATGAGCGAGGATCTCATATATAAGATTCTGATAGGGTTGGACAGACTAGATGCAGGGATGATCCCTCTAGCTGGGGATTTTAGAACAAGTGGTCACAGTCTCAGAATACAGAGTAGAATGTTTAGGACTGAGATGAGGAATTTTTTTTTCACTCAAAGGGTGGTAAATTCTCTACCCCACTAGGCATTGGAGGCCTAGTCAGTCGGTATGTCTAAGAAGATGAGGCAAATTTATGAACAGTAAAGATGTCAAGAGAGAAGAGAGAGAGAGTATGATGTTGAGATAGAGGATTAACCATGATTATATTGAATGATGGAGCAGGTCTGCCTGTTGTCTTTCCATGATTAAAAACTGCCTACTTTCCATTTCATGCTTCATCCAAATATTAAAAACAATACGTAAATCAAAGTTTCAATTTAAAAAGAACAATTGATAATGGTTAGAAATGGCATGTATTTCAACTTGTACTTATGCAACTTGTTTCTTTTTATTAGTACTGCCAAATTCTTATCTGTCAACATTACAGATTAGCTTTTGTTATTTTTGCTGAGGTCAGTAATTTTGTGTAATTCATTTGGACAAATTTCAAATGTTTTAGTCCATATTTTGGTTGATTTTTTTTAAAATTGGAAATTATGGGTGTAGCAATCTCTATGTGAGCTCATGGGCATATATCCTTAACGATGCTACACTGAATAACGTTACATCTGTAATCAATGTCACCCCTCTGGATCAACTGCAATTTAAGTAACCTTTCTGCATATCACTTTATGATGCCTCCATCCCTCATGGTTTGTAATTTGACAATGTCCTTGGTCAGGTAATTCTGCAGACAGAATTAACTTAAAAAAATGTAAAGCAAGAGGTAATCAGAAGATGTCAGAGACCCAAATTGAGCATAATTATTTTAATATTCATTGAACATTAGCATGTTAAACTAATTTGAAATGCAACACAAAGTAGAAATAAATATGTTTCATTTTAATAATAGATCTCGGAAAAAAATTACTTACTAAGTAGACCATTCTTCCAAATCTTGGTCATGTTAATGATTGAAAAAGCAGACAAGTATTTCTAACTCCTACTGGTATTTCTGTTCTTTGTTTCCATCCTTTTAACCATAAGTCAGATGTAAGTTTATATGCCTCGGTTCAGTAGTGTACTCTTGTCTCTGAGACAAAAGGTTTGAAGTTCTACTCCAAACACTTGAACACATCATCTCACCTGCCATTTCAGTAATGGAGTCACTGAGGGTGAGAGTGAAACCATTTTTCAGACTCACCATGAACTGAGACCCCTGCTCTTATGAGGATGCAATGGAACTAAATGGTGAAGATCAAATCAATTCTCCTGGTTTTGTAATCAAGATAATATATCAATGCTATTAAAAGTAGGTAGCATGATTACTTTGAAGTCTTATGTGTAAGTGACTGCTACATTTCCTACTTTATAATAGTGAGAACATTTAAAAGTATTTCATGAAGTGAAGTGCTTTGAGACCAATTGAGTAAGAGGTGCTGCGTAAATGTAAATGATTTATTTTTGCTAATTACATAGATAAAAATTGACCTTCTGTGGTATTAATCTTGCATATGCTTGTTTTAGAGTGTAGAACACATGTGATTCCAGTTGCTAGCCTGACTTATTCACTGGAGTACCTGAGTAGTGGCATCAAAGTTCTTTAACTAAAGGTGCAGTTACTTTGTTGTGATCGTGAACGTATTGACCCTTTAGGTTATCTTAAGGTTTGAGAAATAAGAGGAAATTCCCTTTTCTTTCCAGTGCATTTTCTTAAAAGTATATAAAGTCAGTTCTTCTGTAATGCAATGGCTGCATTCTTGTGCAACCCTGCCTTATAGAAAAATCGCACTTTAGAAACAGCGCTTAAAGTGTTGGAGCTGTAATTATGTTACAGTCAACACATGTTTTAAAAATTCGCACTGTAAGAATAGCATCCCCACTTCTTCAATCATATTGCAGCAAATTCACGTTGACAAAACGCATGTTAAAACAGAACAACCTGTATAAAACACAAAATTATCATTGAACAAGATGTGACATCTAAATGTGATTGTGCCCTCAAAAAGAAATAACTGTCATGTTTCTTTGGCTAGCTGTTAGCAATATTTCTTCTTTCATATTATACACATTGACCAGCATTATTTTTTCATTGCAGCCGCCCTCAAAAGGTTTGCCTCTGCCCATTCCTTCCAGTGCATCCGCTGAATGTCTCCACGTGTCTGTATATAGTTCAGCATCCTGCAGAGGTGAGTAAGGTTATGGTGATGGGACATAAGTCAGCAGCCATCTAATAGGAGTAAGACCATCGGAAACTACAAAAGGAAACCAGAAAATATGAATCAACTGTGATTTTCACAAGTGCTTCTCAGCAGTTATGAAGAAACATGTAAGCTTGCAGTGGTTCTCCACCCATTTCCATTTGCACACACCCATCACAATAATATATCATTATCTCTACTGTTCTGAAACTTTCTGCAATGACCTTCAGTGTAATTTCCCTTCCCAGGCATTTGACACTGTTACTTGAGGCAAATGTCAGGGGATCTAATGTATTATGCTATATTAGAAGTGACTGGTTTGTCCAACCTTTACAAGAGCAGCGTGATTCAGTAATAGCAAAACATCCATCAGTTTTTTCTTTGTCAGGATAATTTGAGAAATATTAACTAAGAGCAGTCAGATGGTTGGATAAATTGTCTTGGGTTAAGTATGTGACTGAAAATTTAGCAGAAACCCATTTATGTTTGATGTTGGCCACACATCATTGAAGAAAAATTGCATTATCTGCACTGAGCTTTGGAGTGCTATTCTGCAGTAAAGTCGTCAATCCATCCCTCGCATCACTTTTTGTATGATGCACTTGGATGAAGTATGGGTAGCAACACCACTCCTGTAACATTGTCTTCCAAAGTCAATGTTTGTTGCTGCTTTATCAAATTTACTTGAAGGAACAGTCTAGAAACTTACTTGAAAGCTTCTGTCAATTCTGATTGTTGTAAAATAGCTAAAAGGAAAATAAATTACTTCACTAACTTGTAATATTTAGCACATTAATACAGTCCTCTCCTAAATGAAAAGCTATGAACATGAAAATATATCAATGTTTGTCAACTGTGCAAACAATTTTGCAGGTAGGTATAATCATGTTGTTAATTATCAACAGTGCCAATTGGGCATGAGTTCTTGATAGAGTTAGGCTGTGGACGATTGCATTATGATGGAGATTTCTTCACCTGGAGAAGGAAAATTGATTGTATTAAGTTGTAGGTGTTTATTTTGGAAGGTAATTGCAGAGCAGTCTGGGTGCAGATCGCGGAACAAATTTATGTTCTGCTATGTTCTGCCTCGATAAATTAAATAGCACAGGTGTAGGAGATTTTGTGGAAGGAAATAATTCTCATTTGTATGAAAGGATAGTGCACAGAACGTGAAGAGAAAGGAAGAATTTTCTCAGTGAGTAAAATTGTATTTACTTGACTAAATTAATTTATCAAGTAGAATGAACAAGCTACGATTACAAGTCTGAGAGACATTCTTCACTGCCAGGTTAATTGAATATCTGATTAAAAACTATTGTTTTTAAATTTGTTATAGTAACAGTGAGGTTCATGATTAGCTCATATACAGATTAACATTTTTTTAAATTGAAAATTGCTGCTCAAATACAAGCATGTTGGTGCTGTAACCAGCTATAATCAACAAGCATGATGGAATATGATTTCATTCTTTATTATTTATGTCCTTGTTAAAAAGAGAACTTAAGTGTTGTGGAAATATTACAGATTATTAATATTATTTAATTATTTTCCTATTTAACTACCTCCCACCTCCACCAGCCTACCAATAAATCCAGGAAGAGTAAGTTTCCTTGATCATCACTGGGAACAGATTTGTTCAGTCAAATGTCTTGGAATTTGGAAGATGGCAGATTAGGATGAAATCTAAATTTAACTGAATTTTATTTGGTCTCAATTCCAGAAGTTGTCATGACAGCACTTTGGTGGAATTTTATCAAAGAAGCAGCCAATTAAGGGATTACTCCTGTAGGTATTCTGTGGGCAGGCTCTGGAATCAGGAATACCAAGAGGAAGGCCGAAGGCTCTGTTTGGTTTGTAGCCTCACTGGGAAAAGTAGGAGATTCCATTGTGTTGGAGAGTCCCCTGAGAAGAATTTGTCACAATCCATGTGGAGACCAATTTACTTTTGAAAAAGGGAGTAAATAGCTCAACAAGGTTTCCCACTTTAAGACTTTTACTGTAACAAACTCACTAAAATCAACATCATCTAAACATTGACTAGTTGGTAACTAATACACAAACTGCAGGAATGATATCCCCATTAACTTTAACGTAATCAAAAAAAACAATTGTTGCATTTCCACAATACACTACACCTCAAGACAGGATGATTGACTTTACAAAAAGCTATCCAAACTTGCGTGCAGCTTTCAACAGACTTATTTTTCCCAATTTTCCTGAGTTATAATGTCTGGAGTCCATCTAATGTGTTCTGAGAATTCTGAGCTGTTTTTAAATGCAAGGTCCTCTCTGCGAATCCATCTCTTGTCCATGACAAATCTTCCAGCGTCCTTAAATCTCTATAACTCCCATGTCTTCAGTCAGAGAATGAGCTGCTACCTGGTGGCTAAAAGAAAATAGTTTTTTTCTCAGCAGCTGCTGTTCTGTTGTCTTTTTCTTTGGGCCTGTCTGTCTATGTGTATGTATTTCTTTCTTTTTCTGTTTTTCTCTCTTTTTCTCGATATTTGTCTTTCTCTCTGCCTCTCTCCCTCCTTGTCTTTCTCTTTGTCTGTCTCGCTCTCGCGCTCTCTGCCCCTCTCACTTTCTCAATGTCTGTCTGTCCAGGATCTCCACATCAATAAATTTGTTTGTTTGCTGACAGCTGTCCTTTTGTGTGTGTCTAGGTTTGAAAGCTGCTTCTGTGCTCTCAATGGGACTTGGCTTGGTCCCTGGTCCCAATGACATCTAGCTCACTTCAGCTAATTGTCGACGCAACTCTCTCCTTTATTCTACTTTACATTGAAACATAGAGACATTTTAAAGCATAACTGTCTGAGAAAACTCACATTCATGTCGGTGTAAACCTGGATTAAAATGTATTATGGTCACATCATTTTTGCTGAAGGAGAGTACCTTCATATAGGATGGTCTGTGGCTGTGGCCCTTTAGTGCCCAGCAGATCTGTGTTGGACTGCATCGCTGAGTGTAGCTCTGGCCTCCCTGGTCTGCTACTCAGAGGCTTTCGCTATTCCATGTGATGGCTACAGTCACACTGGGGAGGACCTGTCAGTAAAATCCAGGTGGGATGTTAAATGGTACCCCCAATTGGTTCTTTAATTAGCCTAACTGTCTATGCAGTACTAGCTAGCAGGTGCTGCTGACCCAGCAGAAGCTACCCTCCTGAAAAAACACCAAATGCAAAACTGTGCCATGCTGGCCAGAAGCAAGAAATTGTTGACACAACGCCTCCAAATCCATTCCCATCTCACTTTGAGAATTTTCTACTACGCGCTCAAATCTTCTGTGACCACTTATATTTCACAATCAGAAGGTTAAAACATAAGCTGCAACAGTCTCATTATTTGAGAACAGATTTGTGTTAACTAAACTGAGACTTTTTCCGATGTAATGGTTTAAAACTCTGAATACTCTATATATTTGTCTTAAATCAGGGGAGTCGAGTACTGCGAACTGTGCCTCTGCTAGCTGCCTGCCTTCCAGCTGACAAATGCAAGGTTTTTGTTGGTCGGCGTTTTAGTGAGGACAGGTAACGATCTGTACTATTTCATAATTGTATATCTGAAGGGTTCTGTTTGCTGAAAATTGCTTTTGGACATCCTTTAGTTCAGAAAAGATCTGCCAGGATATTGCTGGGAATGAAGGGTTTAAGTTATAAAAATAGGCTGGATAGGCTGAGACTTGTTTTTGCTGGAGCATAGGAGATTGGGGGTTCACCTTATTGAGGTTTATATAATCGTGAGGGGCATGTATAAGGTGATGACCAAAGGTCTTTTTCCTCAGATAGGGGAGTTCAAATTAGGGGGCATATTTTTAAGGTAAGAGGAGAAAAATTTTAATAAGATATAGGCAACGTTTTTACAGGGGAAGTGGTTAGCGTGTGGAATGAGTGGATGTAGGTACAGTTACAACATGTAAAAGATGTTTGGATAAGTACATGAACAAGAAAGGTTTGGAGTGATATGGGTTTTTCTGAACCCTCTCCTGTTTAATAAAATCCTTTCTATAATGGGGGGACCAGAACTGCACACAGTACTCCAAAAGTGGCATTACCAATGTCCTATACAACCTATGATATTTGGACAAGTACATGAATAGGAAAGCTTTAGAGGGTTTTGGGCCAAATACAGATAAATTGATCCTGTTCTTTTTCTGGGCAGTATACACCCGAAAATGTTTTTCATGCTGTTGAGCCAATGTCAGTGATGTAGCTCTACTTTACTAACTTGGCTTAATGATTAACTTTATTTAATACACAGATCCTGTGACTCTGCAAGGGCCCAAATGTATTATTACTGTCTCCAGTGCTCATAGCTACTCTTAATGCCATGTTGGCTGGATGTTGCCTAACCCCAGTATACATTACTGCTGTTTTTGCCATTTAACCCTGAGGAATATTCTATGGTTGCTAGTTTCTGTGAAGGATCACCATTTTTCTAGGAATTGTCAGGGAGTTTGCAAATGTTCTGCAGAAATCTAATGAAGCAATTTGAAAAATGCTTGATACTTGGGTCTTTTACATGTTTGTGAAGTTTCTGACTGACAAATTAACTCCACTTTCCAAATTTATTTGACTAACATTCATTCAATTGAAGTTGTTCAAAATTAAATTACATAGCAGTGTTGGTCAACGTAAAAAAATTTGAACGCATACACTACTTCAGTAAATAAAACAGAGGAACTAGTACTGTTTCCAGTTAAATTTGATCTAGCCTATGAAGCTATAAAGCAGCATTGTATTTTTCTAACGAACCACAATATATTAATGATTCAGTTGCAATGAGAATTCTTAAATTATGATCTCCTGATACTGGATATTAATCATGCAGAAAATCTCTGACTAATTTCTTCTGGAACTCAACATAAGCAAAATTTAAGTCATCAGGAACTGAGAGAAAACTCTTGTACTGATTGGAGCCATACCTAGCATTAAAGAAGATCATTCTGGCTGTTGAAGGCTAATCACCACAACCCCAAGACATCACTGCTGCATTTGTCAGGCTTAACATAATACAATTCACTCCATAGGATGTCACAAAACAGCTGACAGTACTGACTACTGTGAATCAGTGTGTTCAGCCCAAACATCTTCAGCTGCTTGATCAGTTATCTAACCTCTAACATAAAAAAGAAGAAACTGTCACTCAAAGGGATCAAAATTAATAAGGAAGAAGTCTTGAAGAGGTTATTGGCGCTTAGTTAACGAGGCAAGTTGTTAGTGTATGGAATGCAGGTAGAATAAATATGGTAGAAGCAGGTTCAACTGAGGCATTGAAGAGAGCATTGGATGGTCTTTGAATATTAGTGGTGTACAGGGATATCTGGAAGGGGCAAGAGATTGGTACTAGATCTCAGTTCAGGCACGCTGGGCCAAATGTCCTCCTTATGCACCATAATAATTCTGAGATCCTGTGATGAGGTCAGAAGTGAAAATGCTCACTAATTGCACAACCACTCCTCTGGTACTTAAGCAGTCTCTGCTGCATATAGCGAGACCTGAAACAACATTCAGGCATTTAACATTAATAAGTAGCAAATGATATTCATCTCCAAAAGTGCCAGGTAATGGCCATCTTCAACAAGAAAGAAATTAATCTCTTCTTGACATTCAATGCATTACCATTACTGAATTTCCCAATCAGCATCCTAGGTTTATCATTATCCAGAAACTTTACTAGAGTAGCATTATTAATACAGTGATTCAATGAGCAGGTCAAAGGCAGAGAATTCTGTGATGAGTACATCCTTAAAGCCTGTCCAATGCCTCAACATTCCAACAACTACTCATCACAAGTCAGTAGTGTGATGGAATGCCTGGCTGTGTGCAGTTCCAACAACTCTCAAGACACTCTACAGCATCCAAGACATCCATTCATCTATCGTCATAAACATTCACTCCTTCTACTGCAAGATGCACAATGGCTGCTGTGTATACTGTCTATGGACTGTACTGCAGCAACTCACCAAGCCTCTCCCCCACTGTCATCCAAACTTGTGGCCTTTACCATCTTGAAGATCAGGGGCATTTGATACATGGGAACACCAACCCCTGGAAACTCCCCTCCAGATCATGTACTATTCTAGCTTAGAAAAGATATGTTGTTACTACAGTCGCCAAACTGAAACCTTGTGACTCCCTCCAACAGCACTGAATATACCTCTATCTCCCTGATTGCAGTAGTTCAAGCAAGTAACACTAACAACTAACACCACCTCAAGGACAATTTAGTTTAGGCAAGAAATATTGCCATTGCCAATCCTGCTTGCACACAAGGATTTTTTTGTTTTAAAAATATTATAATTATCTAATATAAATGTTTACTGTGATTTGACCAATCTTTCATCATTCCAGATCCGATTGTAATGTGGACCATATGTTTTTAAACAAACAAGGATGAGAAATTTATTGTTAAACAGATCCTTATTTGGCTTTTGTTGAAAGCTTTTGTTATCCTGTGAGTCCAACAATCATTCTGTCAGTTTGTAGTTAAATATATTGTACTAACATGTAGAAAAGGTAAAAATAAAAAACTGGAATTGAAGTAGCTGTATTCATTGGAGCTTGCCTAATGCCAGTAGGAAAAAAGAGAACACCATTACCGGTAGATGAGAATAAGAATCTAAACCAAAACAGCTAAAAGATAGGAATAGAAAGTCTATGACAAACAATGTTAAAGTGAAACTTACAATTTAAATGAATATGTTGTCATTATTGTATTAAGTACATTAAAGGGAAACAATGATAACTGAGTATACTTTTAATGGCTCTGGTAATTGATGTTCATAGCTATCATCCTGTTGAGACTTTATTTTTTTTGCTGGTTGAGGAATAGCATATGGCATTATGTTCAAATCTAGACCTGTTAGAATGAGCTATGGTAGACAAATGTGTGCAAGTCGTCTTAACTTAAAATCAAATGGAGAGACAAAAAGACACTTCCAGATGATTCTTATTCACTGCTTTTTAGAAGGGTGAAACTTGAAGAGCTGCTGTAGGTCAGTCAGACATCACATTGTGCACAAGTCACTGTGACCACAGTTCCAAATTTGGTGACATTTCTTTTCAACAAATTTTTATTTCAGAACTCCTGAACAGCGACAGTTTTCCCACTTTCACACCTTTCCTGGTAAATACCAAAAAAACATTTGTAACCAAGAATATTTATTAAAATGTAATATGTGTTCAAGGTTGTCATGGTTTTTATTTGCCAGTGTTTGAAATGCTTTTCATAAATCCATGACTCTGTACAGTGTGGAAACAGACCCATTGGTCAAACTTGTCCATGCTGAACCAGATATCCCAACCCAATCTAGTCCTAACTGCCAGCACCTGGCCCATATCCCTCCAGAGCCTTCCTATTCATATACTCATACTCATCCAGATGTCTTTTAAATGTTGCAATTGTATCAGCCTCCACCACTTCCTCTAGCAACTCATTCCATACACGTACCACCCTCTAAGTGAAAAAGTTGCCTCTTAGATCTCTTTTATATCTTTCTCCTCTCACCCTAAACCTATGCCCTCTAGTTCTGGACTCTCCCACACCATAGAAAAGACTTTGTCTATTTATCCTATCCATGCCCCTCATGATTTTATAAACCTCTATAAGGTCACCCCATCAGCGTCCGACGCTCCAGGGAAAACAGCCCCAGCCTATTCAACATCTCCCTATAGTTCAAATCCTCCAACCCTGGCAACATCCTTGTAAGTCTTTTCTGAACCCTTTCAACTCTTACACAGGAAGGAGACCAGAATTGCATGCAATATTCCAACAGTGGCCTAACCAATGTCCTGCATAGCTGCAACATGACCTGCCAACTCCTGTACTCAATACTCTGACCAATAAAGAAAAGCATACCAAAAGCCGCCTTCACTATCCTATCTACCTGTGACTCCACTTTCAAGGGTCTATGAACCTGCACTCCTAGGTCTCTTTGTTCAGCAACACTCCCCACAACCTAAGCATTAAGTGTATAAGTCCTGCTCTGATTTGCATTTCCAAAATGTAGCACCTTGTATTTAGCTAAGTTAAACTCCATCTGTCACTCCTCAGCCTATTGGCCCATCTGATCAAGATTCTGTTGAACTCTGAGATAACCTTCACTGTCCACTACGGATCTAATTTTGGTGTCATCTGCAAACTTACTAACTATACCGCCTATGTTCACAAATCGTTTATATAAACGATGAAAAGCAATGGACCCAGCAAAAGCTGGAGGCCTCTGACCAGCAGTGTGCCACCATTCCTTGTGACACTCCACTGGTCTGAGGCCTCCAGTCTGAAAAGCAACCCTCTGCCACCACCCTCTGTCTTCTACCTTTGAGCCAGTTCTGTATCCAAGTGGCTAGTTCTCCCTGTATTCCGAGAGATCTAATCTTGCTAACCAGCCTCCCATGGGGAACCTTGTCAAATGCCTTACTGAAGTCTAGATCACATCTACTACTCTGCCCTCATCAATCCTCTTTGTTACTTCTTCAAAAAATTCAATCAAGTTTGTGAAACGAGCTTGTGTTAATGTGAAAACTCTAATTGTTCTGTTTTCTCATAGACTGAAGACTGGCTTTTGTTCAGTTCTGACAAAAAAAAATTAAAGGGAACATATTAATGGTAATCACTATCCAACTTAAGAGTTGCTGTTTTAGGACAAGTCAAAGCTGTTCAGTTGGGGTTTTGGCCTATTAAATCTGTGGGATCAATTCATAACACCAAAGTCATCAAATATTTTAATGTGTACTTGTTTTGCCAGCTTCTCCAAGTGAAGGTCTCTCACAACTAGCTACAAGCCCAAATGTAAAGCTGTCAACAGTTGCTGATCCCAGTTGCCCACTTTTAATGGTGTTGTCTTATTCAACATGGCAAAACTGCTGCTCAAGTGAAAGCTGGCTTTGACAGCAACACTGCTGATCCATGTAGCATTACAGTCAGCTATTTTTATTGGTTTGGCATTTCATGCATCTCATTTATTAAAAGTATTTCTCAATTCCTGATGTGTACAGTGAAAATTACAAGCAGTGGAAAGATAACTTAGTAAATTTCTGATAAATTAATTTATACCAGTTATTTGGAAAAGAATCTGGTAAATAATGCTGCAAGAATATTTCAATAAACACAACTGACTGTAACTTATTATACCATACAAAGTAAGTTATGCTTTGAATAAGCATTGTGATTCAAATAAAAACAGAAATATCTGCCACATGGTGTGATCAATTGAATAGCATTATTTGATGTAATATTTAATGAAACCATTTGTAGATAAATACCTGCCCTGCCCTATGTGCCCCTCTTGTTAATGCTAGCCTAATGCTACTATTCACCAAAGTTGGAGGAACTCACTACTACTCAGAAATCAGCATCCCTTTCACCATCGCCGTATTTAAAAGGCTGTTGCTCAGCTGGACAAGTTCCATCAGTCTGGAACTGCCATGCACCTTTCTCTACATTTACCTGAGAAATGATAGATGTAGAGAATTTGGCACCCTGCTTTGTAGATAGGCACGTAGAGGTACAGTTGTGTGGTGTGTAGGGGAGGACTGCCCTTTCCTCCAAGACTGGTTAGGGAAACCATGACACCAGACCCTGCAGGCCTGGTCCAAGATTGACACCCAGATCAATGCAATCTCAGCCATCTGGAGGAATATCGAGCAGTGTACGGAAAATACCAATGACCACCTCACATTCAACAGATAAATGCCACTATCTGGTCTCTGCTATGTCTTCTGGTGCATCCACTTCCCAGCAAGGCTCATGCTCAACCACACTCTTTATCGCATGCAAAACTTTCCCTCACTTGCTCTCCTCACTCCAACACCTCTATACTATTAACCTTGCATGTCCTCTGCACTGTCTACTCAGGACAATTCTGCACTTTTGCTCCACTTGGGCCAGTACTAATAGCTGTGCCAACCACTTCTTTTTTAATATCTTTACTCATTTCCTTTCTCTTATTCCAGGAGGAAACAACCCACAATAGGGCAGAAGGAGTCAACACAGACGCCTGGTGACCTGGCATTTGATTCCTCACTCCTTAGATAAACCTGACCCTGACACCCCAAGTAGCTAACTGACTGTGTCCAAGTTGCTGGACTGTTTTAAGGACTGCCCCTGACTTGACTGAGGCCTGCTAACAATCACATAAGGTTTTCTGGCTTTGTGTCTGTACTAGTCAACAAGGCAAGACAGAATTAATCTGAAGAGAAAGTGAGCACTGCAGATGCTGAAGATCAGAGTCGAGAATGTGGTGCTGGAAAAAAGCACAGCAGGTCAGGCAGCATCCAAGGAACAGGACAATCGACGTTTCGGCAAGGGCCCTTCATCAGGAATGAAGCTTGAGAGCCAATGGGGTGGGGCTGGGGGGAAGGTCACTGTGAGAGTGTGATAGGGAGATGGAGGTGGGAATAATGGTGATAGATTGGAGAGGAGGGTGGATCGGATAGGTGGGAAGCAAGATGGACAGGTAGGACAGGTCGTGAGGGCGGTGCCAAGTTGGAAGATTGGAACTGGGATAAGGTGGGGGAAATGGGGAAACTAGTGAAGTCCACATTTATGCTGTGTGTTTGAAAGGTCCCAAAGCAAAAGATGAGGCATTCTTCCTCCAGGTGTCCTATGGTTAGGGTGTGGCGATGGAGGAGGCCCAGGATCTGCAAGTAGAGCGCTTCAGAGAACATCTCTGGGACACCCGTACCAACCAACACCCACCGCCCTGTGGCCGAACACTTTAACTCCCCCCCCCCCACTCTGCCAAGGACATACAGGCCCTGGGCCTCCTCTATCGCCACACCCTAACCACATGACACCTGGAGGAAGAATGCCTCATCTTCCGCTTTGGGACCCTCCGAACACACAGCATAAATGTGGACTTCACCAGTTTCCTCATTTCCCTTTACCCCCCCACACTCCCATCCCAGCTCCAACCTTCCAACTCAGCACCACCCTCATGCCCTTTCCTACCTGACCATCTTCCTTCCCACCTATCCACTCCACCCTCCTCTCCAACCTATCACCATCACTCCCCCACCTACATCTACCTATCTCACTCTGATCCTCCCATTTATCTCTCCACCCCCTCGGTTCACTAGCCTCATTCCTGATGAAGGGTTCCTACCCAAAACGTCAATTCTCCTGCTCCTCGGATGCTGCCTGACTTGCTGTGCTTTTCCAGCACCACACTCTCGACTCAGAATTAATCTGAAAGACTGACAATTCTGGCTGAGGGGGAAAGTTGCAAAACGTCAAGGCAAGGCAAGGATTCTGCAAGCATCCAGGTAAGTTCAAAGTCAGTGAACCTTAAAGAGGGCAAACGAACTGTCCAGGTAGCCTGCTTCAATCCATCATCTAAATGCTTGCCCCTACACAGCAGTATTGCAATAATAATTGCCAATGCAACCCAAGAGGCAGCTTTAAAGAGCAGAATCATACTATAAATGGATCAGAGATGTGCCATGGCGCAGAGAAGTTAGCAAGTTCCATGGGTATGTGGTACACGCCCATGGTGGCTGCATGTTAATGAGATAAATCTGCAGTTAATTAGGGTGGCAAAAGTAATAATCCCCTTTAATAGTCATCTCGCCACTGCCTAGCAAAAATCTCATCTGGAGTCTGGAACTCTGTTGAAAAATACTAACAGAGGCTCCTGATTTCAGAATAGGCCATGCTGGACTTTTCAAGCAACATGGCTAAAGTCCCCTCACCTGACTTGATAGCTCAGATTTCTCACCGTAGCCCATGTCTTTCTGACCTCTATAACATTCTGTCTCTGTTTGTCTTATGGAGTATTTCACAACTTTACCAGGAAACCTTGCATGGTGTTTCTCGAACTGTTCATTTTTCAATTATTTGTAAACAGTGACACCACCCTAAGTTTCATTATAAATTCACCATTTCAACTTTGTTGATACATTTCTTTGATCCATTAGTTACATCGGATGAGAAAACCTGCTAGGCCTTGTAGCCAAAAGTTTGATGCAACTTGCACTTAGACTGTTTCTCAATACCACCAGTTACAGAGACTCAATCAAATTCCGATCTCAGCTTTTAAATTCTTACTTAACTGACACATTACTCTTTTTTTGACTTTGGACTTTGGACTGTTGAAAATGGTTTGTACGATTTCTGAGTCTGATGGTGTGAACAGTTTACAGTTCTGATTGGTCAAATTGTTCTAACAATTTGAAGGTTTCTATATAAATACTTCTAGCGTGAAAGTTTCGCAAAGTAGAAACCACCTCTGCTGAGGTTATGGTTTCCCTAAATGTAGTTGATTCCCCGATGAGTAGAGCTTGTTCTATGCTCTGAATTGAACTCAGAGCTACATTGTAGGCCATTCAGCCCCTCAAGCCTGGTCTGTCATTCAATAAGATCATGGCTGATTTGTGATCTAACTCCGTATGCATGCCTTGGGCCCATATCCCTTGATACCATTGCTTAATAAAAAGTTGTCTGTCTCAGATTTAAATTTAACAATTGATATGACATCAACCGTTGTTTGAGGAAGAGAGTTCCAAACCTTCACTACACTTTCCTTGGAGAAACACTTTCTAACATCTCTCCTGAATGGCCTGGCCCTAATCTTTAGACTTATACCCTTTGTTCTAGAATCTTCAACCAGTGGAAATAGTTTATCTTTACCCTGTCTCTCCCTGTCATGTCCTGAAGACTCAGCCTTCTAAATTCTAGGGAACAAAGGCTAATTTGTCTAAAATCTCCTCATAACCCTTGAAGTCCAGGTATCATCCTTGTAAACCTGTGCTGATCTCCCTTCAGGGCCAAAATATCCTTTCTCAGGTATGGTGCCCAGATCTGCTCACAGTACTCTAAGTCGGGCTTAACTGTATTACTGTAATATAACATCTGCATCCCTATGCCCTAACCCTTTAGATATGAGGGCCAGCATTGATTATTTTCTGCATTTGTTTGTGACATTTCAAAGAGCTATGCACCTAAACCCCCAAATTTCATTTAGCATCATCTTCTTTAAAAGAAAATCGTGATCTATCCTTTTTAGGTCCAAAATGGATGACCTCACACTTGTTTACCTTAAAATCCACCTGCTACAGCTTTGCCCATTCACCTCATCTGTTGGTATCCTATTGTAATTTTATGATGTTGTCAACATTGTCTACGTTGTTGCCCAATTTGGTGCTGTCAGCAAATTTGGATATTTGACTTTTTAATGTCATTATCCAAACTGTTAATGAACATTGTAAATACTTAAGCTCCCAACAGAGATATTTTTGAAGTAAAACTTCGAACCTTCTGTTCTGAAGTCTAGATTAAACCAGTTGCCATGCTGTTTATATTGGTTGTCATTGACCCTACACATTAAACATTTCATTCATTGACATTGCAGAAGATCTTCAAAGCTGCAATAACATGCTTTCTTGGAACTGATGTATCTCGGACACTATTCCAAATGAGAGAGGATGGAGTCAGAGGGAAGGGTGGGAGAGAGGAGAGGTGGAAGTGTGGGTGTCCCTGAATTGTTGCATCTTGAGTTCTTTAATGCATGAAAGGAAAATAAACCATCCCCGTCTCCTATCATGTATTTACTAACTCTTCTCATCTCCTGCTCTCTGATACTGAACATTCTATACTCAGCAAGGGTCTATCCCTCCGCGCCCCCAATTCAATAACATTTGGGCACAACATGATATTGAACTCTTCTTCTGACGCCTTCACCTCCGTCCCTGTTTCTTGGACAGATCTCTTCATCCACTTCCAATTTGCTCCCTCCACATAGACTCCTCCCACAAGCCTTTTACTGACCCTCCAACTGTTCATTGAGAACTGTCAACGTGATATTGGTCACCTCAATCTCTCTGTACCCCCCTTGCTGCCCCACCCCCCAATTATCCCAACCCATCTCCCTCTGAAGTGACTGCATTCTATGCTCTCCGATCCAATCCTAACTTTGTAATTAAGCCTGCTGACAGGAGTGGCGCTGTTGCAGTCTGGCGGACTGATCTCTACATTGCAGAGGCTGGGTGCCAACTCTCAAATACCTCCTCCTATCTCCCCATAGACCATGACCCCACTATGGAACACCAGACCATTATGTCCACAACAGTCACTAGTGTCATTTTATCCATTGATCTCTGTCCTGGTGCCTCCAAGCTCATAGGCCCCAATCCCGTACAACCTATTTCTACCTCCTTTCCAAAGTCCACAGGATTGCCAGCTGCCTGGGCAGATCCATTGTTTCTACCTGCTTCTGATCCACAGAACTCGTTTCTTCCTACCTCAACTCGATTTATTTTCTCCCCTTGTACAATGGCTTCCCACTTACATCCATTCTTCTTCTGACACTTTACACCAGTTTCAGAATTTCTAATTTGCGGGCTCCTGCCAGCTCCTCTTTTTATCACAGACATGCAATCTCTTTACACAGTCCCCATCCAGATAGTCTGGGTTCGCCACTTCTTCCTGGAACCGTCCTCATCCTCCACTGCCACCCTTTACCTGGCCAAACTTGTCCTCACCCAAATCAATTTCTCTTTTAACTCCTCTTACTTTGTTTAGGTCAAAGGTGTAGCCATGGGTACTCACATGGTCCCCAGTTATGCCTATCTCTTTACGAGGTACATGGAACAACTCTTTCTCCAGTACGTTGATGACATCATCAGTGCTGCTTCATTCTCATTCAGAATTAGAAAAAATAATCAATTTTGCTTTCAATTTCCACCTTGCTCTCACCCTCACCTGGTCCATCTCCAACTTCTCCCTTCCCTTCCTCGACATCTTTGTTCCTATTTCTAGGTATAGGCTGGCCACCGATATCTCTAGAAACCCGCCAACCCCAACAGTTACCTTGACTATACACCCTCACACCCTGCTTCCGTAAAGACTACATTCCATTCTCCTACTTCCTTCAATAAGGGGACCTCGCAAATGTCCTCCTTTTTCCTCAACCGGGGGTTCTCCGCCACTGTGGTTGACAGGGCTGTCAGCTGTGTCTGACCTACCTACCATAGTAGGTCACTCACCGCCTCCGTCCCCTCCCACAACAGCATTAAGATCCCTATCATTCTCACCTACCATTCCACAAGTATCCATATCAAAAGGATCATAAGCTGACATTTCTGTCACCTCCAGTGGGATGCCACCACTAAGGCATATTCAGCGTCCTCCCTTGTTAGCCTTCCACAGGGATTGTTCCCCTCTGGGACACCTTGGTGTATTCCTTCACTTCCAACATTTCCCCATGCTCCCACAGCACCTTCCCATCCAATTGAAGAAGGTGTAAGACCTGCCCATTTACTTGCTCCCTTCTTACCATCCAAGGTCCCAGACACCTCCTAGGGGAAGCAGGGCTTTACATGCACTTAACTCAATCTAGTCTGCTGTATTCACTGCTGACAGTCTGGTCTGCTCTACAGTGGGGAGACAAAGCGTAAGTAGATGGGCAACTACTTTACAGAACATCTATGTGCTGTCCTGAGCTTTCAGTTGTCTGCCATTTTAACACACCACTGTGTTTCCTGGCCAATGTACCTGTCTTGGGCTTGCTGCAGTGCTCCAATGAAGCTCAGTGCAAGCTGGAAGAACAGCATTTCATTTTTCACTTGGGAACCCACAACCTTCTGGACTCAATATCAAGTACAATAATTTCAGGGCCTGAGCACCTTCTCCCTTGTCTAGCCCAACTCCCACACAACAGGCCTTATCATCACATGGGCTGCTACCACAAACAACCCATTATCAGCCAGTAATGATCCCCCACACTTTGTCAGCCAATCTGTTTTTCTCTTTCTCTCTAAGCTGCATCTCCACCTATCATTTACCCTTTCCCCCTCTCCTCAGTCCTTCTCTAGCATATATACCAACCTTTTCCTAGCTACTATCCATTCTGAAGAAGGGACCCAAGACCTTAACTCTGCTTTCTTTACACAGATCCTCCCTGACCTGTTGAGTTTTTCAGCAACTCCTGATGTTGTTACTGAATTCCAGCATCTGCAGTTCTTTGGTTATTTCACTTGGTGATATTTGGTGTAAATTAAAAATTTTGCACATAATGTCGAATGATTGGAAGTATTCCAATGCTCTCAAAGGCATTAATCTGTTCTTTCTTCTGGACTTGAAGACATTAAAATCAAATATAGTAAAACAAGTATAGATGTCTAGAGAATCTAATTATATACCTTTAGGAGCAATATCTGCAACTTCTAGTAGAGTATAATTAGCCACCTGAATGCAGTAATTATTCTTTTGGGAACAAATGCATTTGTTTGAACCAGAAAGCATCTGTTCTACTTTCTTCACAGTGATGCTTCACATTGTATAATTTTAACTTTTATTCCCTTTTGAGTAAGTCCAACATTGACTTATATTAATAACTTAAAAATATAAGCCCAGTGCAAAATATAGACACCCACAGAAATGCCACATTGTTAACTTATCAATGTTCTGTTGACTATTCAGAAGTAACAAATCTGACAATTAGAATTGAATAATGTAGTTAAATTACTGATAAAGTATTCCACTTGTTTTTTGGAAAGAATTATTTTATTTTTCTCCCAAAATTTTCACTCCTTTGGAGTATTGATTTATGTTAAAGTTATGCTCAAATATAAGGCCAGGAAGCCTGAAGAAAGCAGAGACCATGTATCAACCAAATCCAAAAAAAGGTATTTCCCCAAACTAATTATTGATATTTAATAATTGTCAAAATGGTTTCAACAGGTGTATTCGTTTCAATTATATATAGTCAGACTGATACACTAATAGGTGGTGAAATATTGTTGAAGTTGGAAATGCTAACTAAGTAAGCATGTTTCAAATTGGTGAACATTCAAGTTAACATAGCTAAATGTCTTTTGGATTGTTGGGGTCTCACTACCCTTTTATTGATAATAATCTTGTGTATGTTACTTTAAAAATATCCAACATTTTGATAAGCTTGCTCTTAAATACCTGATATCCATCTTGCACATTAAAGAACTTGGCAACATTTTGAACAGCAAGATCCTGTACAACTTAAAGGATACCAAGGTTGAGGCCATACTAATAAGTGTTAGTACCAAATATCTTTCTCGAAGAAAAGAGAGCAAAAAGAATGCTGTACCATGAGCTGCAACAAATGTGAAATGTGGCACTCAAAGTGATGAGAGTGTGGAATTCACGGCCACAGAAAATAAAAACAGGAGGCCAGAATTTTGAATTTTTTCAAGGAGGACTAAGGTGTAGTTCTTAGGACTAAAGGTATCAAAAGATATGGGGTGAAAGCAGGAGCAGGATACCAATTGGATGGTTAGCCATGATCAAGTTGCATGCTGGAGCAGGCTCAAAGGGTTGAATAGCCTACTCCTGCTCATATTTACTATGAAAGTTGTAAGAACATGCTTGAGCAGATCTCAATCCTATGTGAACCTGTTTTGACAGCTGGGAAACTTGCAATTGATCACGTAAGCTTGCAAAAAATGCCAACAGCAGTAATATAAATAGCAGCAATCTCTTGACACCACCTAAACTGTCTCAGTCTGTGAAGTACATTGAAAAACTTGGCCCTCATGAGTGGTTACTATTGCCATCAACACTGATTTTTTTTTCTAATAAGGTTGCAGTTTCTGAGAATAAATTATTAGATTTGAGCTTTCTCCCTTTTTTGTATCAAATGTCCATTTTCTGTGAATCAGGATGTTTTTCAGAACTGAAGAAGAGTTATATCAGACTTGAAATATCAAACTATTTATTTCGTCCCAGATGCTGCTGGATCTGTTGAGTTTCTCCAGTATTCTCAGTTTGTTTCAGATTTCCAGCTTCAATAGTATTTTGCTTTTATTATTAATGCTTCCCATGGCAGTTTTGACTAACGGACAGAAGGGACCCTAGTTTAATTTTCCTGTTACCAGCATGGAGGCCCCGAGGTCTTTCTCTGTCTATCTTGTTTAACTATCTCAACAAAGGATCAAAAGTAGAACCATGTGAAGCTATTATAGTATATGATGCAATATTCCATAAAATTGTTCTATGTGCATCATCAAAGATCTGATTTCTTTTACAGTAACAGGGTGAAAAAGGTTTGTGATTTCATTGATGTTTGAATTTGGCCTCTATCTGTTCCCTTTATTCTCATGGTAGTTCATGTCCAGCTACTTTGTAGAATGTAGCTTTTTTAGTTACATAGCACTACACACACTGCATTTTTCCTTCTGTTGTACAACTGACTAGAGTCTGCAAAAATTATAAAGAATCATAACGCTTTGCATATTTTTATCCAAAATTACCAGGTTTTCTGTAGTTTTCACTCACATTTAAGTAGTATATAGGATATTATTTAGTAAAGAAAGACTATGCCATAAATTTGGCGAGAATGATTTCTTCTGAGTATTAGCAGTACAGTTACTACAAGTTGGGAAAAACAAAAGTTTCCCCAACTTGGGACAGTATTTTATGAGTAAAACGTCTCCGGAGAGTGCTCGAGGTGGTATTTCTGCCTCTCATTCACGAGGAAGCCCCACTACATGGACCTAGCAGCTGTCAGTCCAAATGGCAGCTACATGGTCCCAACAGTGCCATCTTGAGTGATGCCCACTGCTAAGACTGCAAAGTGTCCCAGCAGTCTGAAGTGCGAGAACCCTCAACAGTGCGTATGTATAGGATCTCGCAGCAGGGAGTGGAAGAGTGGCCCAGAGGAGGTGATGGTCAAGATGATGAGGTCAGGCAGGGAGAGAAAACCAGGAGGCAGACAAATCTTAGGGCCAAACCCTGAACTCTGACTTCCATTTCCTATTCCCAACCCCCATGGTTGAGATCTAATGGGCTTCACATTTGAACACTTTAATCAGGCCAAGAAATTACAGCCAGATGCAAAATAATTCTTTGATCTCAACTGACAGAAGAGCCACTTCCCTAGCAGTCATCGCTTTCTCCTACTCTCACTCCCTGACTTGCCCTAATGTGTACAATTTCAGGTAAGGTGGCAAGAAATCCTGTCCATAATATTGAAATACTCGATACAAGCAGTGACTTATGCTGCTGATGTGAGTGGCAATAATATGCTTCTTCTCAAAACTCGCTAATGTTTTTTGTTGTTTGTAGACGATTGGCCTAGTGGGTGGCAATTACTTCAAGAAGTAAATAAAGAGAAAATAACAAAACCCTTTTGGCAATTTTTTTTTAGTCAATAAACTAAATAAGTACTCTATATTACATATGCAACAATAGTTTATATTCATTAATTTCCATGATATAACTTATATAAACAATATGCTGCACATAAAACAGTAACAAATAACAAATCCTCCGTTGTTCTCAAAATATACAGAGACGTTATTATTTACTGCTGTTTTTCTTGAATTGAGATAATTTGGATATTCTTGAATTAATAAAGAAAGGAGTCAAGTAACTGCCAGTCCAGAGAATCCATCAAAAAGAATAATTAGCTTTGAATTGACCTTGTGATTTAATTTAATTGTATGCTTGGATTTGAACAGTCTGTGTAACCATGTTAGCACATGATCATTGAATTTCTGCTTAAGACTGTGCATAATCAATACCTCAGGTAATCAGCTAGTACAGAAAAATAAACAAAACCTTCAGTTTAAAGGTCTGATTTTAGGAACTAGTAATTGTTTATTTTGAATATGCTAGAAACATTTTAGCTGGTTTTAGATAAATAAAATGCAAAGAGAAAGTACATTATGAAATTAAAAACTGGATTGAATCATTTCTGAATAGTAATCACTGTGATGTCAGCAACTGAAAATATGCATACAAGATCCTACGGGGAAAAAAGAACTGAGATCAGGGATTAATTTATTTGATTTTGGTGATGTTGGTTCTCTAGAAATGTTGACCAGGATACTAATAGAGATCTTACTCTTTGAATTTTGCCATATGATATTTACATTCACTTGACCAGGAAACAACTTAATATGTCATCTGAAAGACAGCACTTGGAGAATTTCTCAGTTGGTTAGTGAATTGAGAGTCAAGTCCTGGCATTAAACCCACAATCTTGTGACTCAGGCATGCCTGCTTAACAGAGAAAAATATTTTGTTCTGCATCTTATAAGGAAAATATTATTAAGATGTAAACCTTCTTCTACTTACTATCTACAATTGGAATCTGTGCCTGCATATTTCATTCCTTACAGTCCATAGAAAGCACTTAGTTCCCAGATAGAGCAAAGAGGGAAGGGTCAAAGATTGATTTAGTTGATTTGCTGCCTGAACTAACTAGCACAGATTTCCCTTAACTTCCTAAATTGAGCAGGACTGTGCCTTTACCTGCAGTGGGGTGGTATTCTAATTAGGCTGAAGGTAATGTTCAATTGAGATCTAATGGGCTTCACATTTGAACACTTTAATCAGGCCAAGAAATTATAGCCAGATGCAAAATAATTATTTGATCTCAACTGACAAATGAGTCACTTCCCTAGCAGTCATTGCTTTCTCCTACTCTCGCTCCCTGACTTCCCCTAATGTGTACAATTTCAGGTAAGGTGGCAAGAGATCCTGTCCATAATATTGAAGTACTCGATACAAGCAGTGACTTATGCTGCTGATGTGAGCGGCAATAATATGCTTCTTCTCAAAACTCGATAATGTTTTTTGTTGTTTGTAGACGATTGGCCTTTCCATTACATTCATCCATGGGGCATCCAAACAGAGGAGTAACCTAAAAGTCACTTAGTGTATCAGAACTCTCTGTCGACCAATAGCAATCCAAGAAAACCCAGAAAATGGAACCTGGCTAAAAATAGATGTTGAGTCCTTTGGCAGGTTGATATGGAGTCTTGGAGCTTCTGGCTACAGCATAGGTTTGTTAACTGATGGGAGGACCAAATGGAAAATTAGCCTTTAAATAATTTATTGCAAACATTGTTTGAGGAGATCAAATAGTATGTGACATATGTAACTGTTCATTTTAAAAGAGAAGAAAAATATAAAACACTTGTAAAAATGACTGAAAAGTTTATTTCTTTAATTTTAAAGGCATCCTGAACTCGCAGCTGTTTGCCAAAGTCTTAGTACATTTATCCTATATCCTGGACCTGAGGCAAAGAACCTAGAAGAACTTGAACTTGACTCATCACTGTCCCCATATAATATTATCATCATCGATGGAACGTGGAGCCAGGCCAAGGGGATGTTTTATGGAAATTCTCTTTTCCGCTTCCCAAAACAAGTACGTATTAGATTACAATATCGCAGCAAAACATTGCTTCAGTATCTTTTAAAAATAAAGTGTATATTTGTTTTTTTCTATATGATCAACCAGAGATCGTGATAGGGACTCAATAACCTGGCCTTGGTTGAATTAACTGCCTTGGTTGAGTTGGTAGTAGGACATTAATCTCGGACTTCAGACTTGGAAAAGGGAAAGTCAGCCATTGTTTCACCCTTGTTAAAATTTAAAGTTAGCCTTGATCAAAATTATCTCAATATGAGCTAGTCAAATTCAGAAGTAGTATCATTGTATGATGCGCAGCTTACAATGAAAGAGAATACATCAGTGATCAGATTTTCAGTCAATGAAATGTCATATGGGCATTCCTTGGGCAGACAAACTCGACTTCAGACCAGGGACCATTTCAACACAGAAATGGTAGAAAGGGTTTATCAGTTACTGAGGCAAGAGAATAAAGTTGTATACCATATTAAACAAAAAAAGTAAAGAGCTGAGAATGTTGGAAATCAGAAACAAAAACAGAAATTGCTTGAAGATGCAGCAGGTCTGGCAGAATCTGTGGAGAGGAAGTAGATTTAATGTTTCGTGTCCAGTGATCCTTTTTCTGAAGATTGGTCGCTGGACCCAAAACATTAGCTCTGCTTTCACTCCATATATGCAGCCAGACCTGCTGTGTTTTTGCAGCAATTTCTGGTTTTTGTTAATTGCTAATGAAGATGTTTATTGACTATTATGAAAATTAGGATTTTAATCACCTTTTATTGTGGTACTTTTATTTGAAAACTTGCGAGAATACATTTTGAATGTACTTTGTTCCCTTCAGATTTTGTAGAGGCTCATATTATTTTGCTTTGCTTGTCTTTGCATTGGATATATAATGAAGTTATTGTATAGTGTGGCTTTTTATACACTGGAGAAGAAGCTACCATTTAGTATTATCCGAAGTTGAGATGAAGCGAAAGATTTTTGAAACATTTGTTTCTTTCTTTTTATCAATTTATATCTTTCTTCCTTTTTATTTATGTTATGGTTATTATAGATCTTCAAACATTGCAGTCAGAATTCTTCATACATTTTTTTAAAATGCTAGAGGGGACATAACACAATATTACAGGAAGTACATAATTGCTCTAGAGAGAGTGCAGAGAAGATTTAGTAGAATGTTGCCAGGGCTGGAGACTGTAGCTACGAGAATGGATTAGAGATAGGTGTTGTTCTCCCTGGAACATTGAAGGCTGAGGGGTGATATGATTGAAATATGCAAAATTGAGAGGGATAGGGATAGAGTAGCCAAGGGGAACCTATTTACCTTAGTAGAGAGTACAAAAACCAGGGGTCATAGACTCAGGCTAAGTGGCAGACGGAGTAGAGAAGACATGAGGAAAAACGTTTTAGGCAGAAGGAGTGGGTGTCTGGAATTCGCTTCCTGAGTTGGTGGTGGAGGCACAGTCCCTAAAGTCTTTTTAAAAAGTCACTGGACCTGCACGTTAACTGCTGTAAGCTGCAAGGCTATGGACTGTCTGCAGAAAGACAGAATTTGAAAGGGCATCCGGGCCAAATGGCCCCCTTCTGTCCTGTATCATTTCTATAGTTCTATGGTACTATGACAGAAACGGAACTTGTAATATACCAAAATATCAGAACTACACAAATCCCACCATTCCATAACACTAGTGAGGAAAGGCATCTTGAACATTTGGCTGCATGTAGCCTGACAGAATATGAATCATTTTGCTTGTGATGGGAATATTCCCTTTAATTTTCTTTTGTCTATGGTCTCTCAGAGAATGTGAGCAGGCAGGATCGTGGAATTGAGATAGAGATTAGCTAAGCATTCAGCGTTGAAACTGGTTCAATGGGCTGTGTTTGTCTTCTCCTGTTCCTATTTGTTATTTATTTCATAGCAATCCCCTGAACTGGAATCAGACCAGTGACCTGGCAGAAAAGATTAGTAGAGACGTGAATAGACTTTAAATGAATAAAACAAACAGAGGGATCTGGTGAAAAATATGGGGTCAAAAATTAAAATACAAGCTACATGAACAAACATCATTGTGGGATAGGAGTATAAAATGACTGCTTAAAGTCAGGTGAACAATTATTTTTAAAAAAAGTCAAAATGGCTGGACAGCAAAACTTGCATCTGCCTCAGACAGAACAAGTGCAGGCAGTTTGTGAATCATGACCCCAAACTTTTATAATGCTACCAATAAATGTTGCACCTACATCTTTAAATGAGAAGAGCAAAGGGATCGGAGCTAGAGAATCATTGGAAGTGAGAACAGATTAATAAAACATAACAAAGCAAACCAACTTGGCCATACATTTCTGGAGCAATGTAATTGAAAAGTAGGGAAGTCATGTCAAACTGTTTGGGTCCTTGGTTATACAACCCTTTGGAATACTGTGATCAGCTCAGGCCTCCATATTGTAGAGCCATTAGGGTCTATATCACAGTAGAAGGTTCTCTGTCCCATCAAGTCTATGCAGTTCAAAAACAGGCACCTAATTATTCTAATCCTATTTTCCTTGGCCTTGTATACCTTGGCAATGCAAGTGCACATTTAATACTTTTTAATCTTATGTCAGTTTCTATCTCTACCTCTCTTTCAAGCAGAGAGTTCCAAATTCTCATCATCCTCTGGATAAAAAATATTTTTCCTCACGTTCCCTCTAAACCTCCTTCCCCTTACCTTCAATCTTTGTGCCCCCTATCATTGACCCCTCCACCAGGAGTAAAGGTCTTTTCTTGTCCACTGTCTATGTATCTCACAATATTATAAATCTCAATAATCTTCCCCTCAGACTCCGCTGCTCAAAGGAAAACAACCCCATTCTATCCAATATTTCTTCATAATTAAAGCTCTAGAACCCAGGCAACATCCTGGCAAAACCCCTCTGCACTCTTGCTAATGCAATCATAACACTCAGTTGTGTGGATTTTAGAACTGCATACAATACCATAGTTGTGGCCTTACCCACATTTTATACAGTTCCAGCATAATGTCTCTGCTCTTAAGCTTTATGCCTTGGCTAATCAAAGCAAGTATTCTATATTCCACCTTAACCACTTTATCCACCTGCCCTGCTACCTGTAGGGACTGGTGAAGATGCACACCAAAATCCCTCTGATTTTCAGTGTTCCCATGCTCCTATCATTCATCATGAATTCCCTTAGCTGCGTGTCGTGCTCAAGACATCATCTCACACTTATACAGATTGAATTCCATTTGACACTGGTCAGTCCATCTGACCTCCTCATCTATATCTTTCTGTAATCTAAGGCCATCCTCCTCATGATTAACCACCCTACCAATTTCTGTATCGTTGAGATCAATGAGAAAGCAACTTTGATGTTTTTACAGATCTGCTGTCAAGGCCTGTGCTGTAGAAACTGAACTCTGCACTTAATGTTTTAAATCATCCAAATATATTTCACGGGTTGAAGGAAAACTGAGACACTGAGCAAGAATTAGGAACAGATATAGTCTCAAGAAAGAGCAGAAAGGCAGACAAATTGATGAATTCTTGACTTCAGTGAGCAAATGCATTTTATTGGATCTAACATGATATCTAATTGGTTATGAATTAAGAGAAAGCCTATTGTAGCAAGAATGAAGTCACAACAATTTTTCTTATTTAGTTTCATTCATTGAGTTCTTGCTGAGGAACCCCACAGTGAAGTACAACACTGCAACAGTAGTTATCATTAATAGTAAATATAGATTAGATTTGATTCCCTACAGAGTGGAAACAGGCCCTTTGGCCCAACAGGTCAACACTGACCCTCTGAAAAGTAACACACCCAGACCCATTCCCCCATTTACCCCTGACTAATGCACCTAACACTATGGACAATTTAGTATGGCCAATTCACCTGATCTGCACATCTTTGGATCGTGGGAGGAAACCGGAGCACCGGAAGGAAACCCACGCAGACACAGGGAAAATGTGCTAACTCCACACAGACAGTCACCCAAGGCGGGAATCTAACCCGGGTCCCTGGTGCTATGAGGCAGTAGTGCTAACCACTGAGTCACCCTGCCACCCCATATTGTACTTCATATGTGCCTTGGTGTCAGTGTTGTATTCAGAACAAAGACAAATGACAGATATTGTTTCAGTGAGTTTATCGTGTGTGGTTTGGTTAGAAAATACAACAAATAAAGTATTTAATGCGACATTATTACAAAAAGTTACAGCTCTTCATTTTAACCTTTGCTTAAAGACCAATGTAAAAAATGAATGTCTGAGTACAGAAACCGTTTCAAGCACACATGAGCTTCAATTAGTCTTTATACTACTTGTAGTGCGTCATTTTCCTTATGCTGTGTTACATGATGCAACTGGCCCTGTTGACTACAGCCCTCAAAATGTTCTAGTCTTGAGAAAAAAAAAACATGATTTTCAGGCTTCTTTCATAAATTACATTTTAAAAACATTTTAATGTTGTATGTTTATAACTAATTAACTATATCCAATGCAAGCAGAAGCAATCTACTGGTTTGCCACAGTGTTGAGATCGTCTTTTGTGTTGTAGTGAAGCATCAAATTATACTGTTCAGAAACCCCCACAGAGATTATCGAATAATTTGAAATGTTCTGAAGCCAAGTACATAGACATGGTGAATAGTTCAACCAAGAAAAACAGATGAAAGTTTGGGAAGCGAACACTGAGTAATGCACTTAACTCCACCACACTCTGTTAACTTTGCATTGTTAAATAAGTCTTCTTTGAAGCTTTTCCCGATCAGACTAACAAACTGCAAATATAAAGTTCATAAAATAATTCCTTTTGTTTGAAGTTTCCATCTCACTGAGGAGGCTTCAAGACAAGTCACATCCAACAAGCTGCTATGAAGGCAATGCTCATGTTTTGACAGTTTGCATACAGCAGCTGAAATAATTCACAACAATCATAAACAACAATTTTCAAAAAAATTGTAAAACATTCCAAAGATGATAAATTCTTCAAGTCTGCCAATGTTAGTGGATTATTTTTTTAAAAAATCCAAGATCCAGATCAACGTGTTTGCCAAAGACTAACTAGTTCTTTCTTGAACCACTCCTTCTTGATGCACAAGGTTTGGTTTACATCCATCCGTCAGTCCTTGAGATATCCGTTCACAAATAGGGTGAAAACATTATTATTTCAGTGGTGGAGATAATGATTGGACCTAGCTAGGGCAGTCTTTATGTATTTTAGAAATGTGCAACAAAATTGATTTTTTTAATACCAAAACATGCACAAAATATGATAACAGGATTCCTTTTAACCTGAAGAGAGAGAATAAAAGCAATACCAAAAATATTTTGTGCATTATGTCTGACATAAATTGTTTATTTTGTTAGTTAGGTTCAATCTTCTTTTGCAATATTGTAACTATGGAGAATTAGAGGCTTTTAAATGATGCTGTCAGGTTGTATTGCTTTATCACTTCATCAATTTAATGAGAAGCATCTTGTTTAACATCATATGACAAACTGAACTCTTCACTTGAG